>NW_027140486.1:702670-1054006 GCF_036365525.1 Heterodontus francisci
AATAAGATAGGTTCATCAAGTATTATAAAAGGTGATAAATTACTGTAATGGGATATAAAGGATTATCTAGGTATCTAAATATTGGTGTAGGATTCAACATTGTTATGTAGTTGTTTAAAGAGGTAAGGAGCATTACAAATGTCAGTAAAGTAGATAAACCATTATAAAGTATTGTAAATGGTTCTACATTACCAAGTGCAATAAAGGAATATACAGATGTATAATGGATAATAACGCATTACAAAGTTATAAATTATTGCAACGTGTTATAAAAATGTAAAGATTTATAAAGGAAAATAAAGCATTAAAATTTTATCAATTGTCATGAAAAAGTCAGGCTGAGCTCAAACCAGATTTTCTCGGACAGTTGTTATTCTGGTTGTGCTGGAAACGCAAGTGGACGAGGCTGCTTCTGATGCTGAAGGTGGTGGGCGGGGCCGATGTTATAATGAGGGAGGTGGGCGGGGCCGCTGTTGATGATGAGGGTGGTGGGCGGGGCCGCTGCTCATGCTGAAGGTGGTGGGCGAGGCCGCTGCTGATGCGAAGGGTGGTGGGCGGAGCCGCTGTTTTGACGAGCGTGGTGGGCGGGTCTGCTGTTGATGCGGAGGGTGGTGGGCGGGGCCGCTGATGATGCGGAGAGTGGTGGGCGGGGCCGCTGCTGATGCGGAGTGTGGAGGGCAGCGCCGCTGCTTCTGTGGGTGGTGGGCGGGGCTGCTGCTGATGCTGAGGATGGTGGGCGGGGCCGCGGCTTTTGATGAGGGTGGTGGGCAGCGCTGCTGCTGATGATGAGGGTGGTGGGCGGGGCCGCTGTTAATGATGAGGGTGGTGGACCGGACGGCTGCTGATGATGAGGGTGGTGGGCGGGGGCTGCAGCTGACGCTAATGGTGGTAGGCGGGACCGCTGTTGATGCTGATGGTGGTGGGCGGGGCAATTGCTGATGTTGAGTGCGGTGGGCGGGACCGTTGCTGATGCTGAGGGTGGTGGGCGGGCCCGCTACTGATGCTGCGGCCGGAGGGCGGGGCGGCAGCTAATGCTGCGGAAGGTGGGCCACGCCGCTGCTGATGCTGAGGTTGTTGGGCTAGGCCGCTGCTGATGCTGAGCGTGAACAAAGAACGAGAACAAAGAACAGTACAGCACAGGAACAGGCCATTCGGCCCTCCAAGCCTGCGCCGATCTTGATGCCTGCCTAACCTAAAACCTTCTGCACCTCCGGGACCCATATCCCTCTATTCCCTTCCTATTCATGCATTTGTCAAGATGCCCCTGAAACGTCGATATTGTATCTGCTTCCACCACCTCCGCCGGCAGCAGGTTCCAGGCACTCATCGCCATCTGTGTAAAGAAATTGCCTCACACATCCCCTCTAAACTTTACCCTTCACTCTTAAACGTATGTGACCTAGTAACTGACTCTTCCACCCTCGGAAAAAGCTTCTGGCTCTCCACTCTGTCCATTCGCTCATAACTTTGTAAACCTCTGTCTTGTCGCCCCTCCACCTCAGTCGTTCCAGTTAAAACAATCAAAGTTTTTGCAACCTCTCCTCATAGCTAATCCGCTCTAGACCAGGTAACATACTGGTAAACCTCCTCTGTACCCTCTCCAAAACCTCCACGTCCTTCTGGTAGTGTGGTGACCAGAAGTGCACGCAATAATCTAAGTGTGGCCAAATTAAAGTTCTATACAGCTGCAGCATGAATTGCCAATTTTTATACTCTATGCCCCAGCCGATGCAGGCAAGCATGCCGAATGCCTTCTTAACTACCTTATCCACCTGCATTGCCTCTTTCAGTGACCTGTTAACCTGTACGTCCAGATCTCTCTGCCTTTCAATACCCCGAGGGGTTCTGCCGTTTACTGTCTACTTCCCAGCTGCATTAGACCTTCCAAAATGCATTACCTCACATTTGTCTGGATTAAACTTCATCTGCCATCTCTCTGCCCAAATCTCCAACCGATCTATATCGTGCTGTATCCTCTGACAATTCTCATCACTGCCCGCAACTCCACCAACCTTTGTGTTGTCCGAAAACTTACTAATCAGACCCGCTACATTTTCCTCCAAATCATTTATATATACTACAAACAGCAAAGGTCCCAGCACTGGTCCCTGCGAAACACCACTAGTCACATCCCTCCATTCAGAAAAACACCCTTCCACTGTTGCCCTCTGTCTTCTGTGACTGAGCCAGTTCTGTATCCATCTTGCCAGCTCACCTCTGATCCCATGTGACTTCACCTTTTGTACCAGTCTGCCATGCAGGACCTTGTCAAAGGCTTTACTAAAGTCCACATAGACAACATCCACTTCCCTTCCTTTATCAATCATCTTCGTCACTTCCCCAAAAATTAGTAAGACACGACCTCACCATCACAAAAACATGCTGTCTCTGTCTAATAAGTTCATTTGTTTCCAAATGGGAGTAAATCCTGTCCCGAAGAATCCTCTCTAATAGTTTCCCTACCACTGAGATAAGGTTCGCGTAAGGTGGTGGGCGGTGTCGCTGCCCATGCTGAGGTTCGTGGGCGGGGCCGCACCTCAAACTGAGGGTGGTGAACGGTGCCGCTCCTCATGCTGAGGTTGGTGGGCGGGGTTCCTGCCGATGCTGAGGGTGGTGGGCGGGGCCTCTACTCATGCTGAGGGTAGTGGGCGCGGCCGCTCCTCATGCTGAGGGTGGTGGGCGGGGCCGCTCCTCATGCCGCTGCTGCTGATGAGGGTGGTGGGCGGGGACGCTGTTAATAATGAGGGTGGTGGACCGGACGGCTGCTGATGATGAGGGTGGTGGGCGGGGGCTGCTGCTGACGCTAATGGTGGTAGGCGGGACCGCTGTTGATGCTGATCGTGGTGGGCGGGGCAATTGCTGATGTTGAGTACGGTGGGCGGGACCGTTGCTGATGCTGAGGGTGGTGGGCGGGCCCGCTACTGAGGCTGCGGCCGGAGGGCGGGGCGGCAGCTAATGCTGCTGAGGGTGGTGGGCGGGGCCTCTACTCATGCTGAGGGTAGTGGGCGCGGCCGCTCCTCATGCTGAGGGTGGTGGGCGGGGCCGCTACTCATGCTGAGGGTAGTGGGCGCGGCCGCTCCTCATGCTGAGGGTGGTGGGCGGGGCCGCTCCTCATGCTGAGGATGGTGGGCGCGGCCGCTCCTCATGCTGAGGGTCCAGTGCGGTGCCGCTGCTGACTCTGCTGAGGGTACTGGGCGGTGCGACCGCTGATGCTGAGGGTGGTGGGCGGGGCCGTTGCTGTTGGTGAGGGTGGTGGGCGGGGCCGTTGCCGATGCTGAGGGTAGGGCCGCTGCTTATGCTGAGGGTGGTGGGCGGAGCCGCTGCCGATGCTGAGGGTGCTGGGCGGGGCCGCTGCCTATCCTGAGAGTGGTGGGTGGAGTCGCTGCCGATGCTGAGGGTGGTGGGTGGGGCCGCTGTCGATGCTGAGGATGGTGGGTGGGGCCGATGCCGATGCTGAGGGTGGAGGGTGGGACCACTACCAATGCAGAGGGTGGTTGGTGGGGCCGCTGCTGATGCTGAGGGTGGTGGGTGGGGCCGCTGCCGATGCTGAGGGTGGTGGGTGGAGTCGCTGCCGATGCTGAGGGTGGTGGGTGGGGCCGCTGTCGATGCTGAGGGTGGTGGGTGGGGCCGATGCAGATGCTGAGGGTGGAGGGTGGGGCCGCTGCCAATCAGTAGGTGGAGGGTGGGACCACTACCAATGCAGAGGTGGTGGGTTGGGCGGCTGCCATTGCTGAAGGGTCGCGGGTGGGGCCGCGGCCGATGCTGAGGGTGCTGGGCGGGGTCGCTGCTGATGCTGCGGGTGCTGGGCGGGGTCGCTGCTGATGCTGAGGGTGAAGGGTGGGGCCGCTGCTGATGCTGATCGTGGTGGGTGGGGCCGCCAGTGGTCAGGCACTTCGATCTTTCCAGTGTAGTGTCACCATGGGAACAGGCTAAAACCCCATGTCTGATAACCACGGGGAACCGCACTCGCCCCGTCTGCCCGTCCCCATGTGAATGAGGCCCGACACCCACCTCCCCACCAAAATAGCGAATACTCAACTTTACGAATGGGCTCAGGCCCCACCAGCATCATTCACCATAGCGATAGGGCCCGCCTCCCTTGTTCACCATATTGATCGGCCCGTCCAGCTTTGTCACCACAGTGATAGGCCCCGCCCCGCTTTGTCACCATAGTGGTGGGCCCTGCCCCACTTTCACACCACAGCGGCAGACCCCGCGCTGCTTTGTCACCATAGCAACAAGCTAGGCCCCAATCCCTGTGGCATCAGTACTACAGGTACGGTCACAGCCTTTCGCCATCACGACAGGCCCAGCCGAACTCTCCCCTCACCACAGCGACTGTCGACCCCCCGGCTGCTGGAAATGGTCAATCAGTTTCTTTCATCATCCAATGAATTGAACAATTGCAGTAAAGGGATATTTCAGCACATTCTTCAACTGCTCTCTGAACCGAGTTTGGGTCACCGCATAAATAGTAGTGTTTGTGCAGCAACTCAGGAGCTGCAGCATGAAGCCCAATTCCTGCAGGAAAACATGTGGATAAGCAAATGTAGTGTCCAAAAACCACATCCGGAACCATATTGAATACACCATTAACGCTGCCCATAACAGGATGAAATTCAGCGAGATAACTAACAGTAAAATGATGGATTTCCTTCGACTCTCCATCTCTGGATCTCTTCGACTCTTCCCAGTGCTGTGATCTCGGAGTCTCCTGCGTCCTCTGCTGCTCACTGAAATGTGTCTGACGGTGAGAGCATTGAGCAGCAGGATCAACACAAATGGGAGCCCAGGAGTTAGAATGTTGTGGAGCAACCGGATTGTTCCCCAAACCCGAGAAAGCAGAACATCCGGTGTTGCATCACAAAACCAGGGCATGTTAATCAGTCCATAAGGACCTGTTAACATAAAATACCAGATGATGTTCTTTAAACAGCTCAGCACAGTCACGGCTCCAAGTACCACAGACGCCATTTTCTCACTGCAATATCTACTGCTCAGCTTCTGGCAACAAATGGCCACAAATCGATCAAAGGTGAAAGTGACGGTGAACCAGACAGAACCGTCTGTGGCTGCATAAAGCAGGATGGCGTGAATATTACACACGGGGATGGACCGCAGGAACTGAAACTGTTCCTTATAAACAATCGGAATGTGCCTCAAAATCAGGTCCAGGATAATGACCAGTAGATCCGCCGCTGACATGGCCACCAGGTAACAAGTGACACATTTGGATAGACCGCACTTTCCCCGAGACAGGATCCCAATCGTCAGCAAGTTAACTGTGAGGAAGGGAAATAAACAGAGAAATTATACATCAGGCTGGAGCAAAGTTAACAGTTCGATTGAGGACTTATTGAGTTTAACAAATATGTTCCTGTATCCAGTAATGTATTAACATGATTGAGAGTGAAAGAACAAACGGGATGGTCTACGATATGGTGGAAGGCAGGAGAGATTAAGTAACAAAAGGATGATACCGAAATTGTTAAACATAATCCTCCCTCTCCCTCCTTTCGCTGTTTAGTTTAAAAATTGATTCCATATCTAATCTGTCCCAGTTCTGATTAAGGGTCACTTAAATGAAATATTATCTCGGTTTCTCTCTCCAGAGATGATGCCAGACCTGCTGACTATTTCCAGCTTTTTCTGTTTTTATTTCAGATTTGCAGCAGCTGCAGCACTTTGCTCTTGTATAAAAAGTTAGATGTTGGACTGACTGAGAGATTCCCTCACTTGTGACAGGCAGCACGGAATTCAATTATTTCAAAGCAATAATAGGTATAAAGTGCTGTTCCTCAGGTTTCAGTCCTTGGACCACTGCTGTTTTTCAGACTGGAGTGCGGTATATAGTACTGTTTCCCAGGACTCAATACTGGTACCACTGCTGTTTTTCAGACTGGAGTGCGGTATATAGTACTGTTTCCCAGGACGCAATACTGGTACCACTGCTGTTTTTCAGACTGGAGTGCGGTATATAGTACTGTTTCCCAGGACTCAATACTGGTACCACTGCTGTTTTACTGACTGGAGGGAGTTATACACTGCTGTTCCCCAGGGTTCAGTACTGGATCACTGCTGTTTTTCAGACTGGAGGGAGGTAGACAGTGCTATTCCCCAGGTTTCAGTACTATGATCACTGCTGTCCTTCTCAGACTGGAGAGAGGTATCCAGTGTTGTTCCCCCGGATTCAGTACTGGGATCACTGTTGTTTTTCAGACTTTAGGGAGGTATCCAGTGCTGTTCCCCAGGGTTCAGCACGAGGAGCACTGCTGCTTTTTCGAGATAGGGGAAGGTATGCAGTGCTGATCCCCATTGTTCAATAATAGGACAGCTGCTGCTTTTCAGACTGGAGGGCGGTATACAGTGTTGTTCTGGAGGGTTCTGGACCAGTATCAACGCAGTTTTTCAGATTGGAAGGAGGTTTACTGTGCTGTTCCCCAGGGTCCAGCACTAGGATCATTGCTTTTCTTTTCAGACTGGAGTGAGGTATGCAGTGCTGATCCCCACGGATCAATAAATGGACCACTGCTGCTTTTCAGACTCCAGGGAGGTATTCAGTGCTGTTTCCCAGGATTCAGTACTAGGATCACTACTGTTTTTCGGACCGGAGGGAAGTATACAGTGCTGTTCCTCAGGTTTCAGTACTACGATCAGTACTGTTTTTCAGACGGCAGGGAGGTATACAGTGCTGTTCCCCAGGATTCAGTACTAGGATCACTACTGTTTCTCAGACTGGAAGGAGGTTTGCAGTGCTGTTCCCCAGGGTTCAGTACGAGATTCACTACTGCTTTTCAGACCGGAGGGAGGTATACAGTGCTGTTCCCCAGGGTTCAGTAATTGGATCACTGCTACTTTTCAGACTGGAGTGAGGTATACAGTGCTGTTCCCAGGGTTCAGTAATTGGACCACTGCTGATTTTCAGACTGGAGGGGTATCCAGTGCTGTTCCCCATTGTTCAGTACTAGCTTCACTGCTGTTTTCCAGACTGGAGGGAGGTATACAGTGCTGCAACCAAGGGTTCAGTACTAGGACCAGCGCTGTTTCTCAGACGAGAGGGAGGGATACAGTACTCTTCCCCAGGGTTCAGTACTGTTGCAACTGCTGTTTGTCAGACTGAAGGGAGGTGTAAAGTGCAGTTCCCCAGTGTTCAGTACTAGGATCACTGCTGCTATTCGGACCAGAGGGAGAGATACAGTGCTGTTCCCCAGGGTTCAGTACCAGGATCACTCCTGTTTCTCGGACCGGAAGCACGGATACAGTGCTGTTCACCACGGTTCAGTACTCGCATCACTGCAGTTTTTCGGACCGGAGAGAAGTGTACAGTGCTGTTCCCCAGGTTTCAGTATTCGGATCAATACTGTTTTTCGGATTGGAGGGAGCTATACAGTGCTTTTCCCCAGGGTTCAGTACCAGGATCATGGCTGCTTTTCAGACTGCAGAGAGGTATAAAGTGCTGTTTCCCAGGATTCAGTACTAGGAACACTTCTGTATTTTTCCAGAATGGAGGGAGGTATACAATGTTTTTCCCCAGGGTTCAGTCTTAGGCACACTGCTGGTTTTTTTCAGACTGGACTGAGGTGTTCAGTGCTGTTCCCCAGTGTTCAGGTCACGGTTCACTGCTGTTTTTCAGACTGGAGAGAGGTATACAGTGCTGTTCCCCAGGATTCAATTCTGGGACAACTGTTGTTTTTTAGAGAGGAGAAAGGGAAAAATGCTGTGCCCCAGTGTTCAGTACTAGGACCAGTGACGTTTTATCAAATTCGAGGGAAGTATGCAGTACTGTTACCCAGGGTTCAGTACCAGGATCACTGCTGTTTTTCTGTCTGGGGTGCGGTATACAGTGCTAACACCCGTTGTTCAGTCCAAGGAACCCTGCTGCTTTTTTCTCAGACTGGACGGAGGTATACATTGTTGCAACCCAAGGTTCAGTGTTTGGAACACGGCTGTTTTATTCAGACTGGAGTGAGGTATACAGTGCTGTTCCCCAGGTTTCAGTACTGGGATCACTGCTGTTTTTCGGACTGGAGGGCGGTATACAGTGCTGTTCCCCAGGGTTCAGCATTAGGTTCACTGCAGCTTTTCAGTTTGGGGGAGGTTTACAGCACTGTTCCCCAGGGTTCAGTACCAGGATCAATACTGTTTTTCAGACTGGAGTGAGGTGAACAGTGCTGTTCCCCAGGTTTCAGTACTATGACCGCTGCTGTATTTCAGACTGGAGGGAAGTATCCAGTGCACTTCCCCAGGGTTCTGCACTCGGAGCACTGCTGTTTATTCTAGATTGCGGGAAGGTATACTGTGCTGATACCAAGGGTTCATTAATAGGACAGCTGCTGCTTTCCAGACTGGAGGGAGGTATACAGTGTTGTTC
The DNA here is from genome assembly GCF_036365525.1 of Heterodontus francisci. Taxonomy (NCBI): domain Eukaryota; kingdom Metazoa; phylum Chordata; class Chondrichthyes; order Heterodontiformes; family Heterodontidae; genus Heterodontus; species Heterodontus francisci. The sequence continues at coordinate 711,042 of NW_027140486.1, forward strand.
TAGAGGGTTCTGTACTAGGATCACCGCTGTTTTTCAGACTGGAAGTAGGTTTACTGTGCTGTTCCCCAGGGTTCAGTACTAGGATCACTGCTGTTCTTTTCAGACTGGAGGGTGGTATACAGTGCTGATCCCCTTGGTTCAGTAAATGGACCACTGCTGCTTTTCCGACTACAGGGAGGTATACAGTACTGTTCCCCAGGGTTCAGTATTAGGTTCACTGCAGTTTTTCAGACTGGAGTGAGGTATACAGTGCTGTTCCCCAGGGTTCAGTAATTGGACCACTGCTGATTTTCAGACTGGAGGGGTATCCAGTGCTGTTCCCCATTGTTCAGTACTCGTTTCACTGCTGTTTTTCAGACTGGCGGTTGGTAGACAGTGCTGTTTCCCAGGGTTCAGTACGAGGTTCACTGCTAATTTTCAGACAGGAGTGAGGTATACACTGCTGTTCCCCAGGGTTCAGTACCAGGACCACTGCTGTATTTCAGACTGGAGGGAGGTATACAGTGCTGCAACCCAGGGTTCAACACTAGGACCAGCGCTGTTTCTCAGACGAGAGGGAGGGATACAGTACTCTTCCCCAGGGTTCAGTACTGTTGCAACTGCTGTTTGTCAGACTGGAGGGAGGTGTAAAGTGCAGTTCCCTGGTGTTCAGTACTGGGATCACTGCTGTTTTTCGGACCAGAGGGAGGGATACAGTGCTGTTCCCCAGTGTTCAGTATTAGGTTCACTGCAGTTTTCAGTTTGGGGGAGGTTTACAGTACTGTTCCCCAGGGTTCAGTATTAGGTTCACTGCAGTTTTTCCAGTTTGGGGGAGGTTTACATTACTGTTCCCCAGGGTTCAGTATTAGGTTCACTGCAGTTTTTCAGTTTGGGGGAGGTGTACAGTACTGTTCCCCAGTGTTCAGTATTAGGTTCACTGCAGTTTTTCAGTTTGGGGGAGGTTTACAGTACTGTTCCCCAGGGTTCAGTACTCGGATCACTGCTGTTTGTCAGACTGGAGGGAGGTACACAGTGCTGTTCCCCAGGTTTCAGTACTTTGATCACTGCTGTCCTTTTCAGACTGGATGGAGGTATCCATTGCTGTTCCCAGGGTTCAGCACTGGGAGCACTGCTGTTTTTTCTCGATTGCGGGAAGGTATACAGTGCTGATCCCCTGGGTTCAATAATAGGACAGCTGCTGCTTTTCAGACTGGAGGGCGGCATACAGTGTTGTTCCAGAGGGTTCTGTACCAGTATCACCTCTGGTTTTCAGACTGGAAGGAGATTTACTGTGATGTTCCCCAGGGCTCAGTACTGGGACCACTGCTGCTTCTCAGACTCCAGGGAGGTATACAGTGCTGTTCCCCATGTTTCAGTACGAGGATCACTACTGTTTTTCGGACCGGAGGGAAGTATACAGTGCTGTTCCCCATGGTTCAGTACTAGGATCACGACTGTTTTTCGGACCGGAGAGAAGTATACAGTGCTGTTCCCCAGGTTTCAGTACCAGGATCACTGCTGTTTTTAAGACTGGAGGGAGGTATTCAGTGCTGTTCCCCAGTGTTCAGTACTAGGATCACTGCTGCTTTTCAGACTGGAGAGATGTTAACATTGCTGTTCCCCAGGTTTCAGTACCAAGATCACTGCTGTTTTTCAGACTGGAGGGAGGTACACTGCACTCTTCCCCACAGTTCAATACTGGGACAACTGTTGTTTTTTAGACAGGAGGGAGGGAAAGGTACTGTGCCCCAGTGTTCAGTACGAGGTCCAGTGCCGTTTTGTCAAATTCGAGGGAAGTATGCAGTGCTGTTCCCCAGGTTAAAGTACTAGGATCACTGCTGTTTTTCTGAGTGGGTTGCGGTATACAGTGCTAACACCCATTGTTCAGTACAAGGAACCCTGCTGTTTTTTTTCTCAGACTGGAGGGAGGTATACATTGTTGCACCCCAAGGTTCAATGTTTGGAACACTGCTGTTTTTTTCAGACTGGAATCAGGTATACAGTGCTGTATACACTCTTCCTCAGGGTACAGTTTTAGGTTCACTGTTGTTTATCAGACTGGAGTGAGGTTTACAGTGCTGTTCCCCATGGTTCAGTATTAGAATCACTGCTGTTTATCAGACTGGAGTGAGGTAGACAGTGCTGTTCCCCAGCGTTCAGTACGAGGATCACTACAGTGTTTCGGACCGTAGAGAGGGATACAGTGCTGTTCCCCAGGGTTCAATGAAAGGATCACCGCTGCTTTGCAGACTGGAAGGCGGTTTACTGTGCTGTTCCCCAGGGTTCAGTACTCGGATAACTACTGTTTTTAAGACTGGAGTGAGGTATGCGCTGCTTTTCCCCAGGTTTCAGTACTAGGATCACGACTGTTTTTCAGACTGGAGAGCGGTATACAGTGCTGTTCTCCAGGTTTCAGTACCAGGATCACTACTGTTTTTTCAGACTGGAGTGAGGTATACAGTGCTTTTCCCCAGGTTTCAGTACTCGGATCACTATAGTTTTTTGGACTGGAGGGAGGTATACAGTGCTGTTCCCCAGGATTCAGTACTAGGTTCACTGCTGTTATTCAGACTGGAGGGAGGTATACTGCATTCTTCCCCACAATTCAATAGAGGGACAACTGTTGTTTTTTTTAGACAGGAGGGAGGGAAAAGTGCTTTGCCCCAGTGTTCATTACCAGGACCAGTGCCGTTTTTTTCAAATTCGAGGGAAGTATGCAGTGCTGTTCACCAGGTTACAGTACTATGAGCACTGCTGTTTATCAGACTGGAGGGTGTTATCCAGTGCTGTTCCGCAGTGTTCAGCACTTGGAGCACTGCTGTTTTTTCTGGTTTGCGGGAAGGTATACAGTGCTGATCCCCTGGGTTCAATAATAGGACAGCTGCTGCTTTTCAGACTGGAGGGCGGAAGACAGTATTGTATTGGAGGGTTCTGTGCAAGTATCACCACTGTTTTTCAGACTGGAAGTAGGTTTACTGAGCTGTTCCCCAGGATTCAGTACTGGGATCACTGCTGTTCTTTTCAGACTGGAGGGAGGTATACAGTGCTGATCCCCATGGTTCAGTAAATGGACCACTGCTGCTTTTCCAACTGGAGTTAGGTATACAGTGCTGTTCCCGAGGGTTCCGTACGAGGATCACTACTGTTTTTCAGACTTCTTCTTTCTTTTGGGCCTCCTTATCTCGAGAGACAATGGATACGCGCCTGGAGGTGGTCAGTGGTTTGTGAAGCAGCGCCTGGAGTGGCTATAAAGGCCAATTCTGGAGTGACAGGCTCTTCCACAGGTGCTGCAGAGAAATTTGTTTGTTGGGGCTGTTGCACAGTTGGCTCTCCCCTTGCGCCTCTGTCTTTTTTCCTGCCAACTACTAAGTCTCTTCGACTCGCCACAATTTAGCCCTGTCTTTATGGCTGCCCGCCAGCTCTGACGAATGCTGGCAACTGACTCCCACGACTTGTGATCAATGTCACACGATTTCATGTCGCGTTTGCAGACGTCTTTATAACGGAGACATGGACGGCCGGTGGGTCTGATACCAGTGGCGAGCTCGCTGTACAATGTGTCTTTGGGGATCCTGCCATCTTCCATGCGGCTCACATGGCCAAGCCATCTCAAGCGCCGCTGACTCAGTAGTGTGTATAAGCTGGGGGTATTGGCCGCTTCAAGGACTTCTGTGTTGGAGATATAGTCCTGCCACCTGATGCCAAGTATTCTCCGAAGGCAGCGAAGATGGAATGAATTGAGACGTCGCTCTTGGCTGGCATACTTTGTCCAGGCCTCGCTGCCGTAGAGCAAGTTACTGAGGACACAGGCCTGATACACTCGGATTTTGTGTTCCGTGTCAGTGCGCCATTTTCCCACACTCTCTTGGCCAGTCTGGACATAGCAGTGGAAGCCTTACCCATGCGCTTGTTGATTTCTGCATCTAGAGACAGGTTACTGGTGATAGTTGAGCCGAGGTAGGTGAACTCTTGAACCACTTCCAGAGCGTGGTCGCCAATATTGATGGATGGAGCTTTTCTGACATCCTGCCCCATGATGTTCGTTTTCTTGAGGCTGATGGTTAGGCCAAATGCATTGCAGGCAGCCGCAAACCTGTCGATGAGACTCTGCAGGCACTCTTCAGTGTGAGATGTTAAAGCAGCATCGTCAGCAAAGAGGAGTTCTCTGATGCGGACTTCTGTACTTTGGACTTCGCTCTTAGACGGGCAAGGTTGAACAACCTGCCCCCTGATCTTGTGTGGAGGAAAATTCCTTCTTCAGAGGATTTGAACGCATGTGAAAGCAGCAGGGAGAAGAAAATCCCAAAAAGTGTGGGTGCGAGAACACAGCCCTGTTTCACACCACTCAGGATAGGAAAGGGCTCTGATGAGGAGCCACCATGTTGAATTGTGCCTTTCATATTGTCATGGAATGAGGTGATGATACTTAGTAGCTTTGGTGGACATCCGATCTTTTCTAGTAGTCTGAAGAGACCACGTCTGCTGACGAGGTCAAAGGCTTTGGTGAGATCAATGAAAGCAATGTAGAGGGGCATCTGTTGTTCACGGCATTTCTCCTGTATCTGACGAAGGGAGAACAGCATGTCAATAGTCGATCTCTCTGCACGAAAGCCACACTGTGCCTCAGGGTAGACGCGCTCGGCCAGCTTCTGGAGCCTGTTCAGAGCGACTCGAGCAAAGACTTTCCCCACTATGCTGAGCAGGGAGATTCCACGGTAGTTGTTGCAGTCACCGCGGTCACCTTTGTTTTTATAGAGGGTGATGATGTTGGCATCGCGCATGTCCTGGGGTACTGCTCCCTCGTCCCAGCACAGGCATAGCAGTTCATGTAGTGCTGAGAGTATAGCAGGCTTGGCACTCTTGATTATTTCAGGGGTAATGCTGTCCTTCCCAGGGGCTTTTCCGCTGGCTAGGGAATCAATGGCATCACTGAGTTCCGATTTGGTTGGCTGTATGTCCAGCTCATCCATGACTGGTAGAGGCTGGGCTGCATTGAGGGCAGTCTCAGTGACAGCATTCTCCCTGGAGTACAGTTCGAGGTAGTGCTCAACCCAGCGGTCCATCTGTTTGCGTTGGTCAGTGATTATGTCCCCTGATTTAGACTTGAGGGGGGCGATCTTCTTGATGGTTGGCCCAAGAGCTCTCTTCATGCCATCATACATTCCTCTGATGTTTCCGGTGTCTGAGGCCAGCTGAATATGACTGCATAGGTGTTGCCAGTAGTCGTTTGCGCAACGCCTAGCTGTTCTTTGTGCAGTACTTCTGGCTGCTTTAAGTGCTGCGGATGTTAAATCGCTGGGGGCTTTCTTGTAGTTCAAAAGTGCAATGCGCTTAGCGGCTATGACAGGTTCCAGCTCTTCATTATGAGATTGAAACCAGTCTGCATTTCTCTTCGCACTTTTGCCGTAGGTGGTCAAAGCTGACTCATAGATGGCGTCTCTGATGTGGGCCCACTTGGTCTCAGCATCCCCTGTGGGAGTGTTTTGAAGGGCTGTTACAAGTGAATTTAGAAATTTTTGTAACAGCTGTGGGTGAGAAATTCTGCTCGTGTTGATGCGCAGGTGGCCCTTCTGCTTGGAATGATGCAACTTCTTTGGTCTGAGTCTAACCTTGCTGCACACCAGGGAGTGGTCGGTGTCGCAGTCCGCACTGTGGAAGCTGCGTGTGATTTGAACACTGTTTAAGGCGGCTCGCCTTGTGACAATGAGGTCTAGCTGGTGCCAACGACGTGATCTTGGGTGCCTCCATGAAACCTGGTGACAGGGTTTAGTGTGAAAGAACGAGTTGGTGATGCAGAGGTTATGATAGGTACACAACTCAAGCAGTCTCTGCCCGTTCTCATTCATCCTTCCAACGCCATAGCGCCCAAGGCAGGAGGGCCATGAGTCATGGTCGGCCCCAAACCTGACATTAAAGTCCCCCAGCAGGAATAGGTGTTCGGTGTTGGGGATGCTGCTAATGATGTTATGGAGTTGTTCATAGAACTGGTCTTTAGCTTCATGTGCGGAGCAGAGTGTTGGAGCATAGATGCTGAGTAGGTGTACTGGACCAGACGTGGTGAGCAGTCGGATGGACAGTATGCGTTCCGAGCCATTTGATGGAGGCTCTATCATGCTGAGCAAGGAGTTTCTGATGGCGAAGCCCACTCCATGCTGTCTTGGTTCTTCAGGATCCCTGCCCTGCCAGAAGAAGGTGTAGTCTTGCTCTGCTAGAGAGCCACTCGCGGGGAGGCGAGTCTCCTGAAGTGCTGCAATGTCCACATTGAATCTACTGAGCTCGTTGTTAATGATGGCGGTCTTCCGAGAATCGTTGATTTGTGTAAGGTCTTCCGACAGGCCAGGACACATAGTTCTGACGTTCCAGCTTGCAAAGCGAAGGGCTGGTACCTTCTTTCCTTTATTCATGTGGTGCGGTGTATCAGTCCACCTTTCGGGCAATGACCCTGAGCTCCAAGCACCCATTGAAGCAGGCAGACTGTGGCGGGACAGAACCTTATTGACCGGGGGCTGCCCGGTTTGAGGCGGGCGGTAGCTGTCCAGTGAGGTGCAATGACCTCTCCCACCGACAAAGGCAACCCGTGGCGCCCAGTTTCTACGCCAATTTATCTGGACTTATAACCCGTAACTGCTGCCTTCCGTGTTGTTTTAGTCGCTGTGAGGCAACTATGGAGTGACCTCTCCATGGCGCATGCCTGGGCAAATTTATGGAGGTTGAGAGTTGCCCAGTCGTCAAAACCCCCCTCTCGGCCTTTCTGGTGGGGTCCAAAGGAGTGCAGGACACGACGTTTGGCACCAGTATGGCTGCAGGAACTGCCGGAAACATGCCAAAGGTGACACATGAGCGCCTACGGGGTTCCGCTCCGGATTTTCTGTTAGGGTTTACTCCCTTAGCCTTGGTCTCTCCCGAGACGCCCACAAGGCAGTGGGGTTGTTGGGGCCCCTACACAGGTGTAGGATGGTGCCGGTGGGAGGAGGGGATGCAAGGGGGAGGGGTAGAGGGAGGGAGTGGGGGGGGTGCAGGGGAAGGGGTTGCGGGGTGAAGATGGTGCGAGGGGGGGGCGGGCTGGGACGGGTTGTGAGGGGGTGAGCTGAGAGGGTGGAGCAGGGAAGGGGACGGGGGTGGGGGGGTGGAAGGGGGGTAAAGGGGGGGAGGGGTGGTGGAATCTGGTGCAGGTAATAAGCCATTTCCTCAGTGCCCACCATCGACGTCCGGAAAGCTCATCCACGTCCTTCGGGAGGTGAAGCATCATTTGGCAGACTTAGAGGTGATTACATTTGCTAAGGGTTTTTTTTTTGCAGTGGTTTAAATAAAGGCATGCAGCATTGCCGACAGTGCGCTGCAGATGCTCTCCGAGCCATCTCCCGCGGGCGCTTTGAAGTTGCGGCCGGGGGGGCCGTTCGTGGATGTTTTGGGTGTTCGGGGCACCTTTTCACAGGACTTCTCTCGGGTCCCGCAGCTCCTTCTTCACCTCAATGGACTTACCGCATGCCGTGGCTGCAGACACTCTGGACTGTGAAGACAGCAGGATCGGAGATTAAAGTATCGACAGCTGTGCTCGTCAGTTTCATCCGGATCAATTTCATTGAGAAAACAAAGAGCAGGTGTGGCTGGGGGAGGGCAGTGGGCCCAGGTAACATACACTAAACTAACTGTTAACTTTTAGATAGGGCTAAAATGAACTGATTTAAAGAGCCAGGGGAATTTAAACAGTTTAAGAGGGCAGATTGGGGGAGAAAACGTTAGGGATGGGAGCAGATGGCCATGGATAGAGTTGAACAGCAAGGGAGCTTCCGAGGGAGCTTCCAGCCCAGGAGCCATCTTGATATATCCACTATATACCTCCCTCCAGTTTTTCAGACTGGAGGGAGGTATATAGTGCTGTTCCCCCGGTTTCAGTACTAGGATCACTGCTGTTATTCAGACTGGAGGGAGGTATACAGTGCTGTTCCCCAGGGTTCAGTACTCGGATCACTGCTGTTTTTCTGTCTGGGGTGAGGTATACAGTGCTAACACCCATTGTTCAGTACAAGGAACCCTGCTGTTAATTTCTCAGAATGGAGGGAGGTATACATTGTTGCACCCCAATGTTCAGTGTTTGGAACACTGCTGTTTTTTTTCAGAATGGAATCAGGTATACAGTGCTGTTCCCGAGGGTTCTGTACGAGGATCACTACTGTTTTTCAGACTGGAGGGAGGTATATAGTGCTGTTCCCCCGGTTTCAGTACTAGGATCACTGCTGTTATTCAGACTGGAGGGAGGTATACAGTGCTGTTCCCCAGGGTTCAGTACTCGGATCACTGCTGCTTTTCTGTCTGGGGTGAGGTATACAGTGCTAACACCCATTGTTCAGTACAAGGAACCCTGCTGTTAATTTCTCAGAATGGAGGGAGGTATACATTGTTGCACCCCAATGTTCAGTGTTTGGAACACTGCTGTTTTTTTTTCTAAATGGAATCAGGTATGCAGTGCTGTTCCCCAGTGTTCACTAATTAGATCAATACTGTTTTTCGGACTGGTGTGAGGTATACAGTGCTCTTCCCCAGGGTTCAGTATTTGGTTCACTGCAGTATTTCATTTTGGAGGAGGTATACAGTACTCTTCCCCAGGGTTCAGTACTAGGATCAAGACTGTTTTTCGGACTGGAGTGACGGAAACAGTGCTCTCTTCAGGGTTCAGTATTAGGTTCACTGTTGTTTTTCAGACTGGAGTGAGGTATACAGTGCTGTTCCCCAGGGTTCAGCACTAGAATCACTGCTGTTTTTCAGACTGGAGTGAGGTACACAGTGCTGTTCCACAGTTTTGAGTACTATGACCACTGCTGTTTTTCAGAGTGGAGGGTGGTATCCAGTGCTGTTCCCCAGGGTTCAGCACGAGGAGCACTGCTGTTTTTCCTAGATTTCGGGAAGGTACACAGTGTTGATCCCAAGCGTGCAATAATAGGACAGCTGCTGCTCTTCAGACTGGAGCGGGGTATACAGTGTTGTTCTGCAGGGTTCTGTACCAGTATCACCGCTGTTTTTCAGACTGGAAGTAGGTTTCCTGTGCTGTTCCCCAGGGTTCAGTACTGGGATCACTCAGCAGGTCTGGCAGCATCTCTTTCCACAGATGCTGCCAGACCTACTGAGTGATTCCAGCATTTCTTGTTTTTGTTGTGGCTAGGATCACTGCTGTTGTTTTCCGACTGGAGGGAGGTATACAGTGCTGTTCCCCAGGTTTCAGTACTGGGATCACTTCTGTTTTTCAGACTGGAAGTAGGTTTGCAGTGCTGTTCCCCAGGGTTCAGTACTAGGATCACTACTGTTTATTGGACCGGAGTGAAGTATACAGTGCTGTTCCCCAGGGTTCAGTAGTAGGACCAGCGCTGTTTTTCAGACCAGAAGGAGGGAAACGGTACTCTGCCCCAGGGTTCAATACTGTTACAACTGCTGTTTGTCAGACTGGAGGGAGGTGTAACGTGCAGTTCCCCACGGTTCAGTACTAGGACCAGCGCTGTTTATTGCAGACTGGAGTGAGGTATCCAGTGCTGTTCCCCAGGGTTCAATACTAGGATCACTACTGTTTTTCGGACCGGAGGGAAGTATACAGTGCTGTTCCCCAGGGTTTAGTACTCGGATCATTACAGTTTTTCAGACTGGAGTGAGGTTTACAGGCCTGTTCCCCAGAATTCGGTACAAGGACCACTGCTATTTTTCAGTTTGGTCGAGGTATACAGTGCTGTTCCCCAGGGTTCTTTACGAGGATCACTGCTGTTTTTCACACTGGAGGGAGGTATACAGTGCTGTTCCCCAGTGTTCAGTACTTTGATCACTGCTGTTTTCCAGACTGGAGGGAGGTAGACAGTGCTGTTCCCCAGTTTTCAGTACTAGGATCACTGCTGTCCTTTTCAGACTGGAGGGAGGTATACAGTGCTGTTCCCCAGGTTTCAGTACTGGGATCACTTCTGTTTTTCAGACTGGAAGTAGGTTTGCAGTGCTGTTCCCCAGGGTTCAGTACTAGGATCACTACTGTTTATTGGACCGGAGTGAAGTATACAGTGCTGTTCCCCAGGGTTCAGTAGTAGGACCAGCGCTGTTTTTCAGACCAGAAGGAGGGAAACGGTACTCTACCCCAGGGTTCAATACTGTTACAACTGCTGTTTGTCAGACTGGAGGGAGGTGTAACGTGCAGTTCCCCACGGTTCAGTACTAGGACCAGCGCTGTTTATTGCAGACTGGAGTGAGGTATCCAGTGCTGTTCCCCAGGGTTCAATACTAGGATCACTACTGTTTTTCGGACCGGAGGGAAGTATACAGTGCTGTTCCCCAGGGTTTAGTACTCGGATCATTACAGTTTTTCAGACTGGAGTGAGGTTTACAGGCCTGTTCCCCAGAATTCGGTACAAGGACCACTGCTATTTTTCAGTTTGGTCGAGGTATACAGTGCTGTTCCCCAGGGTTCTTTACGAGGATCACTGCTGTTTTTCACACTGGAGGGAGGTATACAGTGCTGTTCCCCAGTGTTCAGTACTTTGATCACTGCTGTTTTCCAGACTGGAGGGAGGTAGACAGTGCTGTTCCCCAGTTTTCAGTACTAGGATCACTGCTGTCCTTTTCAGACTGGTGGGAGGTACACAGTGCTGTTCCCCAGGGTTCAGTACTAGGATCACTGCTGCTTTTCAGACTGGAGGGAGCTATCCAATGCTGTTCCGCAGGTTTCAGTGTTTGGATCACTGCTGTTTTTCAGACTCGAGTGAGGTATACAGTGCTGTTCCCCAGGGTTCAGTACGAGGACCAGCGCTGTTTTTTGCAGACTGGAACGAGGTATACAGTGCTGTTCCCCAGGGTTCAATACTCGGGCCACTGTTGTTTTTCGGACCGGTGGTAAGTGTACAGTGCTGTTCCCCAAGGTTCAGTACTTGGACCACTGCTGTCTTTCAGAATGGAGTTCGCTATCCAGTGCTATTCACCAGGGTTCAGCACTTGCTTCACTGCAGTTTTTCAGACTGGAGGGAGGTTTACTGTGCTGTTCCCCAGGGTTCAGTACTAGGTTCACTGCTGTTTTACAGACTGGAGGGAGGTACACGTTGCTGTTCCCCAGGGTACAGTACTAGGATCACTGCTGTTTTTCGGACTGGAGGGAGGTGTACAGTGCTGTTTACCAGTGTTCAGTACTAGGACCAGCGCTGTTTTTCGACTAGAGGGAGGTATATAGTGCTGTTCCCCAGGGTTCAGTACCAGGATCACTGCTGTTTTTCAGACTGGAGTTAGGTAGACAGTGCTGTTCCCCAGGCTTCAGTACTCGGATCACTGCTGTTTTTCAGACTGGAGGGAGGTATACAGCACTCTTCCCCAGTGCTCAATACTGTTCCAAATGCTGTTTGTCAGACACTGGGTGAGATGTAAAGTGCTGTTCCCCAGTGTTCAGTACTTGGAGCTGCGCTGTTTTTTGCAGACTGGAGTGAGGTATGCAGTGCTGTTCCCCAAGGTTCACTACTCGGGCCACTGTTGTTTTTCAGGCTGGAAGGAGGTTTACATTGCTGTTCCCCAGGGTTCAGTACTAGGATCACTACTGTTTTTCAGACTGGAGTGAGGTATACACTGCTATTCCCCAGGATTCAGTACTATCATAACTGCTGTTTTTCAGACTGGAGTGAGGTATACCGTGCTGTTCCCCAGGGTTCAGTACTAGGATCACTACTGTTTTTCCGATTGGAGGGACGTATACAGTGCTGATCCCAGGGTTCAGTGCTATGATCAATACTGTTTTTCAGACTGGAGTGAGGTTTACAGTCCTGTTCCCCAGAATTCTGTACAAGGACCACTGCTGTTTTTCACTTTGGGCGAGGTATACAGTGCTGTTCCCCAGGGTTCAGTACTGGGACCACTGCTGTTTTTCAGACTGGAGGGAGGTACACAGTGCTGTTCCCAAGGTTTCAGTACTATGATCACTGTTGTCCTTTTCAGACTGGAATGAGGTATCTAGTGCTGTTCCCCAGGGTTCAGCACTCGGAGCACTGCTGTTGTTTTTCAGATTGTGGGAAGGTATACCGCGCTGTTCTGGAGGGTTCAGTCCCAGGACCGCTGCTGCTTTTCAGACTGGAGGGATGTTTACTGTGCTGTTCCCCAGGTTTCAGTACGAGGATCACTGTTGTCCTTTTCAGACTGGAACGAGGTATCTAGTGCTGTTCCCCAGGGGTCAGCACTCGGAGCACTGCTGTTGTTTTTCAGATTGTGGGAAGGTATACAGTGCTGTTCTAGAGGGTTCAGTACCAGGAACGCTGCTGCTTTTCAGACTGGAGGGATGTTTACTGTGCTGTTCCCCAGGTTTCAGTATGAGGATCACTGATGTTTCTGATATACATTAATGACTTAGACTTCAGATATCAGACCACAATGTTGAAATTTGCAGAAATCATGAAGTGTGGAAGTATAGTGACGGGCGATGAAGACGGCAATGGAATTCAAGAGGACATAGACAGGGGGGTAGACTGTGTCGAAGCAACAACAATATGCATTTATATTGCGCCTTTAATGTATTAAAAGATCCCAAGATGCGTCACAGGTGCATTATATAACAAAAGTAAGACGCCAAGTCACACAAGGAGATTGGAGGTAAGATGGAGAAAAGCTGGATTTAAGGAATGGCTTAAATGTGGAAACCGAGTTGGAGACGTTTGGAGAAGGTATTACAGATCTTAGGGCCCAGGCAACTGAAGGTATGGCCACCAATGGCGAAGACACTAAAATTAGGGTTGTACGAGAGGCCACCATTAGATGAAAATAGATATCTTAGTGTATTGTGAGGCAGGAGGAGATTACAGAGATGGGAAAAGGACATGTGCAGGAGGCGGGATTCCCAGCACCGGGCCAGAGAGGAGGGGATCCTCACTTTGGCGTTTTTGTGCCATCCAGCCTGTCCACCAGAGAGTCCTGTGTTGATTTTCTGACTTGGATCTTGTTCTTTTATCGACATTGTGCTCCGTGGCAGATTGCATGGATGTTTAGTGTGGCAGCAGCCCGCCAGGAAATGCCGGGTTTACCAGGCCCGATATTCACAGTGGTGGCGAACCTTGTTGACAAACCCTCCACCGCTCTGTGACAGGACCCGACTTCACATATTTAAATAAATTGTTTGCCTGAGTTAAAATGAAAACTGTAGCGATATGACTGCAGTTTCAGATGTTCAGTGTGATGGTTGGAACTCACGTGCCTCAACTTTCCCGTCCAGGGAAAACTGGCGCCACCAAGGTGGTAAAGGTGAAAAAGTGCATTTACAAAGAAATGCAGGCGGAGGGAAAAGTGTCAACTTGCATTGTTGTGGTCGGACAATATGCAATTTTGATTTAGTTGAGCGGGTAACCGCTTTAAAATATAGTACCTATGCCTATCCATAAACAATTGACTCAATTCGCAGTGCGCAGAGGCTGTTCCTGATTTCAGGACTTCAGGATTCAGCCCGCTGTCTCAGTGACCTGAGCCTGGAATCCCTTTCCCTTTGACGATGGCATTCCTGCCTCCTAGAGCTGCTGGCCAATCAGAGGGCCAGCAGATCAGCAGAAATGGTAATTTCACCGGAAGGGGTGGTCAATTTCAGTTCTGCAGAGGTCTTGGACGCGGTCACAGTGCTGGAAACTGGGACCAATGTGTGTGCAGTGGGATCATCCGGAAGGCTAGTCACTGTCTGTACTGCAGAGGTCTTGGACCCTGTCACAGTGCTGGAACCCGGGCCCAAGGTGAGTGCAGTGGGTTCACCGGGAGTGGTGGTCACTGTCAGTACTACAGAGGTCTTGGACCCAGTCACAGTGCTGGAACCTGGGCCCAAGGGGAGTGCAGTGGGTTCATTGGGAGTGGTGGTCACTGTCAGTACTACAGAGGTCTTGAACTCACTCACAGTACTGGAACCTGGGCCCAAGGTGAGTGCATTGGCATCACCAGGAGGGGAGGTCACTGTCAGTACTGCAGAGGTCTTGGACCCCCTCACAGCGGACACAGGGTGAGGGCAGTGGGGTCACCGGGAGGGGCTGTCACTGTCAGTACTGCTGAGGTTTTTGTGCCAGTCACACCACTGAAACCTGGACCCAAGGTGAGTGCATTGGGGTCACCGGGAGGGGTGGTCACTGACTGGACTGCAGAGGTCTTGGACCCAGTCACAGTACTGGAACCTGGGACCGCAGTGAGGGAGGCAGAGTTACCAGGAAGCATGGTCACTGTCAGTCCTGCTGAGGTCTTGGACCCAGTCACAGTGCTGGAACCTGGACTCAAGGTGAGTGCAGTGCGTTCACCTGGAGGAGTGAACAATGTCAGTACTGCAGAGGCCTTGGGTGCAGTCACTGTGCTGGAATCTTGACTTAAGTTGTGTGCAGTGGGGTTACCAGGAGGGGTTGTCTCTTTCAGTACTGCAGAGGTCTCGACCCAGGCCCAGCGCTGCACCCTGGACTCCAGGTTAGTGAGGCAGTGTCGCCAGGAGGTCTGGTCACTGTCAGCACTGCAGAGATCATGGACCTAGGCCCTGCACTAGAATGTGGACCCACGTGATTGAGACGGGGTCAACGGTACAGGTCCGGAAGCTCCTGCTGAGGGGAACTGGTGGTCCTAAAGTCCAGGTGGAGGGGTGTCCTGGGAGGTTCATTGTTTCACAGTCAGGGTGCTGCGTTGGCCACAGTTTGCCCATGGAGAGGGAAAGGCCCCAAGCCCGATGGAGGGTTCCACACTTTTCAAGATACCCTCCCCACATAGCAGAGGTACCCCCTCCATAGGTTAGATCCAAGCGATGGCAGAAAGCGGCCCTTTAGTGGCCATTAAAGTGCCTCATTTGGCCGCTGGGCGGTAATGTCATCGTCGGCCTATCTCGTCCCCAGAAAGATCACTTGACGATGGGGTGACCATCGGCCCTCCACCACAATCACCCGTCGGTCCCGCCTCTGACCTCACTTCGGGGGTACCATAAAATCCAGTGGTGAAGCTATGGAGGAATTTAAAAATGGTGATGCAAATTTTAAAATCAAACTGTTTCTTAATCGATGGCCAATGTAGGTCAGCAAGCACAGGAGTGATAGGGGAACGGGAGTTACTGTGAGTTAACACGTCAGCAGCAAAGTTTTGGATGGCCTGCAGTTTACAGGCTGTAGACTGTGGGAGATCAGCAGGAGGACATTGGAATGGTCAAGCCGAAAGGGAATGAAGGAATGAATGAAGGTTTTGAGCACAGAGGCGAAGTCAGGCGATGTTACAGAGGTAGAAATAGGCCATTTTAGTGACTGTGCATATATGTGGTCCTAAACTCATCTTGGGGTCAAATATGAGACCAAGGTTATGAACAGTCACACACAGATGCCAGGAAGAGGGATGGA
The DNA here is from genome assembly GCF_036365525.1 of Heterodontus francisci. NCBI lineage: Eukaryota > Metazoa > Chordata > Chondrichthyes > Heterodontiformes > Heterodontidae > Heterodontus > Heterodontus francisci. The sequence goes on from NW_027140486.1 coordinate 726,350, forward strand.
ATCGGTAGCTAGAGAATGGAGTTTGGAACAGCAACTGAAAACAACGGCTGAATTTCAAGGAGCCCTATATTTCCTTATCCATAGCGTGGATATGAGGTGGGGCCTGAAGATGTCCCCAGATGAGACCTACCACAGACCTCGGCGCTAGCTGGTCCCAGACTGATTATCCCAGCTGTAGTAAGGCTCACTGGCACCTCTCCATCTCTCAGTGAAGGGATCACAATCAGCATATGCAAACTAAAATACTTAATAGATTTACGTATACTTATATCTCATCTGGATTGAGCTCTCTATCTCCGGCCCAGTGGCCTGTAGTCCCGCACCTTTAGATCCCCGTCTGAGAGGATGAGGTGCCTCATTGGTCGGGCGGGGGGAGGAGGCAAATTTCTCAGAGTGAAATTGGGGGTACGGTGCCAAATTAGCGTCATGGATGTCGTATGACGATGAGAGGGGTTGTAGATGCAGGTTTGTGCATACTGGCGGATGATGGGGCTGGGGGAGGGGAGGCGGTGGGGGGGGGTGTTGGGCGGAAGGTTATATGGTTAACCGTTTTGGAGAAAAGCGGTAAATAATTTATTTAGTTGTCATTGGTGTTGGGAGAGGGACAAAGGAAATGAATTTATTTTACTTTTATTAACTCTGTATTTAAATATTTAAATAAGCTGGTAGGGCTAGCAGCTTTTTAAAAAATGGCTTCAGCATCTGTGCACAGGCAGCTAGCGCCATTACTGGTGTGTGATGCAACATCTCTTGAATGAATAAAGAAAATAAAAAAAGAAAGGTGTTGCTGCTAATCCCGGGGTGGCATGGCACATCCCCAACCCCTCTCCACCTGTCCCCTCTCTTTACAGAGCTTCTCTTCTCTGCAGCTTCTGCACCATTTCTTGGTCATGTTACAGACTCAGAGACACTGTAACTATAGTCCCCATACCTCGCCCAGAGTTGAGTCACCAAATCTCCTGCCCTCCCTGAATGTCTGCAGCAACTTACAACACAACCTCCAGAAAACCATCCATAGCACCGCCCATAACTTTACATTAGCAGAAGTCTTTTAAAATCCCTCACATGCAATTTGGATGACTGGTCATTTTGAATAAAACTAGAGCGAGTTCCTGTGCTGCTGAAAACATGTTTGCCTGAAAGTGAGTAGCACAGGTGGTCAGAGGACATGCACAGACCAGGTTTGAAAGACGTGTGCCAATGCTGCCAGAACGCCGAGTGCACCATGCAACAGCATGCACGAGAAGTCATAAGTGGCTGTCAGTGCATCCCCACAATATAAAAATATATAATCGTCATAGCCTTGGCACCAGTGGATCTACGGAGTCCAGAATTAAGGTCAACAAGAGATACGGAGGGAGAAAATAAATCACTTATAAAAGTGAATAGGATAATTGTTTGAGGGAAACATTTTGCAGGAATATGGGTAACAGAAGTGGAACTACTTGGAAGAGTGGGGTCATGCAGGGATTTTAACCCAAGAATAAGAATTTTAATACTGTGCTTTTATCAGATCAGCAACCAACGTAGGTCAGTGAGCACATGAGTGTTGGCTGAGTGGGATTTGGTGTAAGTTGGGATATGTGCAGCAGAGTTTCCGACTGGCTGTGGTTTATGAAGTTTTGTAACCGGGAGTCTTGTCAGGGCAGCATTAGAATAGTCGGGTCTGGATTTAACAAAGCCATGGATGGTAGTTTAAGAAGCAGATTTGCTAAGGCAGGGAAAGATATGCCGGTGGTGACAGCTGGCAGGATTTTTGAAGGACAGGATACATATTGGAACTCAGCTCGGGGTCAAAGGCATAAGTGAGGTAATGAACAGTCTGTTTCAGTGTCAGGTATGACAGGGGCATGGCAGTCGGTGGAAAGAGAATTTGTGATGGGGACTAAAAACAATGACTTCCACCTTGCTAATACTTAAATAACAATAGCACGACTACATTGAATAGCTGGACACATAGGCTGAACAGGAACCCTGACAACAGCAAAGATGAGACAGGAAATTAAAAGGACATAAAGTCTGTAATAATTAGATTCGGTGAGAGAGACTTACCAGTGACACCAACAATAGCGAGGATGGGATAGTAAAAGAATTGAATTATCTTCAGTGCCCAAAAAATCTGATCAGGTAATATTATCCAATCATAATGCGCAGTAAAAAAGGCAAACCAATCGGATAAACTCCTGTCCAATGTAGTAACATTCCAATTTATTATTCTCAGATTCTGACTCATTGTTGTAATATTCGAATCGATTCTTATTAAATTCTGACCCATTGTTGTTGCGTTCCAATCTATGTTCTCAGATTCTGACCGATCCACTCCTCTCTCTGGAGCTGCTGATCCTTGTTAGTACCGACGGTGATGCTCCCGCTGACACTTTGGGATGACACATTGAAAGCAGTCAGTTATTGAAATGAGATGAAGGTTCTCTAGTGACACAATTAGTTTTCATTGAGACTAACATTAATCACAGTCACTGAACAAACAGGTTCAATTAACCCCTTTTAATCCAAAGCATTATGTACCGTTTATTCATTCATGGGATGTGGGCGTTACTGGCTATACCAGCATTTATTACCCATCCCTAATTTCCCTTGAGAAGGTGGTGGTTAACTGCCATCTTGAACCGCTGCTGTCCATGTGAGATAGTTACACCCCAGTGCTCTTAGGAAGGGAGTTCCAGGATTTTGATCCTGCAACACTGAAGGAATGGTGATACAGTTCCAAGTCAGGATGGCGTGTGACTTGGAGGGGAACTTGCAGGTGGTGGTGTTCCCCTGCATCTGCTGCTCTTGTCCTTCCAGTTGGTAGAGGTCGGGGTTTGGAAGGTGCTGTCTAAGGAGCCTTGGTGTGTTGCTGCACTGCATGTTGCAGATGGTACACATTGCTGCCACTGTGCATCTGTGGTGGAGGGAGTGAATGTTTGTAGATGGGGTGCCAATCAATTGGGCTGCTTTGTCCTGTGTGGTGTCAAGCGTCTTGAGTGATGTTGGAACTGCACCCATCCAGGCAAGTGGAGAGCGTTCCCTCACACACCTAACTTGTGCCTTGTAGATGGTGGACAGGCTTTGGGGAGTCAGGAGGTGAGTTACTCGCCTCGGTATTCCGAGCCTCTGACCTGCTTTTTCACCTGCGGAATTTATATGGCTAATCCAGTTCAGTTTCTGGTCAATGGTAGCCCCTGGGATGTTGATAGTGGGGGATTCCATGATCATAATGCCATCGAATGTCAAGGGGAGATGGTTAGATTCTCTCTTGTTGGAGATGGTCACTGCCTGGCACTTGTGTGGCTCAATTGTTACTTGGCACTTGTCAGCCCAAGCCTGGATAGGGTCCAAGTCTTACTGCATTTCTACACGGACTGTTTCAGTATCTGAGGAGTCACGAATGGTGCTGAACATTGCGCAATCATCAGCGAACATCCCGACTTCTGACGTTGATTGAAAGAAGGTCATTGATGAAGCAGCTGAAGATGTTTGGGCCCAGGACACTACCCTGAGGAACTCCTGCAGTGATGTCCTGGAGCTCAGATGATTGATCTCGAACAACCACAACCATTTTTCTTTGTTTTAGGAATGACTCCAAACAGCAGAGACCTTTCTCCGTGATTTCCATTGACTCCAGTTTAGCTAGTGCTCCTTCATGGAATACTCAGTCAAATGATGCCTGGATGTCAAGGGCAGGCACTCTCACCTCACCTCTTGAGTTCAGCACTTTTGTCCATGTTTGAACCAAGGCTGTAATGAGATCACGTGCTGAGTGGCCTTGTCAGAACCCAAACTGTGTATCACTGAGTAGGTTATTGCTAAGGAAGTGATGCTTGATGGCACTGTAGATGACACCTTCCATCACTTTGCTGATGATTGAGTGTAGACTGATGGGGCGGTAATTGGCTGGATTGGACTTGTCCTTCTTTTTGTGTGCAGGACATACCTGGGAAATTTTCAACATTGCTGCGTAGATGCCAGTGTTGTAGCTACACTGGAATAGCTTGGCTAGAGTGCGACAAGTTCTGGAGCACAGGTCCTCAGTACCATTACTGGAAAATTGTCAGGACCCATAGCCTTTTGCAGTATCCATTGCCTTCAGTCATTTCTTGATATCATGCGGAGTGAATCGAATTGGCTGAAGTCTGACATCTGCAATGCTGTAGGTGGTAATCAACTCGGCACTTCTGGCTGAAAGTTGTTGCAAATGCTTCTGCCTTATCTTTCGCACTGATGTTCTGGGCTCCCCCATCATTGTGGATGCGGATATTTGTGGAGCAACCTTCTCCATTTAGTTGTTTAATTGTCCACCACCATTCACGGCTGAATCTGGCAGGACTGCAGAGCTTCGATCTGATCCTTTGATTATGGGATCGCTGAGCTGTGACTACTGCAAGCTGCTTATGCAGTTTGGCACGCAAATCGTCCTGTGTTGTAGATTCACCCAGTTGACAACTCATTTTGAGGAATGTCTGGTGTGTCTCCTGGCATGCCCTTCTGCAATCTTCATTGAACCAGTGTTGTACTCCTGGCGTGATAGTAATACTGGAGTGGGGGATATGCCAGTTTGCCATGAGGTTACAGATCGTCGTTGAGTACAATTCAGCTGCTGATAATGGCCCACAGCTCCTCATGGATGCCCAGTTTTGCATTGCTAGATCTGTTCGAAATCTATCCCATTTAGCACGGTGATAGTGCCACAAACACGATGGGCGCTATCCTCAATGTGAAGGCGGGACTTCGTCTCCATAAGGACTGTGCGGTGGTCACTCCTACCAATACATTCATGAACAGAAGCATCTGCGGCAGGCAGATTGTTGAGGACAAGGTCAAGTATGTTTTTCCCTTTAGTTCGTTCCCTCACCACCTGCTGCAGAGCCAGTTTAGCAGCTATGACCTTTAGGACTCGGCCAGCTCGGACAGTAGTGGTCCTGCACTTGGTGATAGACATTGAAGTCCCCCACACAGAGTACATTTTGTGCACTTGCCACCCTCAGTGCCTCCTCCAAGTGGTGTTCAACATGCAGAAATACAGACCCATCAGCTGAGGGATGGCGGTAGGTGGTAATCAGTAGGAGGTTACCTTGTCCATGTTTGACCTGATGCCATGAGAATTCATGGGGCCCAGAGTCGATGTTCAGGACTCCAAGAACAGCTTCCTCCCTACTGTTGACCACAGTCCCACCACCTCTGCTGGGTCTGACCTTTCGGTGTGACAAGGCATCCCCAGGGACAGTGATTGCAGTTTCTGGGACATTGTCTGTAAGGTATGATTCCGTGAGTATGACTATGTCAGGCTGTTGTTTGACTAGTCTGTGGGACAGCTCTCGCAACGTTGGCACAAGCCCCCAGATGTTCGTAAGGAGGACTTTGCAAGGTCGTCAGTGCTGGGTTTGCCGTTGTCGTTTCCTGTGCCTTGGTCGATGCTGGGTGGGGCATCCCGATTTCATTCCTTTTTATTGTCTTCGTAGTGGTTCGGTACAACTGATTGGCTTGCTGTACCTTTTCAGAGGGCATGTAAGATTTAACCACACAGCTGTGGGTCTGGACTCACATGTAGGCCAGACCAGGTAAGGACAGCAGATTGCCTTCCCGAAAGGACGTTAGTGAACCAGATGAGTTTTCACAACAATCGACAATGGTTTCATGGCCATCATTAGAATAGCTTTTAATTCCAGGTTTGTTAATTACAATCCAATTCCACCTTCTGCTGTCGTGGGATTCGAACCCATGTCTCCAGATCAACACACTGTGTCTCTGGGTTACTAGTGCAGTGATAATACCACTACTTATCCGCCTCATTCCACCTCACTACAGTACACCAATTACTCCAGATGGAATGTATGTGGGTTGCTTAGGAAAGGAAAGATACAAATAGCAAAAGCACTGGACAGAATCTGTCATTCTACCTTGGATAAAGGAATGGTTTTAGAGAGCTGGTTGGCTATACATGTTGCATAACAAGAAGAGATGGAGTTAAACGCAGTAGTTACAGGTCTGTTAGTTTAATCTCGGTGACACGTGCTGTAAAATTCAGATTCTATAATCTGTGGCAAAAATTGTGTGGCTTGGAAAATGACAAGCAGCATGGATGTAGTAATGTCAAATAATGTTAGGCAACCTTGATTGAGTTTTGTTGATGAAGCAATAGCGAAGTTTGATGCAGATAGCATGGTTGACTGGCTTTGAGAAGGTTGTGGTGAGCTGCCTCCTGGAACATCTGCTGTCCGTGGGGTCTAGGTCCGCTCACAGTATTTTTGGTAAGGGAATTCCAGGAATTAGACCTGGTGACAGTGAAGAATTGCAATATAGTTCCAAGTCAGGATGGTGTGTGAATTGGAGGAGAACTTGCAGGTGTCGGTGTCCCCATACATCTGCTGCCCTTGCCCTTCTATGTGGTAAAGGTCGCAGGTGTGGAAACTGCTACCGAAGGAGCCTTGGTAAGTTGCTGCATGCTTCTTCTAGATGGTAAACACTGCTGCCACTGTGCATCAGTGTTGAAGTGAGTAAATGTTGAATGTGGTGAATGGGGTGCCAATCAAGCGGGCTTCTATGTCCTGGATGGTGTCAAATTTTTGAGTGCTGCTGCAACTGGACCCGTCCAAGCAAGTGGAGAGTCTTGCATCACACTCCTGACTTGTGCCTTGTAGATGATGGACTTGCTTTGGGGAGTCAGGAGGTGAGTTAGTCGCCACAGAATTCCCAGACTCTGTCCTCTTCTTTCAGTCACAGTATTTATGTGGCTGCTCCAGTTCCCTTTCTGGCCCATGGTTATCGCCAGGATGTTGATAGTGTTGATCCTACCATTGAACATCAAGAGCAGATGGTTAGATTCTGTCTTGTTTGAAATAGTCATTGCCTGGCATTTGTGTGGGGCAAATGTTAATTGCTGAAAATCAACCAAAACCTGGATGCTGCCCAGCTCTTGCTGCATCGGGACTTGAGCTGCTTCAGTAACTGAGGAGTCACGAATGGTGCTGAACATATCACAATGATCAAGGAATATGCCCACTTCTGACCTTATAACGGAGGAATGCTCATTGATGAAGCAGCTGAAGATGGTTGTGTCTAAGACACTAGCTTGAGTAACTCCTGCAGTGATTTCCTGTGACTGAGATGACTGACATCCAACAACCACAACTGCAACCAGCAGAGAGTTTTCTACCTTTTTCCCATTGACTCCAGTTTTTCTCGGGCTCCTTGATGCCAACTCGGTCAAATGCTGTCTTGATTTCGAGGTCAGTGTCTCTCACCTCACCTTTGGAGTTCAGCACTTTTGTCCATGTTTGAACCAAGGCTGGAATGAGATTAGGAGCTGAGTGACCCTGGTGGAACCCAAACTGAGTGTCACTGAGCAGTTTATTGCTGAGCAAGTACCGCTTGATGGCACTCTCGATGACACCTTCCATCAATTTACTAATGATCGACAGTAGATTGATAGGGTGGTAATTGACCAGCATGGATTTGTCCTGTTTATTTCTGTGCACAGGAATATACCTGGGTAATTTTCCAAAATGCCGAGTCGCTGCCAGTGTACTGCAGCTGTACTGGAACAGCTTGGCTCGGGATGAAGCAAGTTCTGGAGCACAGGTCTTCAGTACATTTACTGGAATGTTGTCAGGGTCCATAGTCTTTGCAATATCCAATGCCTTCAGTCGTTTCTTGATGTCACACGGAGTGACTCGATTTGGGTGAAACTGGCATCTGTGTTGCTGGAGATTCCAGGAGGAGGCCGAAAAGGATCATCCACTCGGCATTTCTGACTGAAGATTGTTGCCAATGCTTGAGCCGTATCTTTTGAACTGATGCGCCGGGCTCCTCCATCTTTGAGGATGGGGTATTTGTGGCGCCAACTCCTCCTGTCAGTTGTTTGAAATTACATTCTCTCTGCCCTAGTACATTTACATATGGCAAGAAAATATAAAGGTGAGGATATTTTCCTGCAGCAATACAAAACACTGGTTAGATCACACTTGGAGGCCTGTGTGTAGATCCTGGGCACCTTAGAAAATGTTTATTGACCATCACAGGAGTGCAACGCTAATTCCCCCGAATATTATGAGGGCATCAAGGGTTAAATTGTGCGGCCAGTCTACAGAAATTAGCCTTGTAGCTCGTATTCTCTGGAATGTCAAAGGTGCAAAGGTGATGCCAACTGAGTGAGGTTTTAGGGCTTTGAAAGTATTGAGACTGCAGATAGAAACTTTAATCAGCTGTGCTGAGAGTCAAAAATAAGGGGACATATTCGTATAATCACAGCGAGTCAACGAAGGAGAGGAAATCGGAAACAGTCCTTCACACAAATTGTGCTTTAAATGTGGAACTGTCTCCCACAAAAGCAGTAGAAACGAGCTCAAGAAATAATATAAATATGCTGCTGATAGATTTTCACCAAACAAAGTAGTGGGTACAATGCAGCCAAGACAGGTGAATGGAGTTAGGATACAAGTCAGCCATGAACTCAATGAGTGGTGTAATGTATCCAGGAGTTGAATGGCCCTCTCCCGTTCCTATGTTCCTGCCTGAACGTGATACGCAGTGCCAGTATCGAGCTCTCCCAGGGCAGGTACTGAACAGAGCACACTCAACATTACCTTAACGGGCGGCACAGTGGTGCAGTGGTTAGCACCGCAGCCTCACAGCTCCAGCGACCCGGGTTCAATTCCGGGTACTGCCTGTGTGGAGTTTGCAAGTTCTCCCTGTGTCTGCGTGGGTTTCCTCCGGGTGCTCCGGTTTCCTCTCACATGCCAAAGACTTGCTGGTTGATAGGTTAATTGGCCATTATAAATTGCCCCTAGTATAGGTAGGTGGTAGGGAAATATAGGGATAGGTGGAGATGTGGTAGGAATATGGAATTAGTGTACGATTAGTATAAGTGGGTGGTTGATGGTCGGCACAGACTCGGTGGGCCGAAGGGCCTGTTTCAGTGTTGTATCTCTAAACTGAACTAAACTAAACTTAACACTATATATCCACTTTATGCCCGCTTTTAGCATCGAGCTCCCCCAGGGCAGGTACAATGCAATGCTCCCTCAAAATAAGCTGAACGGTGTGACTCCACATTGAACAAAATGACAGCATCAAACAGAAGCAAGACAGTGAGAATACAAAGGTCGGCCTATGTAACCTAATGGCATACCCCCACATTTGCGACAGTTCAGATCACTGCCAGGGAAGGTAAAACAGTGAGCTCATTCCACATTACTCTGACACTGTACCTACATTTAATACCCAGCTTCAACACTGAGCAATCCCAAGGCAGCTACAATACAGCACTCCCTCTGGATTAGCCAGAAAATGTGCTTCCAATTTTGACACAGTGTCAACACCGAACACTCCCAGGGAAATGTCCCTTCTGAGGGACAACTCAGGGTCAAACACTGAACACACTACATCCTACAGGGACATCACAAACGTTCCCCTTCCTGGGACAGCTCAGGGACAGATACTAAACCTGCTGCATGCCACAGGGACTTCAAAAACCGCATCCTCACCGGGACAGCTTAGGGTCAGACAGTGAGCACGCTGCACCCCACGGGGACAACACAAATTGTCCCCTCCCTAGGACAGCTCAGGGACAGTTACTGAACCCACTGAACCCCACAGGGACATCACAATCTGTACCCTCCCTGAGACAGCTGAGGGTCAGACATTGAACTCACTGCACCCCACAGGGGCCTCACAAACTCTCCCCGACCTGGGAGAGCTCATTGTCAGATACGGAACACACTGCAGCCCACATGGACCTCACAATATGTCTGTTCCCTGGGACAGCTCCTGGTCAGACACTGAACACAATGCACCGCAAAGGGACATCACCAATTGTGCCCTTGTTGGGAAAACTCAGGGTCAGACGGGAAACACACTACACTCCACAGGGACGTCACAAAATGTCCCCTCCTTGACGCCTCAGGATAAGACACTGAACACACTGCACCCCGCAGGGTTAAAACAAGCTTTCCACTCCCTGGGGCTGTTCAGGGTCAGACACTGAACACACAGCACCCCACAGGGTTAAAACAAACTATCCCCTCCCTGGAGCAGCTCAGGGACAGACACTGAACACACTGCACCCCGCAGGGTTAAAACAAACTGTCCCCTCCCTGGGGCTGTTCAGGGTCAGACACTGAACACACAGCACCCCACAGGGTTAAAACAAACTATCCCCTCCCTGGAGCAGCTCAGGGACAGACACTGAACACAATGCACCCCATAAGCTTAACACAATGTGTCCCCTCCCTGGGATAGTTTATGGTTAGACCCTGAACACAGGGCACCCCACAGGGACATCACAATCTGTCCCCTCCATGAGGCAGCTGAGGGTCAGACATTGAACACACTGTACCTCACAGGGATATCACAAACTGTCCCCTCCCTGGGGCAGATCAGGATGAGACACTGAACACATTGCAACCCACAGTGATATAACAAACTGTCGCCTCCCAGGGACAGCTCCAGGTAAGACACTGACCACACAGCACCCCACATGGACCTCACAATCTGACCTCTCACTGCAAGCCACGGGGAAATCACAAAATGTGCCCTCCCTGGGACATCTCAGGTTCTGATATTGAGCACAGTGCACCCCGCAGGGACATCACCAACTGCCCACTTCCAGGGAAAGCTCATGATCTGATACTGAAGTCACTGCAGCCCACAGGGAAATCACAAACTATCCCCTCACTGGTACGGCTCAGGGTCAGACACTGAACACAGTGAACCTCACAGGAACATCAAAAACTGTCCCCTCCCAGGGGAAGCACAGGGTCAGTCATTAGACACACTGCACCCCACAGAAACCGTATAATCTGTCACCTCCCTTGGGCACTTCAGTGCCCGAAACTGAACACACTGCACCCCAGAGAGACATGACAAAATGTCCCCTCCCCGATGCAGCTCAGGGTCAGACAGTGAACACATTGAACCACGCAGGGAAATCACTAACTGACCCCTCCCGGGACTGCTCAGGAACTGATACTGAACACGCTGCACTCCACATGGAGATCACAAGCTGTCCCCGTCCCTGTCACAGCTTACGATCAGACACTGAACACACTTCACCACACAGGAACACCTCATACAGAGCTTCTCTGCGACAGCTCAGGGCCAGACATTGAACACACTGCACCCCACGGAGACATTACAAACTGTCCCCTCCATGGGAGATCTAAGAATCACACACTGAACACACTGCAAACCCAAAGGGACTTCATAATATGTCCACTCCCTGGGACAGCTCAGGGACAGACACGGAAAACAGTGCACCCCACAGCGACATCGCCATTTCCCCCTCCTCGGAGGCGCGCTCAGTGTCAGATACTGAACGCACTGCACCTCATAGTGACAACACAAAATGCCCCCTCCTTGGGTCTTCTCACGGTAAGGTACTGAATATATTGCATCCCAAAGGAACATCACAAACTGTCCCTTTCCTGGGACAGCTCAGTGTCTGATACTGAAGACACTGTCCCCCACAGGGGCATCACAAACTGTCCCTTTCCTGGGAAAGCTCAGTGTCTGATACTGAAGACACTGTACCCCACAGGGGCATCACAAACTGGCCACTCCCTGGGACAGCTCTGGCTGAGATACTGAACACACTGTACCCACAGGGAAATCACAAACTGTCCCTTCCCTGGGATAGCTCAGAGTCAGACAGATAACAGACTGCACCCCACAGGGACACCACAAACTGTCCCTTCCCTGGGGTAGCTCAGAGTCAGACAGTTAACAGACTGCACCACACAGGGAAACCACAAACTCCAACCTCCCTGGGACCGCTCAGGGTCAGATGATGAACACAATGCGAATCACATGGCTATCACATAATGTCCCCTCACAGGGCTGCTCAGGATCAGACACTAAACACATTACATCCCAGAGGGCCATCACAAATCTTCTCCTCCTTGGGGATAGCTCAGGGTCAGACACTGAACACACTGCACCCCACAGGAACATCACAATTCGTCCCATCGCTGGGTCTGCTCAACTTCATCTTCTGAATGCATTTCACCCTTCAGGGACATCACAAACTATACTCTCGCTGGGACAGCTCACGGCCAGTCATTGAACACTTTACACTGCACAGGTACATCGCAAATAGTCCTTTCCCTGGGACAGCCCAGGGTCAGACAGTCAACACACTGCACCCCACAGGGACATAACAAACTATACCCTACCCAGGGCAGCTCAGGCCCAGACAGTTAGCAAATTGCACCTGACAGGGACATCACAAACTGTCCCCTAACTGGGACAGCTCAGGGTCATACACTGAACACATTTCACCCCACAGGAACATCACAAAATGTGCTTTTTCTGGACAGCTTCGGCCTTGTTAGCCGAACCGAACCCAATCAACCACGAATACATGTGTCGGTTTCGGATCGGTTCTGGTCTATATTCTGTGTCATACATTCTGGGTTGGGTGGGGTCGGGCTGGATTGTATTGTTTAGCTTTGGCAGTCTTGGTGCCACTTGTCATGTCTGCTTATGTGAAAATCCTAATATAAATACTTGCTGTGCATTAAAACTTACGTGTGACATTTTAAAACCATCTTGTCAATGTTATGATTAAAATAAATCATTTTAAATTGTGGGAGCACATGTTTTATTTTGCAGACTGGTTTTAAGCCTGGAAATTCTTATGAATTGCATTTCCAATGCAATTTTATTTAAAATGACTTTTGAGTATGTCATTCAATAACACAAATTAGGGGCTTACTTCTCTGCCCAAAGGAAACCCAGGGGTAGATTGTAAGATCCTTTAATATTTCAGTTATTCTTTCTTTTTTTTCTTTCTTTAGGGCTGCCTTATCTCGAGAGACAATGGATACGCGCCTGGAGGTGGTCAGTGGTTTGTGAAGCAGCGCCTGGAGTGGCTACAAAGGCCAATTCTTGAGTGACAGGCTCTTCCACAGGTGCTGCAGAGAAATTTGTTTGTCGGAGCTGTTGCACAGTTGGCTCTCCCCTTGCGCCTCTGTCTTGTTTCCTGCCAACTACTAAGTCTCTTCGACTCGCCACAATTTATTCCTGTCTTTATGGCTGCCCGCCAGCTCTGGCGAATGCTGGCAACTGACTCCCACGACTTGTGATCGATGTCACACGATTTCATGTCGCGTTTGCAGACGTCTTTATAGCGGAGACATGGACGGCCGGTGGGTCTGATACCAGTGGCGAGATCGCTGTACAATGTGTCTTTGGGGATCCTGCCATCTTCCATGCGGCTCACATGGCCAAGCCATCTCAAGCGCCGCTGACTCAGTAGTGTGTATAAGCTGGGGGTGTTGGCCGCTTCAAGGACTTCTGTGTTGGAGATATAGTCATGCCACCTGATGCCAAGTATTCTCCAAAGGCAGCGAAGATGGAATGAATTGAGACGTCGCTCTTGGCTGGCATACGTTGTCCAGGCCTCGCTGCCATAGAGCAAGGTACTGAGGACACAGGCCTGATACACTCGGACTTTTGTGTTCCGTGTCAGTGCGCCATTTTCCCACACTCTCTTGGCCAGTCTGGACATAGCAGTGGAAGCCTTACCCATGCGCTTGTTGATTTCTGCATCTAGAACAGGTTACTGGTGATAGTTGAGCCTAGGTAGGTGAACTCTTGAACCAATCCAGATCGTGGTCGCCAATATTGATGGATGGAGCATTTCTGACGTCCTGCCGCATGATGTTCGTTTTCTTGAGGCTGATGGTTAGGCCAAATGCATTGCAGGCAGCCGCAAACCTGTCGATGAGACTCTGCAGGCACTCTTCAGTGTGAGATGTTAAAGCAGCATCGTCAGCAAAGAGGAGTTCTCTGATGCGGACTTCCGTACTTTGGACTTCGCTCTTAGACGGGCAAGGTTGAACAACCTGCCCCCTGATATTGTGTGGAGGAAAATTCCTTCTTCAGAGTATTTGAACGCATGTGAAAGCAGCAGGGAGAAGAAAATCCCAAAAAGTGTGGGTGCGAGAACACAGCCCTGTTTCACACCACTCAGGATAGCAAAGGGCTCTGACGAGGAGCCACCATGTTGAATTGTGCCTTTAATATTGTCATGGAATGAGGTGATGATACTTAGTAGCTTTGGTGGACATCCGATCTTTTCTAGTAGTCTGAAGAGACCACGTCTGCTGACGAGGTCAAAAGCTTTGGTGAGATCAATGAAAGCAATGTAGAGGGGCATCTGTTGTTCATGGCATTTCTCCTGTATCTGACGAAGGGAGAACAGCATGTCAATGGTCGATCTCTCTGCACGAAAGCCACACTGTGCCTCAGGGTAGACGCGCTCGGCCAGCTTCTGGAGCCTATTCAGAGCGACTCGAGCAAAGACTTTCCCCACTATGCTGAGCAGGGAGATTCCACGGTAGTTGTTGCAGTCACCGCGGTCACATTTGTTTTTATAGAGGGTGATGATATTGGCATCGCGCATTACCTGGGGTACTGCTCCCTCGTCCCAGCACAGGCATGGCAGTTCATGGAGTGCTGAGAGTATAGCAGGCTTGGCACTCTTGATTATTTCAGGGGTAATGCTGTCCTTCCCAGGGGCTTTTCCGCTGGCGAGAGAATCAATGGCATCACTGAGTTCCGATTTGGTTGGCTGTATGTCCAGCTCATCCATGACTGGTAGAGGCTGGGCTGCATTGAGGGCAGTCTCAGTGACAGCATTCTCCCTGGAGAACAGTTCCAGGTAGAGCTCAACCCTGCGATCCATCTGTTTGCGTTGGTCAGTGATTATGTCCCCCGATTTCGATTTGAGAGGGGCGATCTTCTTGATGGTTGGCCCAAGAGCTCTCTTCATGCCATCATACATTCCTCTGATGTTTCCGGTGTCTGAGGCCAGCTGAATATGACTTCATAGGTGTTGCCAGTAGTCGTTTGCGCAACGCCCAGCTGTTTTTGTGCATTACTTCTGGCTGCTTTAAGTGCTGCGGATGTTAAATCGCTGGGGGCTTTCTTGTAGTTCAACACTGCAATGCGCTTAGCGGCTATGACAGGTTCCAGCTCTTCATTAATGAGATTGAAACCAGTCTGCATTTCTCTTCGCACTTTTGCCGTAGGTGGTCAAAGCTGACTCATAGATGGCTTCTCTGATGTGGGCCCACTTGGTCTCAGCATCCCCTGTGGGAGTGTTTTGAAGGGCTGTTACAAGTGAATTTAGAAATTTTTGTAACAGCTGTGGGTGAGAAATTCTGCTCGTGTTGATGCACGGGTGGCCCTTCTGCTTGGAATGATGCAACTGCTTTGGTCTGAGTCTAACCTTGCTGCACACCAGGGAGTGGTCGGTGTCGCAGTCCGCACTGTGGAAGCTGCGTGTGATTTGAACACTGTTTAAGGCGGCTCGCCTTGTGACAATGAGGTCTAGCTGGTGCCAACGACGCGATCTTGGGTGCCTCCATGAAACCTGGTGACAAGGTTTAGTGTGAAAGAACGAGTTGGTGATGCAGAGGCTATGATAGGTACACAACTCAAGCAGTCTCTGCCCGTTCTCATTCATCCTTCCAACGCCATAGCGCCCAAGGCAGGAGGGCCATGAGTCATGGTCGGCCCCAACCCTGGCATTAAAGTCCCCCAGCAGGAATAGGTGTTCGGTGTTGGGGATGCTGCTAATGATGTTATGGAGTTGTTCATAGAACTGGTCTTTAGCTTCATGTGGGGAGCAGAGTGTTGGAGCATAGATGCTGAGTAGGTGTACTGGACCAGAGGTGGTGAGCAGTCGGATGGACAGTATGCGTTCCGAGCCATTTGATGGAGGCTCTATCATGCTGAGCAAGGAGTTTCTGATGGCGAAGCCCACTCCATGCTATCTTGGTTCTTCAGGATCCCAGCCCTGCCAGAAGAAGGTGTAGTCTTGCTCTGCTAGAGAGCCACTCGCGGGGAGGCGAGTCTCCTGAAGTGCTGCAATGTCCACATTGAATCTACTGAGCTCGTTGTTAATGATGGCGGTCTTCCGAGAATCGTTGATTTGTGTAAGGTCTTCCGACAGGCCAGGACACATAGTTCTGACGTTCCAGCTTGCAAAGCGAAGGGCTGGTACCTTCTTTCCTTTTTTCATGTTGTTTGGTGCGGTGTATCAGTCCACCTTTCGGGCAATGACCCTGAGCTCCAAGCACCCATTGAAGCAGGCAGACTGTGGCGGGACAGAACCTTATTGACCGGGTGCTGCCCGGTTTGAGGCGGGCGGTAGCTGTCCAGTGAGGTGCAATGACCTCTCCCACCAACAAAGGCAACCCGTGGCGCCCAGTTTCTACGCTAATTTATCTGGACTTATAACCCGTAACTGCTGCCTTCCATGTTGTTTTAGTCGCTGTGAGGCAACTAAGGAGTGACCTCTCCATGGCGCATGCCTGGGCAAATTTATGGAGGTTGAGAGTTGCCCGGTCGTCAAAACCCCCCTCTCGGCCTTTCTGGTGGGGTCCAAAGGAGTGCAGGACACGACGTTTGGCACCAGTTTGGCTGCAGGAACTGCCGGAAACATGCCAAAGGTGACACATGACCGCCTACGGGGTTCCGCTCCGGATTATCTGTTAGGGTTTACTCCCTTAGCCTTGGTCTCTCCCGAGACGCCCACAAGGCAGTGGGGTTGTTGGGGTCCCTACACAGGTGTAGGATGGTGCCGGTGGGAGGAGGGGATGCAAGGGGGAGGGGTGGAGGGAGGGTTTGGGGGGATGCAGGGGAAGGGGAAGCAGGGTGAAGATGGTGCGAGGGGGGGCGGGCTGGGACGGGGTTGTGAGGGGGTGAGCTGAGAGGGTGGAGCAGTGAAGGGGACGGGGGTGGAAAAGGGGTAAAGGGGGGAGGGGGGGAAGCTGGTGCAGGTAATAAGCCATTTCCTCGGTGCCCTCCATCGACGTCCGGAAAGCTCATCCACGTCCTTCGGGAGGTGAAGCATCATTTGGCAGACTGAGAGGCGATTACATTTGCTAAGGGTTTTTTTTTGCAGTGGTTTAAATAAAGGCATGCAGCATTGCTGACAGTGCACTGCAGATGCTCTCCGAGCCATCTCCTGCGGGCGCTTTGAGGTTGCGGCCGGGGGGGCCTTTCGTGGATTTTTTTGGTGTTCGGGGCACCTTTTCTCAGGACTTCTCTCGGGTCCCGCTGTTCCTTCTTCACCTCAATGGACTTAACGCACGCCGTGGCTGCAGACACTCTGGGCGGTGAAGACAGCAGGAACGGAGATTGAACTAACGACAGCTGTGCTCGTCAGTTTCATCCGGATCAATTTCATTGAGAAAACAAAGAGCAGGTGTGGCTGGGGGAGGGCAGTGGGCCCAGGTAACATACACTAAACTAACTGTTAGCCTTTTGATCGGGCTAAAATGAACTGATTTAAAGAGCCAGGGGAATTTAAACAGTTTAAGAGGGCAGATTGGGGGAGAAAACGTTAGGGATGGGAGCAGATGGCCATGGATAGAGTTGAACAGCAAGGGAGCTTCCGAGGGAGCTTCCAGCCCAGGAGCCATCTTGAACTACCCATTTATACTAACCTTGCAGTAATCCTACAGTAATTTAACAATTATACAGATTATATCCTGTGTATTAGTGATCATGTCCAATGCAACAATTAACCAAAATATTACCCTTGTGTATGAGTGATGACATCTAATTTAACAATTAAACAGATTATACTCTGTGTATTAGTGATGACATCCAATTTAGCAATTAACCAGAATACTGCACCCTGTGTTATTGTGATGACATCTAAATTAACAATTAAACGGAATATTATGCCCTGTGTATTAGTGATTACATCTATTTAAACAATTAACCGGAATATTATATCCGGTGTATTAGTAATGACATCTAACTTAAAAAATGATCGGACTATTATCCCTTGTGTATTAGTGATGACATCTAATTTAACAATTAACCAGATTGTCCCCTGTGTGTTAGCGATGACATCTAATTTAGCAATAAACTGGTATATTATACCCTGTGTATTAGTGATGACATCTAATGTAACAATTAACCGGATTATCCCCTGTGTATTAGTGATGAATCAGTGACCAACGCAAACAGATGGACCGCTGGGTTGAGCACTACCTAGAACTGTACTCCAGGGAGAATGCTGTCACTGAGACTGCCCTCAATGCAGCCCAGCCTCTACCAGTCATGGATGAGCTGGACATACAGCCAACCAAATATGAACTCAGTGATGCCATTGATTCCCTAGCCAGCGGAAAAGCCCCTGGGAAGGACAGCATTACCCCTGAAATAATCAAGAGTGCCAAGCCTGCTATACTCTCAGCACTACATGAACTGCTATGCCTGTGCTGGGACGAGGGAGCAGTACCCCAGGACATGCGCGATGCCAACATCATCACCCTCTATAAAAACAAAGGTGACCGCGGTGACTGCAACAACTACCGTGGAATCTCCCTGCTCAGCATAGTGGGGAAAGTCTTTGCTCGAGTCACTCTGAACAGGCTCCAGAAGCTGGCCGAGCGCGTCTACCCTGAGGCACAGTGTGGCTTTCGTGCAGAGAGATCGACTATTGACATGCTGTTCTCCCTTCGTCAGATACAGGAGAAATGCCGTGAACAACAGATGCCCCTCTACATTGCTTTCATTGATCTCACCAAAGCCTTTGACCTCGTCAGCAGACGTGGTCTCTTCAGACTACTAGAAAAGATCGGATGTCCACCAAAGCTACTAAGTATCATCACCTCATTCCATGACAATATGAAAGGCACAATTCAACATGGTGGCTCCTCATCAGAGCCCTTTCCTATCCTGAGTGGTGTGAAACAGGGCTGTGTTCTCGCACCCACACTTTTTGGGATTTTCTTCTCCCTGCTGCTTTCACATGCGTTCAAATCCTCTGAAGAAGGAATTTTCCTCCACACAAGATCAGGGGGCAGGTTGTTCAACCTTGCCCGTCTAAGAGCGAAGTCCAAAGTACAGAAGTCCGCATCAGAGAACTCCTCTTTGCTGACGATGCTGCTTTAACATCTCACACTGAAGAGTGCCTGCAGAGTCTCATCGACAGGTTTGCGGCTGCCTGCAATGCATTTGGCCTAACCATCAGCCTCAAGAAAACGAACATCATGGGGCAGGATGTCAGAAAAGCTCCATCCATCAATATTGGCGACCACGCTCTGGAAGTGGTTCAAGAGTTCACCTACCTCGGCTCAACTATCACCAGTAACCTGTCTCTAGATGCAGAAATCAACAAGCGCATGGGTAAGGCTTCCACTGCTATGTCCAGACTGGCCAAGAGAGTGTGGGAAAATGGCGCACTGACACGGAACACAAAATCCGAGTGTATCAGGCCTGTGTCCTCAGTACCTTGCTCTACGGCAGCGAGGCCTGGACAACGTATGCCAGCCAAGAGCGACGTCTCAATTCATTCCATCTTCGCTGCCTTCGGAGAATACTTGGCATCAGGTGGCAGGACTATATCTCCAACACAGAAGTCCTTGAAGCGGCCAACACCCCCAGCTTATACACACTACTGAGTCAGCGGCGCTTGAGATGGCTTGGCCATGTGAGCCGCATGGAAGATGGCAGGATCCCCAAAGACACATTGTACAGCGAGCTCGCAACTGGTATCAGACCCACCGGCCGTCCATGTCTCCGTTATAAAGACGTCTGCAAACGCGACATGAAATCGTGTGACATTGATCACAAGTCGTAGGAGTCAGTTGCCAGCATTCGCCAGAGCTGGCGGGCAGCCAAAAAGACAGGGCTAAATTGTGGCGAGTCGAAGAAACTTAGGAGTTGGCAGGAAAAAAGACAGAGGCGCAAGGGGAGAGCCAACTGTGCAACAGCCCCAACAAACAAATTTCTCTGCAGCACCTGTGGAAGAGCCTGTCACTCCAGAATTGGCCTTTTTAGCCACTCCAGGCGCTGCTTCACAAACCACTGACCACCTCCAGGCGCGTATCCATTGTCTCTCGAGATAAGGAGGCCCAAAAGAAAAAAAGAAAGAGATTAGTGATGACATCTAATGTCACAATTAACCGGAGTATTATGCACTGTGTATTAGTGATGACATTTAATTAAACAATTAACAAGGATTTTATACACTGTATTAGTGATGACATGTAATATAACAATTAACCAGAATATTATGCACTGTGTATTAGTGATGAAATCTAATTTAACCATAAACCAGAATATTAAAAACCGTGTATTGGTGTTCATATCTAATGTAACAATTAACCAGAATAATATTCCGTGTATTAGTGATGACATTTAATTTAACAATTAACTGGAATATTATACAATGTGTATTAGTGATGACATCTAATTTAACAATTAACCAGAATATTACACACTGTGTATTAGTGATGACATCTAATTTAACAATTAACTGGAATATTATCCCCTGTGTATTAGTGATGAGATCTAATTTAACAATTAACTGGAATATTATCTCCTGTGTATTAGTGCTGAAATCTTATTTAACAATTAACTGGAAAATTATGCGCTGTGTATTAGTGATGGCATTCAATTTAACAAATAACCAGAATATTATGCCCTGTGTATTAGTCTTGGCATCTATTTTAACAATTAACCAGAATATTATATCCTGTGTATTAGTAATGACATCTAATTTATAAAATAATCGGAACATTATCCCCTGTGCATTAGTGATGACATCTAATTTAACAATTAACCAGATTATCCCCCGTGTATTAGTGATGACATCTAATTTAACAATTAACTAGATTATCCCCTGGGCATCAGTGATGACATCTAGTTTGACAATTAAATTGAATATTATACCCTGTGTTTAAGTGATGACGTCTATTGTGACAATTAACCAGAATATTATCCCCTGAGCATTAGCGATGATATCTAATTTAACAATTTACCGGAATATTATACACTGTGTATTAGTGATGACATCTAATTTAACTATTAACCAGAATATTATGCACTGCGTATTAGTGATGATATCTAATGTCACAATTAACCAGAATATTTACCCTGTGTATTATTGATGGCATCTAATTTAACAATTAACCAGAATATTAAGCAGTGCGTATTAGTGATGATATCTAATTTACCAATTAACCAGAATATTATGCACTGTGTAGTAGTGATGACATCTAATTTACCAATTAACCAGAATATTATACCATGTGTATTAGTGATCATATCTAAAGTAACAATTAGCCAGAATATTGCCCCTGTGTATTATTGATGGCATGTAATTTATCAATTAACCGGAATATTATGCAACGCGTATTACTGATGATATCTAATTTACCAATTAACAAGAATATTACACACTGTGTACTGGTGATGACATCTAATTTACCAATTAACCGGAATATTATACACTGTGTATTCGTGATGACATCTAATTTACCAATTCACCAGAATATTTTACACTGTGTATTAGTGATGACATCTAATTTAACAATTATCCAGAATATTATACAGTGTATTAGAGATGACATCTAAATTAACAATTAACCAGAATATTATGCACTGTGTATGAGTGATGACATCTAATTTAACAATTAACCAGAATAAAATGCACTGTGTATGAGTGATGACATTTAATTAAACAATTAACAAGAATATTATACACTGCATTAGTGATGACATGTAATATAACAATTAACCAGAATATTATGCACTGTGTATTAGTGATGACATCTAATTTAACAATTGTACAGATTATCTCCTGTGTATTAGTGATCATGTCCAATGCAACAAATTAACCAGAACATTACCCGTGTGCATGAGTGATGACATCTAATTAAACAATTAACCGGAATATCATTCAGATGCATGTTATGACGTCTAATTTAACAATTAACCAGATTATACACTGTGTATTAGTGATGAAATCTAATTTAACCATAAACCAGAATATTAAAAACCGATCATATCTAATGTAACAATTAACCAGAATATTATTTCGTTTTTAGTGCTGACATCTAATTTAACAATGAACCAGAATATTATACACTGTGTATTAGTGATGACATCTAATTTAACAATTAACCAGAATATCATTCAGTGTACAAGTGATAACATCTAATTTAACAATTAACCAGATTATACACTGTGTATTCGTGATGAAATCTAATTTAACCATAAACCAGAATATTAAAAACCGTGTATTAGTGATCATATCTAATGTAAAAATGAACCAGAATATTATTCCGTGTATTAGTGATGAGATCGAATTGAACAATTAACCAGAATATTATACACTGTGTATTTGTGATGACATCTAATTTAACAATTAACCAGAGTATTATGCACTGTGCATTAGTGATGAAATTTAATTTGACAATTAAACGGAATACTATACCCTTTGTAATAGTGATGACATTCAATTTAACATTTAACCAGAATATTATCCCCTGTGTATTAGTGATGACATCTAATGCAACAATTAACCGGAGTATTATGCACTGTGTATTAGCGATGACATTTAATGAAACAATTAACAAGAATATTATACACTGTATTAGTGATGACATGCAATATAACAATTAACCAGAATATTATGCACTGTGTATTAGTGATGACATCTAATTTAACAATTATACAGATTAGATCCTGTGTATTAGTGATCATGTCCAATGCAACAATTAACCAGAATATTGCCCGTGTGTCTGAGTGATGACATCTAATTAAACAATTAACCAGAATATTATTCAGTGTACAAGTGATGAAATCTAATTTAACAATTAACCAGATTATACACTGTGTATTAGTGATGATATATAATTTAAAAATAAACCAGAATATTAAAAACCGATTATTAGTGATCATATCTAATTTAACAATTAACCAGAATATTATACACTGTGTATCAGTGATGACATCTAATTTGACAATTAACTGGAATATTATTCACTGTGTATTAGTGATGACATCTAATTTAATAAATAACCCGAATGCTATACCCTTTGTATTAGTGATGACATCTAATATAACAATCAACTGGAATATTATCTCCTGTGCATTAGTGATGACATCTTATTTAACAATTAACTGGAATATTATCCGCTGTGTATTAGTGATGACATCTTATTTAACAATTAACTGGAATATTATCCGCTGTGTATTAGTGATGACATCCAATTTAACAATTAACCGGAATATTATATCCTGTGTATTAGTGATGCCATCTAATTTAAAAAATAATCGGAATATTATGCCCTGTGTATTAGTCATGGCATCTATTTTAACAATTAACCAGAATATTATATCCTGTGTATTAGTAATGACATCTAATTTATAAAATAATCGGAATATTATCCCCTGTGTATCAGTGATGACATCTAATTTAACAATTAACCAGATTATCCCCCGTGTATTAGTGATGACATCTAATTTAACAATTAACTAGATTATCCCATGGGCATTAGTGATGACATCTAATTTGACAATTAAATTGAATATTATACCCTGTGTATTAGTGATGACATCTAATGTGACAATTAACCAGAATATTATTCCCTGAGCATTATTGATGATATCTAAATAAACAATTTACCGGAATATTATACCCTGGGTATTAGTAATGACATCTAATTTACCAATTAACCAGAATATTATACCCTGTGGATTAGTGATGGCATATAATTTAACAATTAACCAGAATATTATGCACTGCGTATTAGTGATGATATCTAATGTAACAATTAACCAGAATATTGCCCCTATGTAATATTGATGGCATCTAATTCAACAATTAACCAGAATATTATGCACTGTGTATTAGTGTTGACATCTAATTTACCAATTAACCAGAATATTATACCCTGTGTATTAGTGATCATATCTAATGTAACAATTAACCAGAATATTGCCCCTGTGTATTATTGATGGCATCTAATTTAACAATTAACCAGAATATTATGCTCTGCGTATTATTGATGATATCTAATTTACCAATTAACAAGAATATTATACACTGTGTATTAGTGATGCCATCTAATTTACCAATTAACCAGAACATTATACCCTGTGTATTAGTGATCATATCTAATGTAACAATTAACCAGAATATTGCCCATGTGTATTATTGATGGCATCTAATTTAACAATTAACCAGAATATTATGCTCTGCGTATTATTGATGATATCTAATTTACCAATTAACCAGAATATTATACACTGGGTATTGGTGATGACATCTAATTTACCAATTAACCAGAACATTATACACTGTGTATTAGTGATGACATCTAATTTACCAATTAACCAGAATATTATACCCTGTGTATCAGTGATCATATCTAATGTAACAATTAACCAGAATATTGCCCATGTGTATTATTGATGGCATCTAATTTAACAATTAAAAGGAATATTATGCACTGCATATTAGAGATGATATCTAATTTACCAATTAACCAGAATATTATACACTGGGTATTGGTGATGACATCTAATTTACCAATTAACCAGAACATTATACACTGTGTATTACTGATGACATCTTATTTACCAATTAACCAGAATATTATACCCTGTGTATTAGTGATCATATCTAATGTAACAATTAACCAGAATATTGCCCCTGTGTATTATTGATGGCTTCTAATTTAACAATTAACCAGAATATTATGCTCTGCGTATTATTGATGATATCTAATTTACCAATTAACAAGAATATTATACACTGTGTATTAGTGATGCCATCTAATTTACCAATTAACCAGAATATTATACACTGGGTATTGGTGATGACAGCTAATTTACCAATTAACCAGAACATTATACACTGTGTATTAGTGATGACATCTAATTTACCAATTAACCAGAATATTATACCCTGTGTATTAGTGATCATATCTAATGTAACAATTAACCAGAATATTGCCCATGTGTATTATTGATGGCATCTAATTTAACAATTAACCAGAATATTATGCACTGCGTATTAGAGATGATAACTAACGAAACAATTAACCAGATTGTACACTGTGTATCAGTGATGACATCTTATTCATTAACTACATTATTATCCCCTCTGTACCAGTGATGAAATTTAATTGAACTATTAACCAGAATATTATACACTGTGTATTTGTGATGACATCTAATTTAACAATTAACCGGAATATTATCAGGTGTGTATTAGTGAAGACATCTAATTTGACAATTAACGAGAATATTATACCTTGTTTGAGAGTGATGACATCTAATTTAACAATTAACCAGAATATTATCGCCTGTGTATTAGTGATGACATCTAATTTAACAATTAACTGGAATATTATCCTCTGTACATTAGTGAAGAGATCTAAATTAACAATTAAACGGAATATTATGCCCTGTGTCCCGGTGATGACATCTAACTTGACAATTGAACGGATTATTATATTCTCTGTATTAGTAATGACATCTAATTTAAAAATAATAGGAATAGTATCGCCTGTGTATCAGTGATGACATCTAATTTATCATTTATCCAGAATACTACACGCTGTGTATTGGTGATTTCATCTAATTTAACAATTAAATTAAATATTGTCACCTGGGTATTTGCAAAGAGGTCTAAATTAACAATTAAACGGAATATTAAGCACTGTGTATTAGTGATGACATCTAACTTGACAATTGGACGGATTATTATATTCTCTGCATTAGTAATGGCATCTAATTTAAAAATAATAGGAATAGTATCCCCTGTGTTTTCGTGATGGCATCTAATTTGACATTTAAACATTAGATTATATCTTGTATACTAGTGATGACATCTAATTTAAAAAATAATCGGAATACTATCCCCTGTGTATTAGTGATGACATCAATTTAACAATTAACCAGATTATCCCCTGTGTATTAGTGATGACATCTAATTTAACAATTAACTGGAATATTATCACCTGTGTATAAGTGAAGAGATCTAAATTAACAATTAAACGGAATATTATGCCCTGTGTACTGGTGATGACATCTAACCTCACAATTGAACGGAATATTATATCCTGTGTATAAGTAATGACATCTAATTTAAAAAATAATAGGAATATTATCCCCTGTATATTAGTGATTACATCTAATTTAACAATTAACTGGAATATTATCCCCTGTGTATAAGTGATTACATCTAATTTAACAATGAATTGGAATATTATCCCCTGTGTATTAATTTTGTCATCTAATTTGACAATTAACAAGAACATTAATCCCTGTTTAATAGCGATGACATGTGATTTAACAATGCACCATAATATTATCCTCTGTGTATTAGTGAAGACATCATATTTAAAAATTAACTGGAATATTATCCCCTGTGTATTAGTGATGACATATAATTTAATAATAAACTGGAATATTATTCCCTGTGTATTAGTGATGACATTTATTTGAACAATTAACCAGAATATCATACAGTGTGTGTTCGTGATGACATCTAATTTAACAATTAACTGGAATATTATACCCTGTGTATTAGTGATGACATCTAATTTAATAATAAACTTGAATATTATTCCCTGTGTATTAGTGATGACATTTATTTGAACAATTAACCAGAATATTATACACTGTGTGTTAGTGATGACATCTAATTTAACAATTAACTAGAAAATTAAACCCTGTTTAATAGTGATGACATCTAACTTAACAATTAACCGGAATATTATACATTGTATTCGTGATGACATCTAATTTAACAATTAACTGGAATGTTATCCCCTGTGCATTAGTGGTGACATCGAATTCAAGAATTAACCATAATATTATCAGCTGTGTATTAGTGATGACATCGAATTTGACAATTAACCAGAATACTATATGCTGTGTAATAGTGATGACATCTTATTTATTAACTACATTACTATCCCCTCTGTAATCAGTGATGAAATTTAATTGAACCATTAACCAGAATATTATGCACTGTGTATTAGTGATGACATCTAATTTAACAATTAACTGGAATATTATCCTTTGTGTACAAGTGAAGGGATGTAAATTAACAATTAAACGGAATATTATGCCCTGCGTACTGGTGATAACATCTAACTTGACAATTGAACGAAATATTATATCCTGTGTATTCGTAATGACATCTAATTTCAAAAATAATAGGAATATTATCCCCTGTGTTTTGGTGATGACATCCAATTTGACATTTAACCACAATATTATATCTTGTGTACTAGTGATGACATCTAATTTAACAATTCACTGGAATATTATCCCCGGTGTATTAGCGATGACATCAAATTTATCCTTTAACCAGATTATCCCCTGTGTATTAGTGATGACATCTAATTGAAGAATTAAGCGGAATACTATGCACTGTGCATAAGTGTTGATATCTAATTTGACAATTAACCAGAATATTAAACCCTGTTTAATAGTGATGACATCTAATTTAACAATTAAACAGAATATTATACCCTGTGTATTAGTGAAGACATCATATTTAAAAATTAACGAGAATATTATCCCCTGTGTATGAGTGATGACATCTATTTGAACAATTAACCAGAATATTATACACTGTGTGTGAGTGATGACATCTAATTTAACAATTAACCAGAATATTGTGCACTCTGTCTTAGTGATATCATCTAATTTAAGATTGAACCAGAATACTATCGCCTGTGGATTAGTGATGACATCTAATCTAACAATTCAGCAGATTTTTATACACTGTGCATTAGTGATGACATCTAATTAAACAATTAAGCAGAATATTATCGCCTGTGTATTAGTGATGACATCTAATCGAACAATTAACTGAAATATTGTACCCTGTGTATTAGTGATGACAATTAATTTAACAATTAACCAGAATACGATCCCCTGTGTATTAGTGAATACATCATATTTAAAAATTAACGAGTATATTATCCCCTGTGTGTCAGTGATGACATATATTTGAACAATTAACCAGAATATTGCACACTGTGTGTTAGTGATGACATCCATATCAACAATTAACCAGAATTTTATACACTGTGCATTAGTGATGGCATCTAATTTAACAATTAAGCAGAATATTTTCCCCTGTGTATTAGTGATTACATCTAATTTAACAGATAAACAGAATATCAGACACTGTAAATTAATGGCATCGAATTTAACAATTCAACTGGTTATACCCTGTGTATGTGTGATGGCCTCTAATGAAACAATTAACTGGAATATTATCCCCTATGTGTTAGCGATGACATCTAATTTAACAATTAACTGGAATATTATCCCATGTGTATTAGTGGTGACATCTAATTTAGCAATTAACTGCTATATTATACACTGTGAAAGACTGATTATATCTAATTTAACAATTAACTGGAATATTCTCCCCTGGGCATTAGTGATGACATCTAATTTAACAATTAACTGGAATATTATCCCCTGTGTATAAGTGAAGAGATATAAATTAACAATTAAACGGAATATTATGCCCTGTGTATTAGCGATGACGTCCAACTTGACAATTAAACGGAATATTATATCCTGTGTATTGGTAATGACATATAATTTAAACATAATCGGAATATTATCCCCTGTGTATTGGTGATGACATCTAATTTAAGAATTAACTGGAAGTTTAACCCCTACGTATTAGTGCTGACATCTAATTGAAGAATTAAGCGGAATACTACACTGTGTATTCGTGAAGACATGATATTTAAAAATTAACTAGAATATTATCCCCTGTGTATTAGTGATGACATCTAATTTAACAATTAACCAGCATATTATGCACTGTGTATTCGTGATGACATCTATTTTATCATTTCTCCAGAATACTATGCACTGTGTATTAGTGATGACATCTAATTTAACAATTAAGCAGAATATTATCCCCTGTGTCTTAGTGATGACATCGATCTGAACAGATAACAAGAATATCACACACTGCAGTTTGATGGCATCTAATTTTACAATTAAACAGGTTATATCCAGTGTATGTGTGATGGCCACTAATGTAACAATTAACCGGAATATTATACACTGTGTATTAGTGATGGCATCCAATTTAACAATTAAACAATTTATACCTTGTCTCTGTGTAATGGCATCAAGTGTAACAATTAACAATTATATTATACCCTGTTTAGTTGTGATGGCATCTAATTTATCAATGAAACAGGTTCTACCCTGTGTCTGGGTGATGGCTTCTAATGTAACAATTAACCAGAATATTACACACTGTATTATTGATGACATCTAATTAAACAATTAATTGGAATATTATCCCCTGTGTATTCGTGATGACATCTAAATTAACAATTATCCGGAATATTATCCCCTGTGTGTTAGTGCTAACATCTAATGTATCAATTAACTGGAATATTATCCCCTGTGTCTAAGTGATGACATCTAAATTAACAATTGAGCGGAGTATTATCCGCTGTGTGTTAGTGATGACATCTAATTTAACAGATAACGTGAATATCATACACTGTACAAGTATGCCATCTAATTTAACAATTAATTAGGTTATACCCTGTGTTTGTGTGTTGACACCTAAAGTACCAATTAGCCGGAAAATTATACCCTGTGTATTATTGATGATATCTAATTTAACATTTAACCAGAATACTATACCCTGTGTATTACTGATGACATCTAATTTAGCAATAAACTGGAATATTATCCACTGTGTATTCGTGATGATATCTAATTTAATAAATAACCAGAATATTACCCCTGTGTATAAGTGATGACATCTAATTTAGCAATTAATTAGAATATTATCCCCTGTCTATAAGTTATGACATCAAATTAACATTTAAACAGAATACTATACACTGTGTACTACTGATGACATCTAATATAACAATTAACTGGAATATTGTCCCCTGTGTATTCATTATGTCATTTAATTTAACAATTAACCAGAATGTTATGCCCTGTGTATTAGTGCTAACATCCAATTTAACAATTAATTTGAATAATATCCCTTGTGTATTAGTGATGACATCTAATTTAACAATTAACCAGAATATTATCACCTGTGTTCTAGTGATGACATCTATTTCATCATTTATCCAGAATAATACACCCTGTGTATTAGTGATGACATCTAATGTAACAATTAACTGGAATATTATCCCTTGTGTATAAGTGATGACTTCTAAATTAACAATTAAGAGGAATATTACCCGCTCTGTGTTCGTGATGACATCTAATTTAACAGATAAAGAACAAAAAGAACAAGGAATATTACAGCAGAGGAACAGGCCATTCGGCCATCCAAGCCAGCGCCGATCTTGCTGTATGCCTAAACTAACATATCAGCACTTCCGGGGCCCATATTCCCTTCCTATTCATATATTTGTCAAGAGGTCTCTTAAAAGTCGCTATCATATCTGCTTCCACCACCTCCACTGGCAGCAAGTTCCAAGCACTCACCACCAATTATTAATTAACTGGAATATTATCCCCTGTGTATTAGTGATGACATCTAATTTGACAATTAAGCAGAATATTATCCCCTGTGTATTAGTGATGACGTCTATTTTATCGTTTATCCAGAATACAGCAACCTGTTTATTAGTGATGACATCTAAATTAACAATTAACAGGAATATTATCCCCTGTGTATTCGAGATGACATCTAATTTAACAATTAATTAGAATATTATCCCCTGTGTATTACTGATGACACCTAATTTAACTATTAACCGGAATATTATCCCCTGTGTTTTATTGATTACATCTGATTAAACATTTAACCAGAATACTGTACACTGTGTATTAGTGATGGCATCTAAATTAAGAATTAACCGGATTATCCATTGTATATGAGTGATAACTTCTAATTTAAGATTTAACCAGGATACTATCGCCTGTGCATTAGTGATGACATCTAATTTAACAACTAAGCAGAATATTATCCCTGGTGTATTAGTGATGACATCTAACTTAACAGATAACCAGAATATCATACACTGCAATGTGATGGCATCTAATTTTACAATTAAACAGGTTATACACAGTGTATGTGTGATGGCCTCAAATGTAACAATTAACCGGAATATTATACACTGTGTATTAGTGATGGCATCTAATGTAACAATTAACCAGTATATTATCCTCTGTGCATTAGTGATGGCATTCAATTTAACAATTAACCAGGTTCTACCTTGTACATGTGTGATGGCATCTAATGCAACAATTAACCATTATATTATGCACTGTTTAGTTGCGATGTCATCTAATTTAACAATTAAACAGGTTATACTCTGTGTCTGTGTGATGGCTTCATATGTAACAATTAACCGAAATATTATACACTGTGTATTATTGATGACATCTAATTTAACAATTATCCGGAATATTATCCCCTGTGTATTAGTGATGGCATCTAATGTAACAATTAACTGGAATATTATCCCCTGTGTATAAGTGATGACATCTAAATTAACAATTAAGCGGAGTATAATCCGCTGTGTGTTAGTGATGACATCTAATTTAACAGATAACGAGAATATCACACACTGTTCAAGTGATGGCATCAAATTCAACAAATAAATAGGTTATACCCTGTGTATGTGTGATGGCGTCTAATGTAACAATTAACCGGAAAATTATACCCTGTCTATTAGTGATGATACCTAATTTAACATTGAACCAGAAAACAATACCCTGTGTGTAAGTGATGACATCTAATTTAACAATTAAATGGAATATTATCACATGTGTATTCGTGGTGACATCTAATTTAGCAATTAACTGTTATATTGTACACTGTGAATGAGTGATTATATCTAATTTAACAATTAACTGGAATATTCTAACCTGGGCATTAGTGATGACATCTAATTTAACAATTAACTGGAATCTTATCCCCTGTGTATAAGGGAAGAGATCTAAATTAACAATTAAACGGAATATTATGCCCTGTGTATTCGCGATGCCGTCTAACTTGACAATTAAACGGAATATTAAATCCTGTGTATTGGTAATGACATCTAATTTAAACATAATCGGAATATTATCCCCTGTGTATTAGTGATGACATCTAATTTAACAATTAACCAGATTATCCCCTGTGTAATAGTGTTGACATCTAATTTAACAATTAAATGGAATATTATCCCCGTGTATTCGTGATGACATCTAATTTAACAATTAATTGGAATTTTAACCCCTACATAATACTGATGACATCTAATTGAAGAATTAAGCGGAATACTACACTGTGTATCAGTGTTGACATCTAATTTGACAATTAACTGTGATATTAAACCCTGTGTATTAGTGAAGACATGATATTTAAAAATGAACTAGAATATTATCCCCTGTGTGTTAGTGATGACATCTAATTTAACAATTAACCAGAATATTATACACTGTGTATTCGTGATGACATCTATTTTATCATTTCTCCAGAATACTATGCACTGTGTATTCGTGATGACATCTAATTTAACAATTAAGCAGAATATTATCCCCTGTGTATTCGTGATGACATCTAACTGAACAGATAACCAGAATATCACACACTGCAGTTTGATGGCATCTAATTTTACAATTAAACAGGTTATACCCAGTGTATGTGGGATGGCCACTAATGTAACAATTAACCGGAATATGATACACTGTGTATTACTGATGGCATCCAATTTAACAATTAAACGATTTATACCTTGTCTCTGTGTGATGGCATCAAGTGTAAAAATTAACAATTATATTATACCCTGTTTAGTTGTGATGGCATCTAATTTATCAATGAAACAGGTTCTACCCTGTGTCTGTGTGATGGCTTCTAATGTAACCATTAACCAGAATATTACACACTGTATTATTGATGACATCTAATTCAACAATTAACTGGAATATTATCCCCTGTGTGTTCGTGATGACATCTAATTTAACAATTATCCGGAAAATTATCCCCTGTGTATTAGTACTAACATCTAATGTATCAATAAACTGGAATATTATCCCCTGTGTCTAAGTGATGACAACTTAATTAACAATTAAGCGGAGTATTATCCACTGTGTGTTAGTGATGTCATCTAATTTAACAGATAACGTGAATATCATACACTGTACAAGTAATGCCATCTAATTTAACAATTAATTAGGTTATACCCTGTGTTTGTGTGATGGCACCGAAAGTACCAATTAGCCGGAAAATTGTACCCTGTGTATTAGTGATGATATCTAATTTAACATTTAACCAGAATACTATACCCTGTGTATTACTGATGACATCGAATTTAGCAATAAACTGGAGTATTATCCACTGTGTATTCGTGATGACATCTAATTTAATAAATAACCAGAATATTACCCCTGTGCATAAGTGATGACATCTAATTTAACAATTAATTAGAATATTATCCCCTGTCTATTATTGATGACATCAAATTAACATTTAAACAGAATACTACACACTGTGTATTACTGATGACATCTAATTTAACAATTAACTGGAATATTGTCCCCTGTGTATTCATTATGTCATTTAATTTAACAATTAACCAGAATGTTATGCCCTGTGTATTAGTGCTAATATCCAATTTAACAATTAATTAGAATATTATCCCCTGTGTATTAGTGATGACATCTAATTTAACAATTAACCAGAATATTATCACCTGTGTTATAGTGATGACATCTATTTCATCATTTATCCAGAATAATACACCCTGTGTATTAGTGATGACATCCAATGTAACAATTAACTGGAATATTATCCCCTGTGTATAAGTGATGACATCTAAATTAACAATTAAGCGGAATATTACCCACTCTGTGTTCGTGATGACATCTAATTTAACAGATAAAGAACAAAAAGAACAAGGAATATTACAGCAGAGGAACAGGCCATTCGGCCATCCAAGCCAGCGCCGATCTTGCTGCCTGCCTAAACTAACATATCAGCACTTCCGGGGCCCATATTCCCTTCCCATTCATATATTTGTAAAGATGTCTCTTAAAAGTCGCTATCATATCTTCTTCCACCACCTCCACTGGCAGCAAGTTCCAAGCACACACCACCAATTATTAATTAGCTGGAATATTATCGGCTGTGTATTCGAGATGACATCTAATTTAACAATTAATTAGAATATTATCCCCTGTGTATTACTGATGACATCTAATTTAACTATTAACCGGAATATTATCCCCTGTGTATTATTGATTGCATCTAATTTCACATTTAACTAGAATACTGTACACTGTGTATTCGTGATGGCATCTAAATTAAGAATTAACCGGATTATCCATTGTATATTAGTGATAACTTCTAAGTTAAGATTTAACCAGGATACTATCGCCTGTGCATTAGTGATGACATCTAATTTAACAACTAAGCAGAATATTATCCCCGGTGTATTAGTGATGACATCTAACTTAACTAATAACCAGAATATCATACACTGCAATGTGATGGCATCTAATTTAACAATTAAACAGGTTATACTCTGTGTCTGTGTGATGGCTTCTGTGTAACAATTAACTGAAATATTATACACTGTGTATTATTGATGACATCTCATTTAACAATTAACTGGAATATTATACACTGTGCATTCGTGATGACATCTAATTTAACAATTATCCGGAATATTATCCCCTGTGTATAAGTGATGACATCTAAATTAACAATCAAAAGGAGTATAATCCGCTGTGTGTAAGTGATGACATCTAATTTAACAGATAACGAGAATATCACACACTGTTCATGTGATGGCATCTAATTTAACAATTAAATAGGTTATACCCTGTATCTGTGTAATGGCATCTAATGCAACAATTAACCGGAAAATTATACCCTGTCTATTAGTGATGATACCTAATTTAACATTGAACCAGAATACAATACCCTGTGTAAAGGTGATGACATCTAAATTAACAATTAAGCGGAATATTATCTGCTCTGTGTTAGTGATGAAATCTAATTTGACAATTAACCAGAATAGTATACCCTGTGTATTAGTGATGACATCAAATTAACATTTAACCAGAATACTATACCCTGTGCAGTCAACTTGATATCTAATTGAACAATTAACCAGAATGTTAAACCCTGTGTATTTGTGATGACATCTAATTTAACAATTAACCAGAATATTATCACCTGTGTTATCGTGATGACATCTATTTCATCATAAATCCAGAATACTACACCCTGTGTATTAGTGATGACATCTAATGTAACAATTAACTGGAATATTATCCCCTGTGTATAAGTGATGACATCTGAATTAACAATTCAGCGGAATATTATCCACTCTGTGTTAGTGATGACATCTAATTTAGCAGATAAAGAACAAAAAGAACAAGGAACATTGCAGCAGAGGAACAGGCCATTCGGCGCTCCAAGCTTGCGCCGATCTTGATCCCTGCCTAAACTAGCACCTTCAGCACTTCCGGGCCCATATTCCCTTCCTATTCATATATTTGTCAAGATGTCTCTTGGAAGTCGCTATCATATCTGCTTCCACCACCGTCGCTGGCAGCAAGTTCCAAGCACTCACCACCAATTAACAATTAATTGGAATATTATCCCCTGTGTATTAGTGATGACGTCTAATTTAGCAATTAACTATAATCTTATCCCCTGCGTCTGTGTGATGGCATCTAATGTAACAATGAACCAGTATATTATCCCCTGTGTATCAGTGATGACATCTAAGTTAACAATTAACCAGATTGTCCCCTGTGTATTAGTGATGACATCTAATTGAACAATTAACTGGAATCCATACACTGTTAGTGATGACATCTAATTGAACAATTATCCGGAATATTATCCCCTATCTATTATTGATGTCATCTAATTTGGCAATTAACCAGAATAATATCCCCTGTGCATTTGTGATGATATCTAATTTAACATTTAAAAGAATACTATACACTGTGTATTCGTGATGACATCTAATTTAACAATTAAACAGAATATTTTCCCCTGTGTATTCGTGATGACATCTAATTTAACAATTAATTAGAATATTATCCCCTGTGTATTAGTGAAGACAATAAATTTAACAATTAACTGGAATATTATACACTGTTTATTAGTGATGACATCTAACTTAACAATTACCCGGAATATTATTCCCTGTGTATAAGTGATGACATCTATTTTAACCATTAACTGTAATGTTATACACTGTGTAATAGTGATGACATCTAATTCAACAATTAACCCGAATACTATCATCTGTGCATGAGCGATGACATATATTTTACCATTTATCCAGAATACTACAGCCTGTGTATTAGTGATGACACCTAATGTAACAATTAACTGGAATATTATCCCCTGTGTATTATTGACATCTAATTTAACAATTAACCGGAATATTATCCCATGTGTATTAGTGATGACATCTAATTTGACAATTAACCACAATATTATCAGCTGTGTATTAGTGAAGACATCTAATTTGACAATTAACGAGAATATTATACCTTGTTTAAGAGTGATGACATCTAATTTAACAATTAACCAGAATATTATCCCGTGTATTAGTGATGACATCTAAATTTAACAATTAACCAGAATATTATCCCCTGTCTATTAGTGATGACATCTAATTTAACAATTGACCAAAATATTATCACCTGTGCATTAGTGATGCCAACTTATGTCATCATTTAGCCAGGATACTACACCCTGTGTGTTAGTGATGACATCTAATGTAACAACTAACTGGAATATTATCCCCTGTTTATAAGTGATGACATCCAATTTAACAGAAACCAGAATATTATACCCTGTGTATTAGTGATGATATCTAAGTTAAAAATTAACCAGATTATCCCATGTGTATTCGTGATGACATCTAATTTAACAATTAACTGGGATATTGTCCACTGTGCATGAGTGAAGACATCTAATTTAACAATTAAATGGAATATTATACAGTCTGTATCAGTGACGACATCTAATTTAACAATTATCGCGAATATTATCCGCTGTGTTTTAGTGATGACATCTAATTTAACAATTAACAGGAATATTATTCCCTGTGTATTGGTGATGACATCTAATTTAACAATTAACTGGAATATTGTCCCCTGTGTATTAGTGATGGCATCTATTTTAACAATTAACTGGAATATTATCCATTATGTGTTCGTGATGACACATAATTTGATGTTTAACCAGAATAGTATTCCCTGTGTAAGAGTGATGACATCTAACTTGAGAATTACCCAGAAGATTATCCCCTGTATATTAGTGATGACATCTAATTAAGCAATTAACTAGAATATAATCCCCTGACTATTAATGATGAAATCTAATTTAACAATTAAACAGATTATCCCCTGTGTATTAGTTATGACATCTAAATTTAACAGTTAACCAGAATACTATACCCTGTGTATTCCTGATGACATCTAATTTAACAATTAATTCGAATATTATCCCCTGTGTATTAGTGATGACAATAAATTTAACTATTAAACAGAATATCATACACTGTATTTGCGATGGCATCTAATTTAACAATTAACTGGAAAAATATCCCCTGTGTATTAGTGATGGCATCTAATTTAACTATTAACTGGAATATTATACACTGTGTATTTGTGATGACATATAATTTAACAATTATCCGGAATAGTATTCCCTGTGTATTAGTGATGACATCTATTTTAACAATTAACTGGAATATTATACACTGTGTATTATTGATGACATCTAATTTAACAATTACCCGGAATATTATTCCCTGTGTATTAGTGATGACATCTATTTTAACCATTAACTGTAATGTTATACACTGTGTATTAGTGATGACATCTAATTTAACAATTAACCCGAATACTATCACCTGTGTATGAGCGATGACATATATTTTACCATTTATCCAGAATACTACAGCCTGTATATTATTGATGTCATCTAATTTGACAATTGACCAGAATATTATCAGCTGTGTATTAGTGAAGATATCTAATTTGACAATTAACGAGAATATTATACCTTGTTTAAGAGTGATGACATCTAATTTAACAATTAACCCGAATACTATCACCTGTGTATGAGCGATGACATATATTTTACCATTTATCCAGAATACTACAGCCTGTATATTATTGATGTCATCTAATTTGACAATTGACCAGAATATTATCAGCTGTGTATTAGTGAAGATATCTAATTTGACAATTAACGAGAATATTATACCTTGTTTAAGAGTGATGACATCTAATTTAACAATTAACCAGAATATTATCCCGTGTATTAGTGATGACATCTAAATTTAACAGTTAACCAGAATACTATACCCTGTGTATTAGTGATGATATCTAATTTAACATTTAACCAGTAAACTATACCCTGTGTATTGCTGATGACATTTAATTTAGCAATTAATTCGAATATTATTTCCTGTGTATTCGTGATGATATCTTATTTAACAATTAACCAGAATATAAGCCCCTGTGTATTAGTGATGACATCTAATTTAACAATTAATTAGATTATCCTCTGTGTACTAGTGATGACATCTAATTTAAGAATTAACTGGAATATTATTGCCTTTGCATTAGTGATGATATCTAATTTAACAATTAAGCTGAATATTATGCCCTGTGTATTAGTGAAGAAATCGAATTTAACATTTGACCAGAATACCATACCCTGTGTATTAGTGATGACGTCTAATTTAACAATTAGCCAGAATATTATACACTGTGTATTAGTGATGACATCTAATTTAACAATTAACCAGAATATTATCAGCTGTGTATTAGTGAAGACATCTAATTTGACAATTAACGAGAATATTATACCTTGTTTAAGAGTGATGACATCTAATTTAACAATTAACCAGAATATTATCCCGTGTATTAGTGATGACATCTAAATTTAACAATTAACCAGAATATTATCCCCTGTGGCTTGGTGACGGCATCTAATTTAACAATTAACCTTATTATCTACCGTGTATTAGTGATGACATCTAATTTAACAATTGACCAAAATATTATACACTGTGTATTAGTGATGACATCTAATTTTATAAATAACCCGACTGCTATACTATTTGTATGACTGATGACATCTAATTTAACAATTAACTGGAATATTACCCCCTGTGTATTAGTGATGAGATCTAATTTAACAATTAACCAGAATATTATCTCCTGTGTATTAGTGATGACATCTAATTTAACAATTAACCAGAATATTATGCACTGTATATTAGTGATGACATTTAATTAAACAATGAACAAGAATATTATACACTGTATTCGTGATGACTTGTAATATAACAATTAACCAGAATATTATGCACTGTGTATTAGTGATGACATCTAATTTAACAATTGTACAGATTATATCCTGTGTATTAGTGATCATGTCCAATGCAACAATTAACCAGAATATTACCCTTGTGTATGAGTGATGACAGCTAATTAAACAATTAACCAGAATATTATTCAGTGCACAAGTGATGACATCTAATTTAACAATTAACCAGATTATATACTGTGTATTAGTGAAGCGCAAGGGGAGAGCCAACTGTGCAACAGCCCCAACAAACAAATTTCTCTGCAGCACCTGTGGAAGAGCCTGTCACTCCAGAATTGGCCTTTATAGCCTCTCCAGGCGCTGCTTCACAAACCACTGACCACTTCCAGGCGCGTATCCATTGTCTCTCGAGATAAGGAGGCCCAAAAGAAATTAGTGAAGAAATCTAATTTAGCCATAAACCAGAATAGTAAAAACCGTGTATTAGTGATCATATCTAAAGTAACAATTAACCAGAATATTATTCCGTGTATTAGTGATGACATCTGATTTAACAATTAACCAGAATATTATACACTGTGCATTAGTGCTGACATCTAATTTAAAAATTAACCAGAATATTATTCACTGTGCATTAGTGATGACATCTAATATAATAAATAACCCGAATGCTGTACCCTTTGTATTCGTGATGACATCTAATTTAACAATTAACTGGAATATTATCTCCTGCGTATTAGTGATGACATCTTATTTAACAATTAACTGGAATATTATCCGCTGTGTATTAGTGATGACATCCAACTTAACAAATAACCGGAATATTATTCCCTGTGTATTAGTGATGACATCTATTTTAACAATTAACCGGAATATTATATCCTTTGTATTAGTAATGACATCTAATTTAAAAAATAATCGGAATATTATCCCCTGTGTATTACTGATGGCATCTAATTTAACAATTAACCAGATTATCCCCCGTGTATTAGTGATGACATCTAATTTAACAATTAACTAGATTATCCCCTGGGCATTCGTGATGACATCTAATTTGACAATTAAATTGAATATTATACCCTGTGTATTAGTGATGACGTCTAATGTGACAATTAACCAAAATATTATCCCCTGAGCATTAGTGATGATATCTAATTTAACAATTTACCGGAATATTATACCCTGTGTATTAGTGGTGACATCTAATTTACCAATTAACCAGAATATTATACCCTGTGTATTATTAATGGCATCTAATTTAACAATTAACCTGAATATTATGCACTGCGTATTAGTGATGATATCTAATTTACCAATTAACCTGAATATTATACCCTGTGTATTAGTGATCATACCTAAGGTAACAATTAACCAGAATATTGCCCCTGTGTATTATTGATGGCATTTAATTTAACAATTAACCAGAATATTATGCACTGCGTATTATTGATGATATCTAATTTAGCAGTTAACAAGAATATTATACACTGTGTATTAGTGATGAAATCTAATTTACCAATTAACCAGAATATTAAACACTGTGTATTAGCGATGTCATTTAATTTACCAATTAACCAGAATATAATACACTGTGTATTAGTGATGATATCTAATTTACCAATTAACCAGAATATTATACCCTGTTTATTTGTGATCATATCTAATGTAATAATTAACCAGAATATTGCCCCAGTGTATTATTGATGGCACCTACTTTAACAAATAACCGGAATATTATGCACTGCGTATTAGAGATGACAACTAATGAAACAATTATCCAGATTGTACACTGTGTATCAGTGATGACATCTTATTCATAAACTACATTATTATCCCCTCTGTATCTGTGATGAAATTTAATTGAACAATTAACCAGAATATTAAACACTGTGTATTAGTGATGTCATCTAATTTACCAATTAACCAGAATATTAAACACTGTGTATTAGTGATGAAATCTAATTTAACAATTAACTGGAATATTATCCTCTGTGTATTAGTGAAGAGATCTCAATTAACAATTAAATGGAATATTATGCCCTGTGTCCTGGTGATGACATCTAACTTGACAATTGAACGGATTATTATATTCTCTGTATTAGTAATGACATCTAATTCAAAAATAATCAGAATAGTATCGCCTGTGTATCAGTGATGATATCTAATTTTCATTTATCCAGTATACTACACGCTGTGTATTGGTGATTTCATCTAATATAACAATTAACTTAAATATTATCACCT
The DNA here is from genome assembly GCF_036365525.1 of Heterodontus francisci. Taxonomy (NCBI): domain Eukaryota; kingdom Metazoa; phylum Chordata; class Chondrichthyes; order Heterodontiformes; family Heterodontidae; genus Heterodontus; species Heterodontus francisci. The sequence goes on from NW_027140486.1 coordinate 767,682, forward strand.
GGGTATATGTAAAGAGGTCTAAATTAACAATTAAACGGAATATTAAGACCTGTGTATTAGTGATGACATCTAACTTTACAATTGGACGGATTATTATATTCTCTGTATTAGTAATGACATCTAATTTCAAAAATAATCGGAATAGTATCCCCTGTGTATTAGTGATGACATCTAATTTGACATTTAACCATAATATGATATCTTGTGTACTGGTGATGAGATCTGATTTCAAAAACAATTGGAATATTGTCTCCGTGTCTTAGTGATGACATCTAATTTAACAATTAACTGGAATATTATCCCCTGTGTATTAGTGATGACATCTAATTTAACAATTAACTGGAATATTATCCCCTGTGTACTAGTGATGACACTAATTTAACAATTAATTGGAATATTATCCACTGTGTATTAGTGTTGTCATCTAATTTGACAATTAACCAGAACATTAATCCCTGTTTAATAGTGATGACATATGATTTAACAATGCACCAGAATATTACCCCTGTGTATTAGTGAAGACATCATATTTAAAAACTAACTGGAATATTATCCCCTGTGTATTAATGACGATATCTAATTTAACAATAAACTGGAATATTGTTCCCTGTGTATTAGTGGTGACATCTATTTGAACAATTAACCAGAATGTTATACACTGTGTGTTAGTGATGACATCTAATTTAACAATTAACCGGAATATTATCCCCTGTGCAGTAGTGATGACATCTAATTTAACAATTAACTAGTATATTATACACTGTGTATGAGTGATGGCATCCAATTTAAAAATTAACTGGAATGTTATCCCCTGTGCATTAGTGATGACATCTAATGTAACAATTAACTGGAATATTATCCGCTGTGTATTAGTGATGACATCTAATTTAACAATTAACTGGAATATTATCCGCTGTGTATTAGTGATGACATCGAATTTAACAATTAACCGGAATATTATCCGCTGTGTATTAGTGATGACATCTAATTTAACAATTAACTGGAATATTATCCCCTGTGCATAAGTGAAGAGATCTAAATTAACAATTAAACGGAATATTATGCCCTGTGTACTGGTGATGACATCTAACTTGATAATTGAACAGAATATTATATCCTGTGTATTAGTAATGACATCTAATTTTAAAAATAATAGGAATATTATCCCCTGTGTATTAGTGATGACATCTAATTTGACATTTAACCATAATATTATATCTTGTCTACTAGTGATGACATCTAATTTCAAAAATTATCGGAGTTTTGTCCCCGTGTATTAGTGATGACATCTAATTTAACAATTAACTGGAATATTATCCCCTGTGTATAAGTGATGACATCTAATTTAACAATTAACTGGAATATTCTTCCCTGTGTATTTGTGATGACATCTATTTGAACAATTAACCAGAATATTATACACTGTCTGTTAGTGATGACATCCATATCAACAATTAACCAGAATATAATAAACTGTGTATTAGTGATGACAACATATTAAACAATTAACCGGAACATTATACACTGTGTATTAGTGATATCATTTAATTGAAGATTCAACCAGAATACTATCGCCTGTGGATTAGTGATGTCATCTATTTAACAATAAAGCAGAATATTATCCCCTGTGTATTAGTGATGACGTCTGCTTTAACATTTAACTGGAATAATACTCCCGTGTATTAGTGTTGACGTCTAATTCAATAAGTAACCAGAATTTTATACACTGTGCATTAGTGATGGCATCTAATTTAACTATTAAGCAGAATATTATCCCCTGTGTATTAGTGAAGACATCATATTTAAAAATTAACTGGAATATTATCCCCTGTGTATTAGTGATGATATCTAATTTAACAATAAACTGGAATATTATTCCTTGTGTATTAATGATGACATCTATTTGAACAATTAACCAGAATATTATACACTGTATTAGTGATGACATCTAAATTTAACAATTAAACGGGATATTATCCCCTGAGTAGTAGTGATGACATCGAATTTAACATTTAACTAGTATATTATACACTGTGTATGAGTGATGTCATCTAATTTAACAATTAACAGGAATATTATCACCTGTGTATTAGTGATGACATCTATTTGAACAATTAACCAGAATATTATACACTGTCTGTTAGTGATGACATCCATATCAACAATTAACCAGAATATAATAAACTGTGTATTAGTGATGACAACATATTAAACAATTAACCGGAACATTATACACTGTGTATTAGTGATATCATTTAATTGAAGATTCAACCAGAATACTATCGCCTGTGGATTAGTGATGTCATCTATTTAACAATAAAGCAGAATATTATCCCCTGTGTATTAGTGATGACGTCTGCTTTAACATTTAACTGGAATAATACTCCCGTGTATTAGTGTTGACGTCTAATTCAATAAGTAACCAGAATTTTATACACTGTGCATTAGTGATGGCATCTAATTTAACTATTAAGCAGAATATTATCCCCTGTGTATTAGTGAAGACATCATATTTAAAAATTAACTGGAATATTATCCCCTGTGTATTAGTGATGATATCTAATTTAACAATAAACTGGAATATTATTCCTTGTGTATTAATGATGACATCTATTTGAACAATTAACCAGAATATTATACACTGTATTAGTGATGACATCTAAATTTAACAATTAAACGGGATATTATCCCCTGAGTAGTAGTGATGACATCGAATTTAACATTTAACTAGTATATTATACACTGTGTATGAGTGATGTCATCTAATTTAACAATTAACAGGAATATTATCACCTGTGTATTAGTGATGACATCTAATTTAACAATTGACCGGAATATTATCCGCTGCGTATTATTGATGGTATCGAATTTAACAATTAACCGGAATATTATCCACTGTGTCTTCATGATGACATCTCATTTAACAATTTACAGGAATATTATCCCGTGTATTTGTGATGGCATCTCATTTATTAACTACAACATTATCCCCTGTGTATCAGTGATGAAATCCAATTTAACAATCAACCCGAATATTATCCCCTGTGTATCAGTGATGACATCTAATTTTTCATTTATGCAGAATACTACACCCTGTGCATTGGTGATGACATCTAATTTACAATTAACTGGAATATTATCCTCTGTGTATATATAAAGAGGTCTAAATTAACAATTAAACGGAAAATAAGCCCTGTGTGTTAGTGATGACATCTAACTTGACAATTGAACGGATTATTATATTCTGTGTATTAGTAATGACATGTAATTTAAAATAATGATAGGACTTTATCCCCTGTGTATTATTGATGACACCAAATTTAACAATTAACCAGAATATTATCCCCTGTGTATTGGTGATGACATCTAATTTAACAATTAACCAGTATATTATCCCCTCTGCATTAGTGATGACATCTAATTTATGAACTATAATATTATCCAATGTGTATTAGTGATGACATCTAATTTAACTATTAACCAGCATATTATCCCCTGTGTATTATCGATGACACCTAATTTAAATACTAATCCGAATATTATACCCTGTGTATTTGTGATGACATCGAAATTCACAATGAAACGGAATATTATGCCCTGTGTCTTAGTGATGACATCTATTTTAACAATTAACCGGAATATTATCACCTATGTATTAGTGATGACATCTATTTGAACAATTAACCAAAATATTATACACTGTGTGTGAGTGATGACATCTAATTAAACAATTAACCAGAATATTATACACTGTGTGTGAGTGATGACATCTAATTTAACAATTAACCAGAATATTATACACTGTGTATTTGTGATGACATCTTATTTCACAATTAACCGGAATATTATACACTCTGTATTCGTGATATCATCTAATTTAAGATTGAAAAGAATACTATCGCCTGTGGATTAGTGATGACATCTAATTTAACAATTAACCAGAATATTATACACTGTGTATTAGTGATGACATCTAATGTGAGAGTCAACCAGAATATTATTCCCTGAGCTTTAGTGATATCATATAGTTTAACAATTTACTGGAATATTGTACACTGTGGATTAGTGATGAAATTTAAGTAAACAATTAACCAGAATATTGTACACTGTGTATTATTGATGACATCTAATTTAACAATTAACCAGAATATTATACCCTGTGTATTAGTGATCATATCTAATGTAACAATTAACCAGAATATTATACCCTGTGTATCAGAGATCATATCTAATGTAACAATTAACCAGAATATTATACCCTGTGTATCAGAGATCATATCTAATGTAAAAATTAACCAGAATATTATCCCGTGTATTAGTGATGACATCCAATTTAACAATTAACCGTAGTATTACACAATGTGCATTAGGGATGAGATCTCATTTAACAATTAACCGGAATATTATCCCGTGTATTAGTGATGACATCGAATTTAACAATTACCTGGAATATTATCCCGTGTAGTAGTGATGACATCGAATTTAACAATTAACCGGAATATTATCAGCTGTGTATTAGTGATGATATCCAATTTGACAATTAACCGGAATACTATACGCTGTGTAATAGTGATAACATCTAATTTAACAATTAACAAGAATATTATCCCCTGTGTATCAGTGATGACATCTTATTTATTAACTACATTATTATCCGCTCTGTATCAGTGATGAAATTTAATTGAACTAATAACCAGTATATTATCCACTGTGTATTAGTGATGAAATCTAATTTAACAATTAACTGGAATATTATCCTTTGTGTACAAGTGAAGGGATGTAAATTAACAATTAAACGGAATATTATGCCCTGTGTACTGGTGATGACATCTAACTTGACAATTGAACAGAATATTATATCCTGAGTATTAGTAATGACATCTAATTTCAAAAATAATAGGAATATTATCCCTTGTGTATTAGTGATGACATCTAATTGAAGCATTAAGCGGAAAACTATCCACTGTGTATAAGTGTTGATATCTAATTTGACAATTAACCTGAATATTAAACCCTGTTTAATAGTGATGACATCTAATTTAACAATTAACCAGAATATAATCCCCTGTGTATTAGTGAAGACATCATATTAAAAAATTAACTAGAATATTATCCCCTATGTATTAGAGATGACATCTATTTGAACAATTAACCAGAATATTATACACTGTGTGTGAGTGATGACATCTAATTTAACAATTAACCAGAAAATTATACACTGTGTATTTGTGATGACATCTTATTTCACAATTAACCGGAATATTATACACTCTGTATTAGTGATATCATCTAATTTAAGATTGAAAAGAATACTATCACCTGTGGATTAGTGATGACATCGAATTTACCAATTAACCGGAATATTATCCGCTGTGTATTAGTGATGACATCTAACTTAACAATTAACTGGAATATTATCCCCTGTGCATAAGTGAAGAGATCTAAATTAACAATTAAACGGAATATTATGCCCTGTGTACTGGTGATGACATCTAACTTGATAATTGAACAGAATATTATATCCTGTGTATTAGTAATGACATCTAATTTAAAAAATAATAGGAATATTATCCCCTGTGTATTAGTGATGACATCTAATTTAACAATTAACTGGAATATTATCCCCTGTGTACTAGTGATGACACTAATTTAACAATTAATTGGAATATTATCCACTGTGTATTAGTGTTGTCATCTAATTTGACAATTAACCAGAACATTAATCCCTGTTTAATAGTGATGACATATGATTTAACAATGCACCAGAATATTACCCCTGTGTATTAGTGAAGACATCATATTTAAAAACTAACTGGAATATTATCCCCTGTGTATTAATGACGATATCTAATTTAACAATAAACTGGAATATTGTTCCCTGTGTATTAGTGGTGACATCTATTTGAACAATTAACCAGAATGTTATACACTGTGTGTTAGTGATGACATCTAATTTAACAATTAACCGGAATATTATCCCCTGTGCAGTAGTGATGACATCTAATTTAACAATTAACTAGTATATTATACACTGTGTATGAGTGATGGCATCCAATTTAAAAATTAACTGGAATGTTATCCCCTGTGCATTAGTGATGACATCTAATGTAACAATTAACTGGAATATTATCCGCTGTGTATTAGTGATGACATCTAATTTCACAATTAACTGGAATATTATCCGCTGTGTATTAGTGATGACATCGAATTTAACAATTAACCGGAATATTATCCGCTGTGTATTAGTGATGACATCTAATTTAACAATTAACTGGAATATTATTCCTTGTGTATTAATGATGACATCTATTTGAACAATTAACCAGAATATTATACACTGTATTAGTGATGACATCTAAATTTAACAATTAAACGGGATATTATCCCCTGAGTAGTAGTGATGACATCGAATTTAACATTTAACTAGTATATTATACACTGTGTATGAGTGATGTCATCTAATTTAACAATTAACAGGAATATTATCACCTGTGTATTAGTGATGACATCTATTTGAACAATTAACCAGAATATTATACACTGTCTGTTAGTGATGACATCCATATCAACAATTAACCAGAATATAATAAACTGTGTATTAGTGATGACAACATATTAAACAATTAACCGGAACATTATACACTGTGTATTAGTGATATCATTTAATTGAAGATTCAACCAGAATACTATCGCCTGTGGATTAGTGATGTCATCTATTTAACAATAAAGCAGAATATTATCCCCTGTGTATTAGTGATGACGTCTGCTTTAACATTTAACTGGAATAATACTCCCGTGTATTAGTGTTGACGTCTAATTCAATAAGTAACCAGAATTTTATACACTGTGCATTAGTGATGGCATCTAATTTAACTATTAAGCAGAATATTATCCCCTGTGTATTAGTGAAGACATCATATTTAAAAATTAACTGGAATATTATCCCCTGTGTATTAGTGATGATATCTAATTTAACAATAAACTGGAATATTATCCCCTGTGCATAAGTGAAGAGATCTAAATTAACAATTAAACGGAATATTATGCCCTGTGTACTGGTGATGACATCTAACTTGATAATTGAACAGAATATTATATCCTGTGTATTAGTAATGACATCTAATTTAAAAAATAATAGGAATATTATCCCCTGTGTATTAGTGATGACATCTAATTTGACATTTAACCATAATATTATATCTTGTCTACTAGTGATGACATCTAATTTCAAAAATTATCGGAGTATTGTCCCCGTGTATTAGTGATGACATCTAATTTAACAATTAACTGGAATATTATCCCCTGTGTATAAGTGATGACATCTAATTTAACAATTAACTGGAATATTCTTCCCTGTGTATTTGTGATGACATCTATTTGAACAATTAACCAGAATATTATACACTGTCTGTTAGTGATGACATCCATATCAACAATTAACCAGAATATAATAAACTGTGTATTAGTGATGACAACATATTAAACAATTAACCGGAACATTATACACTGTGTATTAGTGATATCATTTAATTGAAGATTCAACCAGAATACTATCGCCTGTGGATTAGTGATGTCATCTATTTAACAATAAAGCAGAATATTATCCCCTGTGTATTAGTGATGATGTCTGCTTTAACATTTAACTGGAATAATACTCCCGTGTATTAGTGTTGACGTCTAATTCAATAAGTAACCAGAATTTTATACACTGTGCATTAGTGATGGCATCTAATTTAACTATTAAGCAGAATATTATCCCCTGTGTATTAGTGAAGACATCATATTTAAAAATTAACTGGAATATTATCCCCTGTGTATTAGTGATGATATCTAATTTAACAATAAACTGGAATATTATTCCTTGTGTATTAATGATGACATCTATTTGAACAATTAACCAGAATATTATACACTGTATTAGTGATGACATCTAAATTTAACAATTAAACGGGATATTATCCCCTGAGTAGTAGTGATGACATCGAATTTAACATTTAACTAGTATATTATACACTGTGTATGAGTGATGTCATCTAATTTAACAATTAACAGGAATATTATCACCTGTGTATTAGTGATGACATCTATTTGAACAATTAACCAGAATATTATACACTGTCTGTTAGTGATGACATCCATATCAACAATTAACCAGAATATAATAAACTGTGTATTAGTGATGACAACATATTAAACAATTAACCGGAACATTATACACTGTGTATTAGTGATATCATTTAATTGAAGATTCAACCAGAATACTATCGCCTGTGGATTAGTGATGTCATCTATTTAACAATAAAGCAGAATATTATCCCCTGTGTATTAGTGATGACGTCTGCTTTAACATTTAACTGGAATAATACTCCCGTGTATTAGTGTTGACGTCTAATTCAATAAGTAACCAGAATTTTATACACTGTGCATTAGTGATGGCATCTAATTTAACTATTAAGCAGAATATTATCCCCTGTGTATTAGTGAAGACATCATATTTAAAAATTAACTGGAATATTATCCCCTGTGTATTAGTGATGATATCTAATTTAACAATAAACTGGAATATTATTCCTTGTGTATTAATGATGACATCTATTTGAACAATTAACCAGAATATTATACACTGTATTAGTGATGACATCTAAATTTAACAATTAAACGGGATATTATCCCCTGAGTAGTAGTGATGACATCGAATTTAACATTTAACTAGTATATTATACACTGTGTATGAGTGATGTCATCTAATTTAACAATTAACAGGAATATTATCACCTGTGTATTAGTGATGACATCTAATTTAACAATTGACCGGAATATTATCCGCTGCGTATTATTGATGGTATCGAGTTTAACAATTAACCGGAATATTATCCACTGTGTCTTCATGATGACATCTCATTTAACAATTTACAGGAATATTATCCCGTGTATTTGTGATGGCATCTCATTTATTAACTACAACATTATCCCCTGTGTATCAGTGATGAAATCCAATTTAACAATCAACCCGAATATTATCCCCTGTGTATCAGTGATGACATCTAATTTTTCATTTATGCAGAATACTACACCCTGTGCATTGGTGATGACATCTAATTTACAATTAACTGGAATATTATCCTCTGTGTATATATAAAGAGGTCTAAATTAACAATTAAACGGAAAATAAGCCCTGTGTGTTAGTGATGACATCTAACTTGACAATTGAACGGATTATTATATTCTGTGTATTAGTAATGACATGTAATTTAAAATAATGATAGGACTTTATCCCCTGTGTATTATTGATGACACCAAATTTAACAATTAACCAGAATATTATCCCCTGTGTATTGGTGATGACATCTAATTTAACAATTAACCAGTATATTATCCCCTCTGCATTAGTGATGACATCTAATTTATGAACTATAATATTATCCAATGTGTATTAGCGATGACATCTAATTTAACTATTAACCAGCATATTATCCCCTGTGTATTATCGATGACACCTAATTTAAATACTAATCCGAATATTATACCCTGTGTATTTGTGATGACATCGAAATTCACAATGAAACGGAATATTATGCCCTGTGTCTTAGTGATGACATCTATTTTAACAATTAACCGGAATATTATCACCTATGTATTAGTGATGACATCTATTTGAACAATTAACCAAAATATTATACACTGTGTGTGAGTGATGACATCTAATTAAACAATTAACCAGAATATTATACACTGTGTGTGAGTGATGACATCTAATTTAACAATTAACCAGAATATTATACACTGTGTATTTGTGATGACATCTTATTTCACAATTAACCGGAATATTATGCACTCTGTATTCGTGATATCATCTAATTTAAGATTGAAAAGAATACTATCGCCTGTGGATTAGTGATGACATCTAATTTAACAATTAACCAGAATATTATACACTGTGTATTAGTGATGACATCTAATGTGAGAGTTAACCAGAATATTATACCCTGAGCTTTAGTGATATCATATAGTTTAACAATTTACTGGAATATTGTACACTGTGGATTAGTGATGAAATTTAAGTAAACAATTAACCAGAATATTGTACACTGTGTATTATTGATGACATCTAATTTAACAATTAACCAGAATATTATACCCTGTGTATTAGTGATCATATCTAATGTAACAATTAACCAGAATATTATACCCTGTGTATCAGAGATCATATCTAATGTAACAATTAACCAGAATATTATACCCTGTGTATCAGAGATCATATCTAATGTAAAAATTAACCAGAATATTATCCCGTGTATTAGTGATGACATCCAATTTAACAATTAACCGTAGTATTACACAATGTGCATTAGGGATGAGATCTCATTTAACAATTAACCGGAATATTATCCCGTGTATTAGTGATGACATCGAATTTAACAATTACCTGGAATATTATCCCGTGTAGTAGTGATGACATCGAATTTAACAATTAACTGGAATATCATCACCTGTATATTAGTGATGACATTTAATTTCACAATTACGCGGAATATTATCCCCTGTGTATTAGTGATGACATCGAATTTAACAATTAACCAGAATATTATCAGCTGTGTATTAGTGATGATATCCAATTTGAAAATTAACCGGAATACTATACGCTGTGTAATAGTGATAACATCTAATTTAACAATTAACAAGAATATTATCCCCTGTGTATCAGTGATGACATCTTATTTATTAACTACATTATTATCCGCTCTGTATCAGTGATGAAATTTAATTGAACTAATAACCAGTATATTATCCACTGTGTATTAGTGATGAAATCTAATTTAACAATTAACTGGAATATTATCCTTTGTGTACAAGTGAAGGGATGTAAATTAACAATTAAACGGAATATTATGCCCTGTGTACTGGTGATGACATCTAACTTGACAATTGAACAGAATATTATATCCTGAGTATTAGTAATGACATCTAATTTCAAAAATAATAGGAATATTATCCCTTGTGTATTAGTGATGACATCTAATTGAAGCATTAAGCGGAAAACTATCCACTGTGTATAAGTGTTGATATCTAATTTGACAATTAACCAGAATATTAAACCCTGTTTAATAGTGATGACATCTAATTTAACAATTAACCAGAATATTATCCCCTGTGTATTAGTGAAGACATCATATTAAAAAATTAACTAGAATATTATCCCCTATGTATTAGAGATGACATCTATTTGAACAATTAACCAGAATATTATACACTGTGTGTGAGTGATGACATCTAATTTAACAATTAACCAGAAAATTATACACTGTGTATTTGTGATGACATCTTATTTCACAATTAACCGGAATATTATACACTCTGTATTAGTGATATCATCTAATTTAAGATTGAAAAGAATACTATCACCTGTGGATTAGTGATGACATCGAATTTACCAATTAACCGGAATATTATCCGCTGTGTATTAGTGATGACATCTAACTTAACAATTAACTGGAATATTATCCCCTGTGCATAAGTGAAGAGATCTAAATTAACAATTAAACGGAATATTATGCCCTGTGTACTGGTGATGACATCTAACTTGATAATTGAACAGAATATTATATCCTGTGTATTAGTAATGACATCTAATTTAAAAAATAATAGGAATATTATCCCCTGTGTATTAGTGATGACATCTAATTTGACATTTAACCATAATATTATATCTTGTCTACCAGTGATGACATCTACTTTCAAAAATTATCGGAGTATTGTCCCCGTGTATTAGTGATGACATCTAATTTAACAATTAACTGGAATATTATCCCCTGTGTATAAGTGATGTCATCTAATTTAACAATTAATTGGAATATTATCCACTGTGTATTAGTGTTGTCATCTAATTTGACAATCAGCCATAATATTAATCCCTGTTTAATAGTGATGACATCGAATTTCACAATTAACCAGAATGTTATCCCCTGTGTATTAGTGAAGACATCATATTTAAAAATTAACTAGTATATTATCCCCTTTGTGTCAGTGATGACATCTAATTTAGCAATTAACTGGAATATTCTTCCCTGTGTATTTGTGATGACATCTATTTGAACAATTAACAGGAATATTATACACTGTGTATGAGTGATTATATCTAATTTAACAATTAACTGGAATATTATACACTGTCTGTTCGTGATGACATCCATATCAACAATTAACCAGAATATAATAAACTGTGTATTAGTGATGACAACATATTAAACAATTAACCGGAACATTATACACTGTGTATTAGTGATATCATTTAATTGAAGATTCAACCAGAATACTATCGCCTGTGGATTAGTGATGTCATCTATTTAACAATAAAGCAGAATATTATCCCCTGTGTATTAGTGATGACGTCTGCTTTAACATTTAACTGGAATAATACCCCTGTGTATTAGTGTTGACGTCTAATTCAATAAGTAACCAGAATTTTATACACTGTGCATTAGTGATGGCATCTAATTTAACTATTAAGCAGAATATTATCCCCTCTGTATTAGTGAAGACATCATATTTAAAAATTAACTGGAATATTATCCCCTGTGTATTAGTGATGATATCTAATTTAACAATAAACTGGAATATTATTCCCTGTGTATTAATGATGACATCTATTTGAACAATTAACCAGAATATTATACACTGTATTAGTGATGACATCTAAATTTAACAATTAAACTGAATATTATCCCCTGAGTAGTAGTGATGACATCGAATTTAACATTTAACTAGTATATTAAACACTGTGTATGAGTGATGTCATCTAATTTAACAATTAAAAGGAATATTATCACCTGTGTATTAGTGATGACATCCAATTTAACAATTGACCGGAATATTATCCACTGTGTCTTCATGATGACATCTCATTTAACAATTTACAGGAATATTATCCCATGTATTTGTGATGGCATCTCATTTATTAACTACAACATTATCCCCTGTGTATCAGTGATGAAATCCAATTTAACAATCAACCCGAATATTATCCCCTGTGTATCAGTGATGGCATCTAATTTTTCATTTATGCAGAATGCTACACCCTGTGTATTGGTGATGACATCTAATTTACAATTAACTGGAATATTATCCTCTGTGTATATATAAAGAGGTCTAAATTAACAATTAAACGGAAAATAAGCCCTGTGTGTTAGTGATGACATCTAACTTGACAATTGAACGGATTATTATATTCTGTGTATTAGTAATGACATGTAATTTAAAAAATGATAGGACTTTATCCCCTGTGTATTATTGATGACACCAAATTTAACAATTAACCAGAATATTATACCCTGTGTATTGGTGATGACATCTAATTTAACAATTAACCAGTATATTATCCCCTCTGCATTAGTGATGACATCTAATTTATGAACTATAATATTATCCAATGTGTATTAGTGATGACATCTAATTTAACTATTAACCAGCATATTATCCCCTGTGTATTATCGATGACACCTAATTTAAATACTAATCCGAATATTATACCCTGTGAATTAGTGATGACATATAATTTAACAATTAACCAGAATACTGCACCCTGTGTATTTGTGATGACATCTAAATTCACAATTAAACGGAATATTATGCCCTGTGTATTAGTGATGACATCTATTTTAACAATTAACCGGAATATTACCCCCTGTGTATTAGTGATGACATCTAATTTAACAATTAAGCAGATTATCCTCCGTGTATAAGTGATGACATCGAATTTAACAATTAACAAGAATATTCCACCCTGTGTATTCGTGATGACATCTAATGTGACAGTCAACCAGAATATTATACCCTGAGCTTTAGTGATATCATATAGTTTAACAATTTACTGGAATATTGTACACTGTGGATTAGTGATGAAATTTAAGTAAACAATTAACCAGAATATTGTACACTGTGTATTATTGATGACATCTAATTTAACAATTAACCAGAATATTATACCCTGTGTATTAGTGATCATATCTAATGTAACAATTAACCAGAATATTATACCCTGCATATTAGTGTTGACATCTCTTTTGAGAATTAACGGGAACATTACACCGTGTGTATTTGTGATTACATCTAATTTAACAAATAACCAGAATGATATAACCTGTGCATTTGGTGATGACATCTAACTTCTGAATTAACCAGAATATTGCACCCTGTGTATTTTTGAGTTTAGTTTTTTAGTATTAGAGATAGTCTTAGAGATTTTAGTTTATCAGCAACAGGCCCTTCGGCCCACCGAGTCTGTGCCGACCATCAACCACCCGTTTATACTAATCCGACACCAATCCCTGTCCCGATATTTCCCTACAATTTATAATGGCCAATTAACCTATCAACCTGCAAGTCTTTGGCAGGTGGCAGGAAACCGGAGCACCCGGAGAAAACCCACGCAGACACAGGGAGAACTTGCAAACTCCACACAGGCAGTACCCGGAATTGAACCCGGGTCGCTGGAGCAGTGAGGCTGTGCCGCCCTTAATTGTGACATCTAATTTCACAGTTAATGAGAATTTTATACCCTGTGTATTCGTGAGGACATCTAATTTAACAGATAACCATAATATTATATACTGTGTATTCGTGATGAAATCGAATTTAACAACTAACCAGAAAATGTTAATCTGTGTCATCGTGATGACATCTAATTTAACAATTAACAGGAATATGTAAACCACTGTATTAGTGATGACATCTAATTTGAAAATTAACCAGAGCATTATGCAAAGTGCACGCGAAAATGACATCCAATTTAACAATTAAACGGTATATTATATCCTCCGTATTACTGACCGCATCTAATTAAACAATTAACCAGAATATTATAACCTGTGTTTGGTGATGACATCTAATTTAAGAATTAACCTGAATATTACACCCGCTGTATTCGTGATGACATCTAATTTAACAGTTAACTGGAATTGTTTACCCAGTGTATTAGTGATGACGTGTAATTTGACAGCAATCCGGAATTTTCCACACTTTGCATTAGTCATGACACCTAATTTAACAATTAGCCAGAAAGTTAAACAAAGTGTATTAGTGATGATATTGATTTAACAATTAACCGGAATAATATACCTGTGTATTAGTGATGACATCTAATTCAACAATTAATTGCAAAGTTATAACCAGTGTGTTAGTGATGACATCTAATTTAACAATTAACCACTATGTTATCCCAAGTGCATTAGTGATGACATCTGATTTAACGATTAACCAGAATATTATACCTTGTGTATTAGTGATGGCATTGGTTTAAAACATCAACAGGAATGTTACACCCTGTGTATTTGTTTTGACATCTAATTTAACAAAAAACCGGATTGTACACAGTGTATCTGTGATGACATCTAATTTTACAATCAACTAGTATATTATACCGCATGTATTAGTGATTACATCTAATTTAAGAATTAACAGGAATATTATACCGGATATATTAGTCATGACATCTTAGTTCACAACTAACCGGAATATTATACCCTGTGTATTGGTTTTTACATCTTATTTTACAAATAACCGGAATATTAGACTCTTTGTATTAGTGATAACATTTACTTTAACGATTAATCAGAATATTATGCACTGTGCATCAGCAATGACATCGAATTTAACAATTAACCATCATATTATACATTGAGTATTAGCGATGACAATTCAATTTAACAATTAACACGAATATTATACCCTGTGCATTTGTTATAACATCTAATTTAACAAACACGGAATATTATACACTGTGTATCAGTGATGACATCTAATTTATCAATCAGCTGGAATATTATACCTGGGGATTAGTGATGACATCTAATTTAACAATTAACGAGAATATTATACACTATGTATTCTTGATGACATCTTATTTAACAATTTACCAGAATATTAGACCCTGTGTATTAGTGATGACATCTAGTTTAACGATTAACCAGAATATTATACACTGTACATCAGCAATGACATCGAATTTAACAATTAACCCTCATATTATACACGGAATATTAGACATGACATCTAATTTTACAATTAACAGGAACATTATACCCTGTGTGTTAGATATAACATCTAATTTAACAAAGAACCGGAATATTATGCATAGTGTAACATTGATAACATCTAATTTAACAATCAACAAGAGTATTATACCGTGTGTATTAGTGATGACATCTAAGGTAACAATCAGTTGGAATATATACCCTTCGTTTTAGTGAGGACATCTAATTTAACAATTAACCAGAATATTATCCCCTGTGTGCTAGTAATGACATCTAATTTAACGATTCACCTGAATATTATATACTGAGTATTAGCAATGACATTTAATTTAACAGTTAACAGGAATATTATACCGGATGTATTAGTTTTGACATCTAATTTAACTAGAATCCGGATTATACACTGTGTATCAGTGATGACATTTAATTTAACAGTCAACTAGAAAATTATACCGCATGTATTCGTGATGACATCTAATTTAACAATTAACCAAAATACTATCCCCTGTGTATTAGCGAAGACAACTGATTTAACAATTAACCAGAATGTTATACCCTGTACATTAGAAATGAATCTGACTTAACAATTAACCATCATATTATAACTGAGTATTAGCGATGACGTCTAATGTAACAATTAACATGAACATTATACCCTGTATATTAGTTTTAAATCTAATTTAACAAAAAACGGATATTATACACAGTGTATCAGTGATGATATGTAATTTAACAATCAATTGGAATATTATACCTAATGTATTAGTGATGACACCTAATTTAACAATTAACCAGAATATTAAACCCTGTGTTTTACTGATGACATCTAAATTAATAATTAACCATCATAGTATACACTGAGTATTAGAGATGACATCAAATTTAACAATTAACAGTAACATCATACCCTGTGTATTAGTTTTGACATCTAATTAACAATTAACCAGAATGTTACACTTCTGTATTAGTGCTGATTTTTAATTTAACGATTAGTCAGAATATTAAACCTAGTGTATAAGTGATGACATCATTGTTATCATTGGAAAGTATAAAATCAGAAGGGAAGGGTTGTGGTGAGGGATTGGGGTGATATTAAAAGCAGGAGGTCCATGGTCCCACCATCTGCAGCTTGTACGTCATCCCAGACAGCAGGATGAGGGGGAGGTGGGAGTTAAGAAGGGACATAAGGTGGAAACATAGCATCATCCTAAATGCTCTCGGTGATGCCGGATGCTACGGGCTCTGTCACAGCCGGTCCCATGATGCGGAGAACCATCTCCTCCCTCAGGCTCAGGGGATGAAGGTATGCCTGGTCCCGCCGGTTCACTGCTGCTCCCTGTGATTCTGGGCCACCTTGTCCTGTAAGAGAGAGGGCAGAATGTCAGTGATTGTGTTGCAATGTGTTTGGGTGATGTACCTGCCATAGCTGAGTAGCTGCAGGAATGTGGAGGCAGTGAGAGTTGGGTGTGAGGCTGGTATCAGTGCAATGTGTGTGAGGGTGAGGGCGCAAGTGAATGTTAGGTGTGAGTCCTGAGTGTTAGGGACTGCTGATGTGTGAGTGATGGGGGTGTGGTACATTGAGCAGTGTGAGAGGCTGGTGATGTTGGGGGTAGGAGATGCCCTGTGGAAATGAATTCACTGATATTGACCACCCGTGTGAGCTCATTAGACATCTTCTGGCTCTGCTGTCAGGTCCTCGGTGCCAGAATTCTTGCATTGATCTCCGTGGCCACCTGCTCCCATTCCCTTTGGAGGACGTTCGTTGACAGTCTCCACCCCATCCCACAGAAAGCCCTCTCTCTGTACTAGATTCCATTGACCATGTCTCCAATTGAGCATTCACAGCCAGTAACAGCAGCCTCCTGTGATTCAGTGCAACTTCCCGTTAAGAGGGACAGACTGCCTTGAAGAGCTGAAGCCTGGCTGAAACATGAGCCAGCCTCACACAGTTAGGCCCCTGTTCAGCTTGCAGACAGACAGCAGCGCGGGTCGCTTTGGAATGTACGGAGAATGCATGGAAATGTGGAGGCAGCAAGAAGTTTGTGTGTCACCTGTCTCAACAGGAACGTGGATGGGCAGATCATGACCCCTCTGCCCAAAAAGTGATGCAAATACGATTTTTGCACATTTCCTATTGACCTTTCCCTCTTTCACTCACTTCACTCTGTCTCTTCCTCATAGAATCAGAGATTGGCGCCGCACAGATGGAGGCTATTCGACCCATTGTGTCAGTGATGTCTCTTTGAAAGAGCTATCTAACTAGTTCCTCTCCCCTCCTCGTTCCCTGGACTCCTGATTATTTTTCCAATTCAAGCATTTGTTACATTCCCTTTTGAAAGATATTATTGAACCTGCTTCCACCATGTTTTCAGGCAGTGAATTCCAGATCCCAACAACTCGCTGTGTCAGAAAATTCTCCTCATTTCACCTCTGGTTCATTGTCAATTGCCTTCAATCTGTGTCTTCTTAATACTGAACTTTCTGACACTGGAAACAGTTTCACATTAATTACCCGATCAAAGCCCTTCATGATTTTGAATGTTTTATTAAATATCCTCTTACCCTTCACTGCTCTAAAGAGAACAATCCCAGCTTTTCCAATCTCTCCACGTAACTGAAATCCCAGATTCCTGGTACCATTCTAGTAAATTGCCTCTGTATCTTCACTAAGTCCTTGACATCCTTACCAAAGTGTGGTGATAAGAATTGGACACAAATCGCCAGCTGGGACCTAACCAATGATGTATAAAATCAGCATTTCCTCCTGAGTTTTATTACTCTGTGCCTCTCTCTCTCAAACACCAAGTACACTGCATGTTACTTTCAAAGATATGTGTGTGTACACGCCAGGTCTATCTAATATTGCACCCACTTTATAATGGTACCATTTAGTTTATATTGTTTCTCCACACACTTTCTACCCAATGTCTCACTTCACACTTCACTGTGTTAAATTACATCTGTCATGTTCCTGCCCAATTCACCAGTCAGTCTCTGTCCTCCTGAAGTCTGTTACTATCCTTCTCACTGTTTATTAACATTTCTGAGTTTCCTTCCATCTGAAAACTTTGACATTATCCCCTCTGTACACAATCCCATTGCAATAACCTACAGCAACAGTGATCCCAACAGTGACCCTGGGGAACCCCATTGTGTACTTCCCTCCAGACTGAACAATAACTATTCTCCACGATTCCCTGCTTTCTGTCACTTGGCCAATGTTCTGCATGCTGGCATGGAAAAAAAAGAGATTTCCATGTATGTAGCGCCTTTCATGCCCACTGCGTGTTCCAAAGCGATTTACCAATGAGCACTTTTTAAAGCCTGGTCCCCCTTGTAATGTAGGAAACACAACTTCCACGCAGCAAGCTCCCACAAGTAGCAATGTGGTAATGATCAAATCTGTTTTGTGATGTTGATTGAGGGATAAATGTTGACCAGGACACTGGGGAATAATTCCCCTGCTCTGCTCCCAAGTAATCCCCAGAGATCTTAAACATCCACCTGAGAGGACAGACTTTTCATTTGTAAGACAGCACCTCCGACAGTGCAACACTTCCTCAGTACTGCACCGCAATTTCAGCCTTTAGATTTAGATTTATGAAGAGGCAGGGATTAATCAGGGATTTGTCAGAGGGAGAATAGATTATATTAGAGATACAGCACTCAAACAGGCCCTTCAGACCACCGAGTCTGTGCCGACCATTAACCACCCATATATACTAATCCTACTCTAATCCCATATTCTTACCACATCCTCACATGTCCCTATAATCCCCTCCACCTACCTATACTAGGGGCAATTTATAATGGCCAATTTACCTATCAACCTGCAAGTCTTTTGGATGTGGGAGGAAACCAGAGCACCTGGAGGAAACCCACGCAGACACTGAGAGAACTTGCAAACTCCACGCAGGCAGTACCCAGAATTGAACCCGGGTCGCTGGAGCTGTGAGGCTGTGGTGCTAACCACTGCACCACTGTGCCGCCCTTAATTGTGACATCTAATTTCACAGTTAATGAGAATTTTATAATCCTTTAATCCTTTAATCCTTTAATCTCATGTGTTTCTGACTTGGTAACACGGCTGTTATGTGCTACTTTATCAAATGTCTTTTGAAAGGATAGGAATGTTGTGTAAGTACAGGCAGGAGCAATCATATAAACATAGAATTGAATTGCATTAAAGGAGGCCATTTGGTCCATCAGGTAGGTGCTGGCCCTATTGAAGAGCTTCCAATTCGTCCCAAACCCTGGCTGTTTCCCAGATCTTTCCATTTTTTCTCCTTAAAATATCTATCCAAGTCCCTTTTGGTATCTACTATTGAATCTGTTTCCTTCAGCCTATCAGACAATACATTGCAAATCCGAAACACCCTTTGCATAAAAAAAATCCTCGTGTCACATCTGCTTCTTTTTCTTCGCATTAGCGGTCCCTCAAACATTGGAAACAGTTCTAGTTTATTTAATTTATCTTAAATACTCTCACGTCTCTTAGGTAGTCCACTTGTGCAATGACAATTTCATTTTTAAAGCCAGAGCATAAGCAGTGTAATGTTAATGTTAGCACAATTTAAACATCATTGTTACAGAATTGATCATTTGTGTGAACATAATGCAGTCGCAATTTAATTTTTGGAATACATTTGTCATTCATTATTTAATTTTGTGTATCTACCAATAGTATGTACAATTAACCTCGTGTTACTTAATTAATTGTTTATCTTTTTACAGAGCAAGTTCGAATATTGATTGCCTTTCAGATAGCTGTCCAACCTGTGTTCATACATCCTCTCATTCTTTAATCAATTTCTTAAGTTTCAAATTAAGTATGTCACATATATCACCATGGTGCCTGAAACAACTATCAGGACATGGGAGTTAATTCTAAACCGGGGGTGTAGCTGCACGTTTGACCCCCAGTTCCATAAGTCCTCCCACCAGGTAGAATCGTTTATCACGTCAATCTCATCTTGTATCATCTTCCACTGTTGTTCCAGATTGTAGTACACTACAGCAATGGCTTCTATTTGCTGCCTCTCTTTACCCAAGCGTATGGCAATGGCTGAATAGCTTATTCATATTCCCGGAGGTAATTTGTCAAGTTCTCCTTACTACTTTCTATTACAGTTATCCTTCCTGTCTTTCTTTGATGTATGTCTACCAACTTCATCTTCCCTACTCTGGATGGTATTTGTGGATTGAAACAAAACGTACTGTTGCTCACCGAACAAGTCCAGTTATGTCCAAACTGGTTTTCGTTCGCCATGGTGGTTTAGCAATATCTCCCCTTTCCCATATAGGCCACATGGGTTAGCCATGACAATGCTTTCCTAGTCTCCATGGTGAAATTTACAGTGGCATTGAATCCACATTTTGACTCTGTTGCTTTATATATATATATATATATAGGGCGAGGACATATAACAACCTGGTTTATCAGACTACACACTTAGACAATGTTGTCCCAACTATCTCCTTTCCAATTTTCACAACATAGGGCAATATATCATAGTATTTTATATATTTCTTTCCCCTTTCTTCGCTGCTTCTACCATCCTCTGCAGTAATAGGGCTGATGGAAAAAGTTTGGCATCTGCCAACACAAAACCTTTCGCTTCCCACAGAGGTAGGTAATCGGTCAGACTGTTACATACTGTCAGAATGAATTTCAACTAGTGGGGGAAACATGTATGATTGTGTCACCACAAAGCGACTGCATCTAGTTCTGCACCCTGCGCACTTAAAAACGCCAGTAACTGTCAGGCTTTAATAGGTTTTCCATTATGATCCTGTGCATGTAATCCACACTCTGCCTGCCTAATCCCGTCCTCTACTGTAGAGAAGCGTCAACACAAATTTTGAGTGCTGGTTTGATTGCTGATTCCTTCCTTTGTTCAACACCCCCCCCCCCCCCCCCCCCGCCACAGCACCCCCAATGACTTTGACACAAAAGGTCCCTTGAGGGCCTTCACTGTCAAAACCTGACACTCATAGGGTTCAGCCTGATAGCTTAAATTGTCTGCTAGGCACGGAGAAGTCTTTTCCTTTTTTACTGAAATGTCTCCATCTTGCAAGAGCAATGTCCACTGAGTAATACGATTCTGACTAACATTACCGTCTTTCAGTCGTCCATCCAGTAACAACTGAAAGGGCGTGCGTTCAGTTAGGAGGGTAACGGGTCTGATGCTGACAATATCAGTAAAATTTTGAATCAGCCAGAAGACGGTCAGCAAACGTTTTTTCACACACTGTGAAGTCCCTTTCTACTGACGTTCACAAGTGAGATGTGGACGCCATTAGGCAGAATCGGCCATATTTGTCCTGATGCAATACCGCTGATAAGGTGGTACCTGTGGTAGCGACCTCGAGGGCAAAGGGTAGGGGTGGGTCTGGCACCTGTAGCACCGGAGCTATGGCCAGCACCTGCTTTAATTCTGTAACCGCTGACTTACGTTGACACCAGGAATCAATATGGTTCCTGCAATGCCAACGAAGCTCAAAATTGATCTCAGACCCTTAATATCATGCGGTAGGTGGAGTTTAAGGATTGTCTGTACTCGCATTTGCTCTATCTCATGCTTTCTCTGTGTTATCACTATTCCCAAATAGGAAATCTTTCTTTCATTATCTGTGCCTTTTTAGGGTTAACTTTCACTCCGACCTCCCAGAGGAGTCGAAAGATCTCCTCCAGTAGCTCCTGCTGCGCCTCCTTACTCTCCACTTGGAGCAGTAGCTCATCCACATATTGTATCAAACATTCTGATCGGGAGAAAGGACTGTGCTTGTCCCTTGTGCCAACCACAGGTGGAATGTTGACGGACTATTATGAAATCCCTGGGAGAGACACACCCAGGTGTACAGTTGTCCGGGAATGTAAACACAAATTTAGCTTGAAACTCATGTTCCAGCGGTATGGACCAGAACCCATTGTTAATGTCCAACACACTAAACCACTTAGACTACTACTTTTTTTTTTGTTATCTAAAACTTTGATTGTCCTCTGAAATGTCAGATAAATTTCCCTTTGAATGCTTTAAATAAACGCTCATATCAATTAAATTGTGTTTATCGATTCCAATTTCCTATGCCCAGGCTTGGTGATATTGCTTTTTTTTACATTAAAGATAGAAGTGTTTGCAGCTGTCTCTCCTTCTCAAGCACTTTGATCATTGATAAATATCCTGTTGCAGCATCAGTTCTCATATGGCCTTGGAACCAACCGTCATCTGCTTAAAAAAACAGAAAAAATCCATTGTGGCTCTGCCCAAGAGCCCAATGGGTGAATGTGTCCAATTTTATCTGCTAATTTAGTAATTTAAAATGTAATAATGTCCAAAATATATACATTTTACTCTCAATAATGCAACAATGGTGTGGCAGATTAAATGGATTAAACATCAGCTGTAGCAAGGTTATTTTTTTTCCTCGTCTCCAAGGGGGCGGGCAAAACATTCTCTGCTGCGTCACTTTACATAACCTTTTTTCTGATCGAAAAGAACTACACTCCATTTAAACTGTTTTTATCAATTCTTTTCGTTCCTTAGGGTTTGGAAACAACAGAATCGTTCGTACCATTATCAACTTCAAAGGAAAGCTTCCCCATCAGGAAAGGCAGCATTTTAGATTATACTGCAATTGTTTCCAAGTTTTTAGCATCTTCTGCAAGAGGTTTCTAATCCAAGGATTTTTGTATTATATAACAAGTATGATTGCAAACTCCAAATCACGGCAATAAACTTTTAAAAATCAAAACTGTCAATGTTGTATGAGCAAGTCCTATGTCCGGAAATAAAGTCTCCCTCAAAACTTGACACAATAAACTTGAAAGTTCACTGTGGCCACAAATGATATTCCAACTTGACAGGTCAGTTAACCTTAATAGTACAAACTTAATTCAGACTTATTAACTCATAATGCTCACTAACTACACACAGAGCAGAATAGCACGTGTGTTATTTTAAGATAGGTAAATTAGAACATTGTTGTAACCGGGTGCTCTGGTTTCCTCCCACATGCCAAAGACTTGCAGGTTGATAGGTGAATTGGCCATTAGCAATTGGCCCTAGTATAGGTAGGTGGTAGGGAAATATAGGGACAGGTGGGCATGTTGTAGGAATATGGGATTAGTGTAGTATTAGTATAAATGGGTGGTTGATGGTCGGCACAGACTCAATGGGTCGAAGGGTCTGTTTCCGTGCTGTATCTCTAAACTAAATTAAAAACTAAACTTGTTCTTGCTCTTTCTTCCCTCGCCTTTTCAAGTTACTGTAATAAAACCTAAAGTGGAAGAAAATGTTATTTAACATTCTTACAACAAAAGCTTCAACACCAGCTCCTTACACAAACTTTAAACGAACAGAAACTTTCCCATAACTTCTTTTTTTACCCTTTTCTCCATTAAACCAACATCCAATTCCTGACATTTGATACTTAAACAGTCTTGAAAACATGTTTTTAATTTAAGCTGTAAAAAAAAAACCAAGAGCAGATTTTAAACTGGAACTCCAGTTAAAGCAATGTTTTACACTTCATATTGGATTCCTGCCAGGCATCTTCAGACCTTCAAGGCTGAAACTTATCTCTTAGAAAATTGTTCATTGCCTTTTCACAGTTGCAAAATCAATTTTTAAAATAAAAATAAAACTTTAACTTAAAGTATAATTTAGTTTTATACCCCACTCCTGTGTGCACAATCTTAAATGGAAATGATTACACCCAACGATCACTTTTCACACCGATTCAATTCCAAACAGAGAAATTGATTCCTGTAATGGGTTATCATTTCAAAGTAACACAATCTGTGTCAACTTCACTGTCTCGATGCCAATGAACACACACAGGGTCAACTGGTTCACAACCAAAACATGACTCAAGTTCCCACAAAATATACACGTGTAAAAATAGAACAATTACCAGACTCAGGCTTTCAACATTAAGTCCAGACAGCAAAGAATTGATTACGGTCCGTTCGGCAGAACGCAGGCTTCACATTCCAAGGACATTCATTTCAAAGAACAAAGAACAAAGAACAGTACAGCACAGGAACAAGGCCATTCGGTCCTCCAAGTCTGCGCCGATCTTGATGCCTGTCTAAATTAAAGCCTTCTGCAGTTCTGGGGACCGTCTTCCTCTATTCCCATCCTATTCATGTATTTGTCAAGATGCCTCTTAAGCGTCGCTATCATACCTGCTTCCACCAACTCCCCCAGCAGCAAGTCCCCAGCACTCAAAATCCTCTGTGTAAAGAACGTGCCTCGCACATCCCCTGTACATTGTCCCTCGCACATTAAACCTATGCCCCGAGTAACTGACTCTTCCACCCTGCGAAAAAGCTTCTGACAATCCACTCTGTCCATGCCACTCATAACTTTGTCAACCTCCATCATGTCGCACTCCACCTCCGTCGTTCCACTGAAAACAATCCGAGTTTATCTAGCCTCAAATCATAGCTAATGCCCTCCATACCAGGCAACATCCTGGTTATCTCTTCTGTACCCTCTCCAAAGCCTCCACGTCCTTCTGGTAGTGTGATGACCAGAATTGCATGCAATATTCGAAGTGTGGCCTAACTAAGGTCCTGTACAGCTGCAGCATTACTTGCCAATTTTTATATTCTATGCCCCGACCGATGAAGGCAAGCGTGCCGTATGCCTTCTTGACTACCTTATCCCCCTGCATTGCCACTTTCAGTGACCTGTGAACCTGTACGCCCAGATCCCGCTGCCTGTCAATGCTCCTAATGGTTCTGCCATTTATTGTATACTTCCCACCTACATTAGACCTTCCAAAATGCATTACCTCACATCACATTTGTCCGGATAAAACTCCATCTACCATTTCTCCACCCAAGTCTCCACCCGATCTATATCCTGCTGTATCCTCTGACAATCCTTGTCACTATCAGCAACTCCAACAACCATTGTGCTGTCCGCAAACTTAATAATGAGACCAGCTACATTTTCCTCCAAATCATTTATGTATGCTACAAACAGCAAAGGTCCCACCACTGACCCGTGTGGAACACCACTAGTCACATCCCTCCATTCAGAAAAGCACCCTTCCACAGCTACCCTCTGCCTTCTGTGACCGAGCCAGTTCTGTATCCATCTTGCCAGCTCACCTCTGATCCCGTGTGGCTTCACCTTTTGTACCTGTCTGCCATGAGGGACCTTGTCAAAGGCTTTACGGAAGTCCATATAGATATCAACCACTGCCCTTCCTTCATCAATCATCTTCATCACTTTCTCATAAAACCCAATCAAGTTACTGAGACACGACCTCCCTTTCACAAAACCATGCTTCCTCTCGCTAATAAGTTAATTTGTTTCCAAAGGGGGGGAAATCCTGTCTCGAAGAATCCTCTCTAATAATTTCCCCACCACTGACGTAAGGCTCACCGGTCCATAATTTTCTGGATTATCCTTGCTACCCTTTTTAAACAAAGGAAGAACAGTTGCTATTCTCCAGTCCTCTGGGACCTCACCTATAGCCAATGAGGATGCAAAGATTTCTGTCAAGGCCCCAGCAAATTCTTCCCTTGCCTGCCTCAGTATTCTGCATTAGATCCAATCAGGCCCTGGAGATGTATCTACCTTAATGCTTTGCAAGACGCCCGACGCATCCTCCATTTTGATAATGACATGACCGAGACTATCTTCACTCCCTTCTCCAGACTCGTCATCCACCAAGTCCTTCTCTTTGGTGAATACTGATGCAAAGTACTCATTTAGTACTCCAGTGACCCGGGTTCAATTCTGGGTACTGCCTGTGTGGAGTTTGCAATTTCTCCCTGTGTTTGCGTGGGTTTCCTCCGGGTGTTCCGGTTTCCTCCCACATGCCAAAGACTTGCAGGTTGATAGGTAAATTGGCCATTAGCAATTGCCCCTAGTGTAGCTAGGTGGTAGGGAAATATAGGGACAGGTGGGGATGTGGTAGGAATATGGGATTAGTGCAGCATTAGTATAAATGGGTGGTTGATGGTTGGCACAGACTCTGTGGTCCGAAGGGCCTGTTTCTGTGCTGTATCTCTAAACTAAACTAAACTAAACCTCACCCATTTCCTCTGACTACATATATAGACTCCCTGCAAGTCCTTGAGTGGCCCAACCCTTTCCCTAGTTATCCACTTGCTCTTTATATACGTATAAAAAGCCTTGGGATTCTCCTTAATCCTGTTTGCCAATGACTTTCCGTGACCCCTTTTAGCCCTCCTGAATCTTTGCTTAAGTTCCTTCCTACTTTCATTCTATTCCTCAAGGGCTTCGGCCGTTCCCAGTCTTATAGCCCTTACGAATGCTTCCTTTTTCTTTTTTGACTAGGCTCACACTATCCTTCATTATCCAAAGTTCCCTAAACTTGCCAAATGTGTCCTTCTTCCTCACAGGAACATGCCGGTCTTGGATTCTAATCAACTGACGTTTGAAAGACTCCCACATGTTAGATGTTGATTAACCCTCGAACAGCCACCTCAAATCTAAATTCTTCAGTTCCTGCCTAATATTGTTATAATATTTCATTCGTGGAAGCTTCCAACATTCACGCATTTGAATGAAAAGCCACAGTAACTTGATTTTACTCATTTGAAATTTCACTAAATCATTGTATTTTTATGTCACTCTGTGATAAACTTAGTCATGGAGCAGTCTGACAATGCCACCCACCCCCCCCCCCCCCCTCCCCCGGTTAATAATGGCTCATACAGAAGGCCAGGGTGGGTGCCTGAGGCTCGATTGGGGGTTCGGGGGATGTCCATGCCAACGACTGTAGCCATCATCATGGTACTTAGTGGCCTTATCTGGCAAGTCAGCCTGATTGAAATCGTCATTGTCATCATCCTCCCAAGCTGCAAACGGGCATATTATATCTCGTTGTGCTGAGAGTTGAGACTGTTATTTACTTATCTCCTGCTGACATTTGGTATGATCCGCTGACTGGTCCACCCGCTCCTTCTGTGAACAGAGCAGAACCGTCAATGTGGTCTGAAAGTCAGAGCATTTCTGTTCCACTCTTTTGAGCTGTTCCTTCACTCTCTCCGCTTCCCTCTCAGTCTGACCGAGACTATATTGAACCTTGTCAGCTGGAGTCTGGAATTGGCTTCAGACAGACCTCTGGGCCCGTGCACTGTTTAACTGCAAACCCTATCCACGAGGGCCACTTGCCCTTCAATTATTTTCGGAATCCCAACTCCCAATCTGGCTTGACCATAATTACTCAACCGTTCACCAATCCATTGAATTCTTAAATTATTTCGAACTTGGCGAGACTATTTAAAAGAGCCATAAATAGCATTGCAACCAAGTCCCATCCAGGATCGCCAATCATGTTGTGCCTAATCTGCACTTACGCTTAAAGAATTCACAAAAGCGGACTGGCAAATGCATATAAATGTTTTAGTCACACAGTCGGTCATCAAAGTACAAGCTCTCCCTACTTGCATGTCATATTACCCATCAAGACGCAAGGTGACCAGTCTCAGACTTGCGGTTGCCCTTCTGTTCCCTGAGTCCTACACTCAGGGTGTCTTCTCGAGTGTTCTTTCCCGGGGTTCTAGTGTCGTACCCAGTTTCAGTCAGGGGTTAAATCTTGTTTCCAAGGCCCTCCCCCCTTAATTACTCATAGGGGTCTGGTATGATGATGTAATGACAATTCCATATTGGGTTCTGTAAGAGCCTGGTCAGCACTTTCATTTCTCACACTCTCCCATCGTCTAATGTAAGTACAATCATATCTCGTGTCCAAAGCAATTCCTTTATCTGATATGTGCAAGACACTGTCTGGAAGCATCTCATTCTGTTTCAGTCTGTTTTTCTGGACTGTTTGAAATTTTCTGTGCCACATGTGTGCTCTTTCTCCTTTCACCAAGCCCCCCTAAGTTTGAAAACACTGTGTATTGTTGCCTGATTAGACCTGTGTCTCAACTATGTTCTTATGTGCTTTTACTGGGTATACACTGTCGTCGTCAATACGTCACTAAAGACAAACAAGCAGGTTCAGCAAGCAATAAGAAGGCTAATGGTATGTCCGCCTTTATTGCCAGCATATTTGTGTGCAGGAGTAATGAAGGCTTACTTCAATTGTACAGAACCTTGGTTGGACCGAACCTGGTGTACTGTGTGCAGTTTTGGTTCCTTTACCATAGGAAGGATATTATTGCCATAGAGGGAATGCAAGGAAGTTTCACCAGACATGTTCCTGGGATGGAAGGACTGCCCCATGAAGAGAGATTGGGCAAACTGGTCTTGTAGTCTCTGGAGTTTCGAAGAATGAGAGGGGATCTCTTTGAAACCTACAAAATATTAAAAGGGATAGACAGGGTAGATGCAGCTAATATGTTTCCCAAGGCTGGGGAGACTAGAATCAGCAGTCAAACATTCAAAATAAGAGGGAAGCCACTTAGGACTGAGATGAGGAGACATTTCTTTACTCAGAGGATTGTGAACCTTCGGAATTCTCTGCTCCAGAGAGTTGTGAAAGCTCAGTGATTGAGTCTGCTTAAAGTAGAGATTGACAGATTTATAAGTACCACTGACAGAAAGGGATATGGGGATAATGTGGGAAAAATGCATTGAAGTGGATGATCAGCCACTATCATATTGAATGGAAGAGCCGGCTTGATGGGCTGAATGGCCTACATCTGTTCCTAAGCTGCTTAACTCATTCAGACTCGAGGCAGTTTAGTAATGCTGCTTTCAGAGGGTTTGGAATTTTTGTTGGTACACCTCCAGTACTATCCCATATGCGCCCAGGATAGAATTTTTAGTTATCTCATAATCTGATGAATTTTCATTGGGCAACAGTGAATAAACCTCATGAGCTTTTCCTGTTATTTTGCTTTGTAAAAACAGTAGCCAGTTCTCTGCTGGCCATTTCAGCTGCTTTGCAAGCTTTTCAAAAGTGATGAAAAATTCTGCCACATCCTCTTCATTGAACTTTAGAATGAACTGGGTGAACGTTAAGAGTTCAGCGCATGGTCCTGAGCTAGGAGTAGATCCCTCACTAGCTGTACCTCCACTGGGTGTACTGGGTCTTTCTCTGGTTGTTTGAGCCGCCTTAACTCCCTTTCCTCCCTCTCCTTCTGGAACACTCTTATTTTTTCCCTTTCTTGACACTCACTCTGCTCTTTCTGGCGCTCTCTGGAATTCTAATTCTTGTCTCTTCTGTTCTAGTTTTACCTTAGCTAACATTACTCAATCTGTTAGTGATTCTAACCCTGTTTGAGACTTAAGCTTCAAGTGAAAAATGGTTGGCCACAAGTCTTAGGATTTCGGGTTTCCTAGCTTTTGGACAGAGAGTAATCCCTAACTGTCCAGCTACATTACTCAACTTTTCAACAGAGAGGGGTTTTAACCTGTCCCGAGTTACTTCACTCTGTATGTAACTCCTTTATTGCCAATGTAACTCGTTTATTCAAAAAGGGAGGGGGACAGAAACTACAGGCCAGTTAGCTTCACATCTCTCTTGCGGAAAATGTGAGACGTTATTATTAAAGACGTAATAGCAGACGTTTAGAAAAAAGCAAAGTAATCAGGCAGAGTCAGCATGGTCTTCTGAAAGGGAAATCATGTTTAATCAATTTGTTGGAGTCCTTTGAAGAAGTAACATGTGCTGTGGAGAAAGGGGAACTGGTGGATGTACTGTACTTAGATTTCCAGAAAGCATTTGATAAGGTGCCAGATCAAAGATTATTGTGGAAAATAAAAGCTTGTAGTGTCGGGGGTAACATACTGGCATACATAGAGGATTGGATAGCTAACAGGAGAGAAAGTAGGCAAAAATGGGTCATTTTGTGGTTGGCAAGATGTAACAAATGGTGTGCCACAGGAATCTCTGCTGGGGCCTAACCTTTTTACAATTTATATAAATGACTTGGATGAAGGGAGCAAAGGTATGGTTGCTACATTTGCTGATGACACAAAGATAGATAGGGACGTAAGTTGTGAAGAGGACATAAGGAGGCTACAAAGGAATATAGATAGGTTAAGTGGGTGGGCAAAGACTTGGCAAATGGAGTATAATGTCGGAAAGTGTCAAATTGTCCATTTTGGCAGGAAGAGTAAAAAAATAATCATATTATCTAAATGGTGAGAGATTGTGGAGCTCTGAGCTGCAGAGGGATCTGGGTGTCCTAGTGCTCGAATCTCACAAGGCTAGTATGCAGGTACAGCAATTCCTTCGGAAAGCTAATGGAATGTTGTTGATTGTGAGGGGAACTGAATACAAAAGTAGGGAGATTATGCTTCAGCTATACAGGGGATTGGTGTGATCACGTTTGGAGGACTGTGTACCATATTGGTCACCTTATGTAAGGAAGGATGCAAATGCATTTGAATCAGTTCACGAAAGGTTTACTCGACTAATACCTGAAATGGGTGGATTGTCTGATAAAGAAAGAATGGACAGGCTAGGCTTGAATCCGCTGGAGTATAGAAGAGTATGAGGCGACTTGATTGAAACATATATGATCCTGAGGGATCTTGACAGGGTGGATGTGGAAAGGATGTTACCTCTTGTGAGAGAATCTAGAATTCAGGGTCACTATTTAATAATAAGGGGTCGCCCTTTTAAAGCAGGAAAGAGGATAATTGCTTTCTCTCAGAGGGTCGTGGGTCTTTGGAACTCTCTTCCTCAAAAGGAAGTGGAAGCAGGGACTTTCAATTTTTTTAAGGCAGTGGTAGATAGATTCTTGATAAGAAAGGGGGTGAAAGGATATCGGGTGTAGGTGGGAATGTGGAGTCGAGTTTGCAGTCAGATGAGCCCTGATCTCATTGAATGACAGAGTGGGCTCGAGGGGCCGAATGGCCTACTCCTGCTCTTAATTCGTGTGTTCATATGTTCGTATGCTCTGGCTTCAGAAGGTTTTGGCTTCGAATGTGGACATTTTATTGTTCTAGCAGTGAAAACCACAATAAAATCTGCAATGAAATGATTTCTTTTTCTCAGAGTCAATTGTCAATTCTCTGGCCACAGGAGAGGTGCCAGAGGACTGGCGAATAGTGAATGTGTTGCCATTATTCAAGAAGCAGGGCCAAATCATGTAATTACAGGCCAGTGAGTCTAATATCATTGGCAGGGAAACCATTGGAGAAAAAACCTGACGGACAGGATTAATCTACACATGAAAAGGCAGGGATTAATCAGGGATAGGCAGGCTTTGTCAGAGGGAGATCATATCTCAAAATTTGACTGAATCTTTCAAGGAGGTGACTAGATGTGTAGAGGACCGGGGACTGCTGGGTAGGGGAAAACTATTTATTTGGGCAGTGGCAGTACCCGAGACACTACACGTGTAGTGTCTCCCACCCACCCTCCTCCTCTAACCAAAAAAAAAAGGACTCTAGGGTGCTGATAAGGTAAGCTTTTTATTTAAAACTTCAGTCCGTCGGATTGCTAAGCGAACAAGTTTTGACTTTTTTTTTCGTTTGGTTTTTCAGTAGATTTATTGGGAATCTAGAATAGTGGGAATGGAGGTAAAGGCAGTTGTATGTTCCTCCTGCAGAATGTGGGAGGTAGGGGTCGCCAAGAGTGTCCCTGCTGACTGCATCTGCGGGAAGTGCACCCAACTCCAGCTCCTCGCAGACCGCGTTAGGGAACTGGAGCTGGAGCTGGATGAACTTCGGATCATTCGGGAGGCGGAGGGGATTATTGACAGGAGTTATAGGGAGGCAGTCACACCTCAGGTAAAAGAAGTAGGTAGATGGGTTACCGTCAGGGGAAGGAAAGGGAACCAGCAGGCAGTGCAGGGATCCCCTGTGGCCGTTTCCCTCAACAACAGGTATACCGTTTTGGATACTGTTGGGGGGGACGACTTACCAGGGGTAAGCAATGGGGTGCAGGTCTCTGGCACAGAGTCTGTCCCTGTTGCTCAGAAGGGAAAAGGGAAGAGGAGCAGAGCATTAGTCATTGGGGACTCCATAGTTAGGGGAACAGATAGGAGGTTCTGTGGGAACGAGAGAGACTCACGGTTGGTGTGTTGCCTCCCAGGTGCCAGGGTACGTGATGTCTCCGATCGTGTTTTTGGGATCCTTAAGGGGGAGGGGGAGCACCCCCAAGTCGTGGTCCACATAGGCACCAACGACATAGGTAGGAAGAGAGATGAGGATTTAAGGCAGAAATTCAGGGAGCTAGGGTGGAAGCTTAGAGCGAGAACAACCAGAGTTGTTATCTCTGGGTTGTTGCCTGTGCCACGTGCTAGCGAAGAGAGGAATAGGGAGAGAGAGGAGTTGAACACGTGGCTGCAGGGATGGTGTAGGAGGGAGGGTTTTGGTTTCCTGGATAATTGGGGCTCTTTCTGGGGTAGGTGGGACCTCTACAAACAGGATGGTCTTCACCTGAACCAGAGGGGTACCAATATCCTGGGGGGCAGATTTGTTAGTGCTCTTCGGGGGGGGTTTAAACTAAATCAGCAGGGGAATGGGAACCTAAATTGTAGTTCCAGTGTACAGGCTGTTGAGAGTAGTGAGGTAGGGGATAAGGTTACAGGGACGCAAGAGGGCACTGGCAAGCAAGAACTTGGTTTAAAGTGTGTCTACTTCAACGCCAGGAGCATCCGGAATAAGGTGGGTGAGCTTGCAGCATGGGTTGGTACCTGGGATCCTGATGTTGTGGCCATTTCGGAGACATGGGTAGAGCAGGGGCAGGAATGGATGTTGCAGGTTCCGGGATTTAGATGTTTCAGAAAGAACAGAGAAGAGGGTAAAAGAGGGGGGGTGTGGCATTGTTAATCAAGGAAAGTATTACAGCGGCAGAAAGGACGTTTGAGGACTCGTCTACTGAGGTAGTATGGGCCGAGGTTAGAAACAGGAGAGGAGAGGTCACCCTGTTGGGAGTTTTCTATAGACCTCCGAATAGTTCCAGAGATGTAGAGGAAAGGATAGCGAAGATGATTCTCGACAGGAGCGAGAGTAACAGGGTAGTGGTTATGGGGGACTTTAACTTTCCAAATATTGACTGGAAATACTATAGTTCGAGTACTTTAGATGGGTCTGTTTTTGTCCAGTGTGTGCAGGAGGGTTTTCTGACACAGTATGTGGACAGGCCAACCAGGGGCGATGCCACATTGGATTTGGTACTGGGTAATGAACCCGGCCAGGTGTTTGATTTAGATGTAGGTGATCACTTTGGCGATAGTGATCACAATTCGGTTAGGTTTACCTTAGCGATGGGCAGGGACAGGTATATACCGCAGGGCAAGAATTATAGCTGGGGGAAAGGAAATTATGACGCGATTAGGCAAGATTTAGGATGTGTAGGATGGGGAAGGAAACTGCAGGGGATGGGCACAAACGAAATGTGGAGCTTATTCAAGGAGCAGCTAATGCGTGTCCTTGATAAGTATGTACCTGTCAGGCAGGGAGGAAGTTGTCGAGCAAGGGAGCTGTGGTTTACTCAAGAAGTTGAAGCGCTTGTCAAGAGGAAGAGGGCGGCTTATGTTAGGATGAGACGTGAAGGCTCAGTTAGGGCGCTTGAGAGTTACAAGCTAGCCAGGAAGGATCTAAAGGGAGGGCTAAGAAGAGCAAGGAGAGGACACGAGAAGTCATTGGCGAATAGGATCAAAGAAAACCCTAAGGCTTTCTATAGGTATATCAGGAATAAACGAATGATAAGAGTTAGAACAGGGCCAATCAAGGATTGTAGTGGGAAGTTGTGTGCGGAATCAGAGGAGATAGGGGAAGCGTTAAATGAATATTTTTCGTCAGTATTTACAGTAGAGAAAGAAAATGTTGCCGAGGAGATTACTGAGATACAGCCTACTAGGCTAGATGGGATTGAGATTCACAAGGAGGAGGTGTTAGCAATTTTGGAAAGAGTGAAAATAGATAAGTCCCCTGGGCCAGATGGGATTTATCCTAGGATTCTCTGGGAAGCCAGGGAGGAGATTGCAGAGCCGTTGTTGTTGATCTTTAAGTCGTCATTGTCGACAGGAGTAGTGCCGGAGGACTGGAGGATAGCAAATGTTGTCCCCTTGTTCAAGAAGGGGAGTAGAGACAGCCCTGGTAATTATAGACCTGTGAGCCTTACTTCGGTTGTGGGTAAAATGTTGGAAAAGGTTATAAGAGACAGGATTTATAATCATCTTGAAAAGAATAAGTTCATTTGCAATAGTCAGCACGGTTTTGTGAAAGGTAGGTCGTGCCTCACAAACCTTATTGAGTTTTTCGAGAAGGTGACCAAACAGGTGGATGAGGGTAAAGCCGTGGATGTGGTGTATATGGATTTCAGTAAGGCGTTTGATAAGGTTCCCCACGGTAGGCTATTGCAGAAAATACGCAAGTATGGGGTTGAAGGTGATTTAGAGCTTTGGATCAGAAATTGGCTAGCTGAAAGAAGACAGAGGGTGGTGGTTGATGGCAAATGTTCATCCTGGAGTTTAGTTACTAGTGGTGTACCGCAAGGTTCTGTTTTGGGGCCACTGCTGTTTGTCATTTTTATAAACGACCTGGATGAGGGTGTAGAAGGGTGGGTTAGTAAATTTGCGGATGACACGAAGGTCGGTGGAGTTGTGGATAGTGTCGAAGGGTGTTGTAGGGTACAGAGGGACATAGATAGGCTGCAGAGCTGGGCTGAGAGATGGCAAATGGAGTTTAATGCGGAGAAGTGTGAGGTGATTCACTTTGGAAGGAGTAACAGCAATGCAGAGTACTGGGCTAATGGGAAGATTCTTGGTAGTGTAGATGAGCAGAGAGATCTTGGTATCCAGGTACATAAATCCCTGAAAGTTGCTACCCAGGTTAATAGGGCTGTTAAGAAGGCATATGGTGTGTTAGCCTTTATTAGTAGGGGGATCGAGTTTCAGAGCCACGGGGTCATGATGCAGCTGTACAAAACTCTGGTGAGGCCGCACCTGGAGTATTGCGTGCAGTTCTGGTCACCGCATTATAGGAAGGATGTCGAAGCTTTGGAAAGGGTGCAGAGGAGATTTACTAGGATGTTGCCTGGTATGGAAGGAAGGTCTTACGAGGAAAGGCTGAGGGACTTGGGGTTGTTTTCGTTAGAGAGAAGGAGGAGGAGAGGTGACTTAATAGAGACATACAAGATAATCAGAGGGTTAGATAGGGTGGATAGTGAGAGTCTTTTTCCTCGGATGAGGATGGCAAACACGAGGGGACATAGCTTTAAGTTGAGGGGTGAAAGATATAGGACAGATGTCAGAGGTAGTTTCTTTACGCAGAGAGTAGTAGGGGCGTGGAACGCCCTGCCTGCAACAGTAGTAGACTCGCCACCTTTAAGGGCATTTAAGTGGTCATTGGATAGACATATGGATGTAAATGGAATAGTGTAGGTCAGATGATCGGCGCAACATCGAGGGCCGAAGGGCCTGTACTGCGCTGTAATATTCTAATTCTAATTCTAATTCTAATTCTAATGAGGATTTCTGATAAGGTCCCGCATGGGAGATGGGTTAATAAGTGCTTAAGACGTCCCAGTGTACTTAAGGAAGTGGCCCTAGAAATATTGGATGCATTGGTGGTCATATTTCAAGATTCTATAGACTCTGAAGCAGTTCCTACAGATTGGAGGATAGATAATGTAACACCACTATTTTAAAAAGGGAGGTAGAGAGAAAATATGGAATTATATACCAGGCAGCCTGACGTTGGTAGTGGGGAAAATTCTACAGTCCATTCTCAAAGATTTTACAGTGGAGCACTTTGAGAACAGTGGTAGAATCGGACAGAGGCAGCACAGATTTACGAAAGGGAAATCATGCTTGACATATTTACTAGAATTCTTCGAGGATGTAACCAGTCGAGTTGATGAGAGGGAGCCAGTGGATGTGGCTTATTTGGACGTTCAGAAGGCTTCCGACAAAGTCCCACATCAGAATGTAGCGTGTAAAATTAAAGCATATGAGATTGGAGGTAGTGTATTGCAATGGAAAGACAATTGGTTGTCAGACAGGAAACAAAGAGTAGGAATAAACGGGTATTTTTCTGAATGACAGGCAGTGACTAGTTGGGTACCGCGGGAATTGGTGCTGGGTCTCCAGCTATTCACAATATATATTGATGATTTAGATGAGGGAACTAAATGTAATATGTACAAATTTGCAGATGACACACAACTGAGTGGGAGGGTGAGTTGAGATGAGGATGCAGCGTGGCTTCAGGGTGATTTGGAAAAGTTGAGTGAGTGGGCAAATGCATGGCGATGCAGTATAATATGGATAAATGTGAGGTTATCCACTTCGGTAACAAAAACAGGAAGGCAGATTATAATCTGAACGGCTATAAACTGAGAGAGGGGAATATGGAACGAGATCTGGGTGTTCTCGTACATCAGTCGCTGAAGGTAAGCATACAGGTGCAACAGGCGGTAAAAAAGGCAAATGGTATGTTGGTCTTCATAGCGAGAGGATTCGAGTACAGAAGCAGGGATGACTTGCTGCAATTGTACAAGGCCTCGGTGAGGCCACACCTGGAATATTGTGTGAAATTTTGTTCTCCTTGTCTGAGGAAGGATGTTCTTGCTGTAGACGGAGTGCAGCAGAGGTTTACCAGACTGATCCCTAGGATGGTGGGACTTACGTATGAGAAGAGATTGAGTCGGTTAGGATTGAACAAGAGTTCAGAAGAGTGAGGTGGAATCTCATAGAAACATATAAAATTCCAGAAGGACTTGACAGGGTAGATGCAGGACGGATGCACCCGATGGTGGGGGAGTCCAGAACCAGGGGTCAGAGAATAAGGATAAGGGGTAAACCTTTCAGGACTGAGATGAGGAGAAATTTCATCACCCAGAGAGTGATGAGACAGTGGAAATCGCTACCACAGAAAGCGGTTGAGGCCAAGACATTGTATGTTTTCAAGAAGGAGTCAGATATAGCTTTTGGGTTGAAAAGGATCAAAGGATATCGGGGGGGTGGGAAACGGGAACAGGTTACTGAGTTGGATGATCAGCCATGGTCATAATGAATGGCGGAGCAGGCTTGAAATGCCGAATCACCTGTTCCTGCTCCTTTTTTCTATGTTTCTAAGGTAGGAGCCCATGGGATCCAGCCCAATTTGGCAAATTGGATCCAAAATTGGCTGACTAGCATGAGGCAGAGGGTGATGGTTGAGGGTTGTTTTTATGATTGGAAGCCTGTGACCAGTGGTGTACCACAGGGATCGGTGCTGGGACCATTTCTCTTTGTAGTGTACATCTATAATTTAGACGTGAATGTAGAAGGTATGATCACTAAGGTCACAGATGACACAAAAATTGGTGGTGTCATAAATAGTGAGGAGGAAAGCCTTAGATTACAGGACCATACAGATGGGCTGGTAAGATGTGCAGAGCAGCTGCAAATGGAATTTAATCCTGAGAAATGTGACGTGATACATTTTAGGAGGACTACCAAGGCAAGGGAATATTCAATGGATGGTCGCACGCTGGGAAGTACAGAAGGTCAGAGGGATAATGGTGGACTTGTGCATAGATCACCGAAGGCAGCAGCACAGGTGGTTTGGAAGGCATATGAGATGCTTGCCTTTATTAGCTGAGGCATAGAATATAAGAGTGGGGAGGTTATGATGGAGCTGCATAAAACGCTAGTTAGGCCACAGCTGCAGTACTGTGTACAGTTCTGGTCACCACTCTATACGAAGGATGTGATTGCACTGGAGAGGGTGCAAAGGAGATTCACCAGAATGTTGCATGGGCTGGAGCATTTCAGCTATGAAGAGAGACTAGATAGGCTAGGGTTGTTTTCCTTCGAGCAGAGTAGGCTGAGGGGGGACATGATTGATGGATACAAAATTATGAGGGGCATTGATAGGGTAGATAGGAAGAAAGGTTTTTCCCATAGCGGCGGTGTCAGTAACCCGGAGAGTTGATTTAAGGTAAGGGGCACGACGTTTAAAGGGGATTTGAGGAAAAGGAAAACACCCAGAGGGTGTTTGGAATCTGGAATAGACTGTCGGAAGCGGTGGTAGATGCAGGAACACTCACAACGTTGAAGAAGTATTTAGATGAGCACTTGAAACGCCGTAGTGTACAAGGTTATGGGCGAAGTGCTGGAAAATGGCATTGGAATGGATAGGCTTGATAGCCGACACAGACACAGTGGGTCAAAGGGACTGTTTCTGTGCTGTTTAACTCGGTGACTCTGATAGTTCCAATTTCTCGTTTGTTGTTGGGTTACGATCTCTAGAACCTCCACATTTCTGTTACAGCCATTTGAGACTTATGTCCACAGAAATTTACAAGAGTCAGAGGCGATTTGAGGGAAACATATATGATCCTGAGGGGTCTTGACAGTGTGGATGTGGAAAGGATGTTTCCCGTTCTGGGAGTATCTAGAAATAAGGGTCAAATATTTAAAAATAAGGGGTCACCTATTGAAAACACAGTTGAGGGGAAAATTTTTTCTCTGAGGGTCGTGAGTCTTTGGAACTCTCTTCCTCAAAAGGCGGTGA
Source organism: Heterodontus francisci (assembly GCF_036365525.1). Taxonomy (NCBI): domain Eukaryota; kingdom Metazoa; phylum Chordata; class Chondrichthyes; order Heterodontiformes; family Heterodontidae; genus Heterodontus; species Heterodontus francisci. Next base: position 807,109 of record NW_027140486.1, read on the forward strand.
AAGCAAAGTCTTTAAACATTTGTAAGGCAGAGGTAGATAAACAATGGTTATCGGGGGGTAGGTGGGAATGTGGAGTCGAGGTTACAATCAGATTCGTCATGATCTTATTGAATGGCTGAGTGTCCTACTCCTGCTCCTAATTCATATGTTCATATATTCGTATACTCTGGGTTCGGAAGGTACTGTCTTCGAATGAGGACATTTTTGTGTTCTACCAGTGAAAACCACAATAAAATCTGCATTTAATTTTTTAATTTTTATTCTCAGGATCAATTGTTTTCCCCACTACTAATTTCTCGTTTGTCATTGCGTTACAATCCCTCGAGCCTCCACATTTCTGATGCAGCCAGGTGACGAGGGGTCCCAGGCTCTCTTCATGTCCTATATTTTATTTGATCACAACAGGATTAATTCCTTTTTAGTAGTGGACGTGCTGGCCATTTCAGCGCATATATTACCTGTTACATTTATTGTGATCGTGAAATGACCAATTAGACAGGTTTTCTTTAGTTCAAACAGAGGTGAGTTTATTATAATTAACAATCTAAACTGAATCTCAATAAAATAATAAAAAATATATGCTACATATTCATGCATGCACTCACACAGGAATCACACACACATGAATTACAGAGTCACAAATACATTTGTGTTGGATTAGAGACTAGAACCAATAAAAAACAATAAAATTTCAGTGAGGTTGGATAATTCTGAGGTTTGCATTTTTGCTGCACTTCGTTATGAGTTTCATGTCATTTGCAAGAGTTGAAATCATTTTTTTTTACATTAAGTTCTCTGTCATTTATATATCTATCTATATGTCAGGAAGAGCACTGGTTCTAATATCGAACTCTGAGAAACAGCAAAGTATAGTACCCCTCCCCCGTTATGAACAATGTCCGTTCACCACTTCCCTCTAATTTCTGTCCCTGAGTCAGTGTCATATCCACACTATCACTGTCACATTAATCCATGTGTTCCATTTTGCATAACAAGTCTATGAAATGTCATTTGATCACAGACCTTTTGAATGTCTGTATACATAACACGAAACACACTAGCCTCATCAATATTCACAGTTATGTCATCAACGAACTTGATCAATATTTTTACACACGATTTTCCATGAACCTATCTGTGCTGTTTGTCATTTATAATCCCATGTTATCCAAGAAAGATGTATTTTTGTACTGGGTTACGGCCTCCTGAAATTTCCAACCATCGACTGCAGATGGACTGGTCAGAAGTTACTGGGTTGATGTAATGTCTCCTTTTGCAAACAGGGTGTAACATTTACAACCCTCCAGTCCTCTGATAACACTCTCATATCCAAGGAGGATTGGAAGCTTCTGGCCAGTACCTCTGCTAGTTCCACCACTCCTTCCCTCGACAAACCTCATATATCCCATGCAGACCGGGTCCAATTTATTGTGGTACAAAAAAGTGAAGGATTGGAAGGGGTTAACTGAGCCTGTTTGTTCAGTGACTGTAATTAATGTCAGTCACCATGGGCCCTAATTGTGTCACTGGAGGGTTTCCCTCTTCTATTAATAAACGACTCCTTTCAATGTGTTATCACATAGTGTCGGTGGGAGCATCAACCCCGGCACTAACAAGGGTCCGTGGCTGCAGAGAGATGGAGAGGTTAGATCAGAATCTGAGAACAATAGATTGGAATGTAACAACAATGGGTCAGAATCTGAGAACAATAGATGGGAATGTGACAACAATGGACAGGACTTTCTCCTCTTGGTTTGGCCTTGTTACTGCAGATTATTATCGGATAACATTAAATGATCGGATCTATTATGCAATGAAGTTGATTCAAACGATTTACTATCCCTTCCTTGCGATTATTGGTGTTCCTGGTAAGTCTCTGTATCAGACTATTATACCTATTAACCATATTTCACAGATATTGTGTTCTTGTCATGAAAATCTTGGGATTAACTTCACTCATTGTCCTCAGTCTCTGTCAGAAGCAAAATTCCATTTTCACTGTCTGCAATTCCCTCCCTGCCCAATGCCTGAGGCTGAAACAGACTAAATGCAAACTCTGTGTTCTATTTGAACAAGAGCTGAGTTCATCTCCATATTCTCTCCATCATCAACCCTGCCGACTACCACCTTTGTAATATCACCCGTCTTCACCTCAGCCTCAGCACATTTGCCACATAAACCCTCATCTGTGCCTTTGTTAAATCCACACTTGACTATTCCAATTCTATCCTGGTCATCCTCCCATTTAGAAACCTCCATAAACCGCAGGCCATCCAGAACTCTGCTACCTGCATCCTATCTCGCACCAAGTCCCGATCGCCCATCACCCCTGTGCTGACTGATCTACATTGGCTCCCGGTCTGGCTGCACCTTAATTTTAATATTCTCATTCTTGTGTTTGAATCTCTTCATGACCTCACCCTTCCAATTAGTCCCATTCACGTATTTTTCCCAAATCCATTTTTAAAGTGTGTTGCTTTCACTCGACATCTTCCATGGCTGTGATTTTCGGCTCTCTGCTGCCACTGGTACAAACAGTATGTAACCTGAATCCATAAAATGATGTGAACTGCACAGCTGGTCATAGTTGTGACCTGCACAGTGCTCCAGGATGGACAGGGAACGAGCCTGTGTGTACCGAACATGTGCTATGCATGTGAGCGGAGTCTGAATTTACATCAATCAGCCATTCCAGCAGCTTTGATGTCCGTCTTTGCAACTTGGTCTGAACATGTCTACTGACCACCTGTGTTCATCACTGTCAGCTGAACATACATTCAGCAGCCCGAAGAACCCCCTCGAGTGTTATTTAAATGGGCCAGTCATTTGACTTACTTCTGCTGTTGTACAGTTAGTGGAGGTGCTGCGGATGGTTTTCTGGAGGTTGTGTTGTGAGCTGCTGCAGACATTCAGCGAGAAGAGAATTTGGTGAGGCAACTCTGGACGCGGTATGGGGACTGTAGTAACAGTGTCTCTGTGTCTGTCACATGTCCAACAAATGGTGCAGAGCTGCAGAGAGGAGAAGCTCTGTAAAGAGGGAGGTGGTAGAGCCTCTGCCCTACCCAGCCCGGGTTTTCCAATAGCATTTTTCCGACCTACACCTAAACCAGGAGCAGTGTGTGACGTGACTCTGATTCAATAAGGAGGTGGTCACAGAGCTGCGTCACCTCCTGTAACACGATCTGGAGCCACACACCAGGGTGAGGACGAAGCTGTCAGTGACCATTAAGGTCACAGTTTCATTGAACTTCTATGTATCTGGATCTTTCCAAGCAGGAACAGGCGCTGTATCCACATAGAGTCATCGAGAGTTATAGAGTCATTTTTGGCACAGAAGGTGGCCATTCATCCCATCATGTCCATGCTGGCGCTCCATGGAGCAATCCAGTCAGTCCCATTCCCTCGCTCAAACCCTTTCGCAAATCCATGTTCTTCAAGTGTCCACCAGTTTTCATTTGACGTCATTGATTGTCTCTGCTTCCAACACCCCGTTGGGCAGTGAGTTCCAGGTCATTATCACCCGCTGTGCAAAAAAGTTGTTCCTCATATTCACTCTGCATTTCTTGCACCAAAACCTTCAATCTGTGTTCGCTAGTCCTTGTTCCTTCAGTGTATGGGAACAGTTTTTCATTGTCGAAATTATCTAACCCTATCATAATCTTGTAACCTAACCATGTAACTAAAATCTTCCATCCCTGGAACCATTCTGTTAAATCTCCTGTGCACCATTTCAAGGACTTTCACAATCTTTCTGAAATGTGATGACCAGAATTGGACACAATACGTCAGATGAGACCTAAGCAGAGATTTTTAGACGTTCATCATAACGTCTCTGCTTTTGCACTCAATACTTCGATTTATGAAATGTAAGATTATATGTAGCTTACTAACCACTCTCTCAGTATGTCCTGGCACCTTTAAAGATGGATGCGCATGCACCCACAGGTCTCGCTGTTCCTGCACACTGTTTACAACTGAGTAATTAAGTATATATTGCCGTCTTTACCTTTCTGTCAAAATGCCTCATCGCACACTTGCCTCACACTTCCAACTGCCACTTGCTACTTGTCTGCCCATTCCACTCACTATCTATGCCCTGTCGCAACTTCCCTTTCCTACCATGGATCCCCCCATTCTGCACCATTACACCCATCTGAGACGCCCCATCACAGTGTCCCCTTGGAGAAAATCCTGCAATAAAAAGCACCAGCAAAATAATTTTCATTAACATCTTTATCCAACAACACATCCAATTATACAAACAAAACTGGACTATTCACCCTTTTGTATTCCATTCGTACCTGTCTCATGTATTCGCTCAACTTGCCTAGTGCTCCGACACAGTGTTTCCCCAGTGACTGCAGCATGGCTGATGGAAGGCTGCTGACCTTCACTGGGGGAGACTGCAGATGGCCTTGCAGGATGTCCTCGAGAAGCTCCAGGCTTTGTGGTATCGGATTCAGACTGCACCACCTCGACATGGACAGCAGCAGCCTGGGCTGGCTGATGGGTAACGGCAAGGACACTGGTGGAGTGACAGTGAAGGGAGAACAAATACTGCCATCCTGAGAGAGGGCAGCAGGTTCCTGCTCCACGGAGACACTGTCACTCCCACGGGGTGACACCTCATCAATCCTAGTAATCTACTGGATCACAGATTGCTGGACTGCTGTGAGAGCCTGCAAACCACTTTGAACACTGATGTCCACAGTCGTGATTGCAACATCTGATCCTGCATGGCAGCAAGCATGGATCTCATAACCTCAGACTGAGCTTCCACTGCAGCACTGAGACGTTGGGTGTCTGCCGTCTGTGCTGCAGTGGAAGCTGAAACAATGGTCACCAGACACTGTATCACGGCTGGGTCCGCTAGTGCTGTCATTGAGTTAGTGACCACTTCCACAGGGGAAAGAATGGTCTTCAAGCTCTGTGCAATGTCCTGTGCCATGCTGGAGCTCCCAGACTCCTCCACATTCCTTGACACTGACAACAGACTGTCTGATAGGCCTGTCAGTGGACAAAGTATCGCATTGTACATGTCCATCAGTATTCTCCTTATGCTGTTCCAGCAATGTTCGTATCTGAGTCCTCTGTATTATAACTCGTTTGTGACCTTGCCTTCTGGTGAGCTGACACATGAACTATCCTTTCCTCCTGGCTTGTCTGCAGCTCACTTGTGCTCGGTGACTCACCACGTGCAGATTCCGACTCCATACCAGCCTCTAAGGTACACGCAGTGTAAGTATTTGATCTGGTGACTATGAGTTTCAGACCAAATGATGGGGCTTCACTTTCAATGCTGTGATGCTGCTGTCTGTCTCTCATTCTCCTGCAGCTGCTGTGATTGGGAAGCTGTCAGTTTCGGGTTATCATTGGAAAGTATAAAATCGGAATGGGAGAGTTGGGGTCAGGGATTGGGGATGGGATGGAAAGCAGGGGGTCCATGGTCCCACCATCTGCAGCGTGTACATCATTCCAGACAGCAGGATGAGGGCGAGATGGGAGTTAAGAAGGGACATAAGGCAGAAATATAGCAACATCCTGAATGCTCTCGGTGATGCCTGATGCGACGGGCTCTGTTACAGTCAGTTCCATGATGTGAAGACCTATCTCCTCCCTCAGGCTCAGGGGATGAAGGTATGTCTGGTCCCCGCCAGTTCACTGCTGCTCCCTGAGATTATGGACCACATTGTCCTGCAAGTGAGAGGGCAGAATGTCACTGGTTGTGTTGCACTGTGTTTCGGTGATGTACCTGCCATAGCTGAATAGCTGGAGGTATATGGAGGCAGTGAGAGGTGGGTATGAGGCTGGTATCATTGGAAGGTGTGTGAGGGTGAGGTGGAGTATGTGAAAATTAGGTGTGAGTCCTGAGTGTGAGGGACTGCTGATGGGTGAGTGATGGGAGTGTGGTTCATTGAGCAGTGTGGGAGGTGGTGTTGGATGTAGGAGATGCCACGTGCCGATGAATTCACTGACATTGACCACCCGTGGGAGCTTATTAACTTCTTCTGGCTCTGCTGCCAGGTCCTCGGGGCCAGACATCTTACATTCACCTCCCTGGCCACCTGCTCCCATTCCCTTCAGAGGGCGTTCCTTGAAGGTCTCCACCCCACCCCACACTAACTTGGCGCATCTTCCCCGTCAACCTCATGACTAAGGCTTCCAGCACAATATCCGTGAACCGCAGAGCCCTCTCTCTGCCTGATATTCCATTTGCCTTGTATCCATTTGCAGCAGCAGCCTCCGATGCTTCAGTGAAGCCTCCTTTTAAGTGACAGACTGCCTTTAAGAGCTGAATCCTGGCTGAAACGCTTGCCAGCCTCGCACACAGTTAGGTCCCTGTTCAGCGGGCAGACAGACAGCAGCACGGATCACCCCGAGCGGCATGTAGAATTCATGGAAATGATGAGGGAGCAGGAAGTTTGTGTGTCACCTGCCTGAACAGGAAAGGAAAGGGGCAGATCATGATCCCTCTGCCCAAAAAACTATTAAAAGCACATCTTCTCGCTCTTTCCATTTCCCTATCTTTCATTCACACAATCTCTCTCGACTCTCGAAATCTATTGCTCATGGTATCAGAGATTGATGCAGCACAGAAAGATGATTGATGAAGGAAGAGCAGTTGATGTTTATTTATTTTATTTAGGGATACAGACTCTTCAGCCCATCGAGTCGGTGTCGACTAACAACCACCCATTTATACTAACCGTCCAGCAATCCCATATTCCCCACCACCTACCTACACGAGGGGCAATTTATAATGGCCAATTGACCGATCAACCTGCAAGTCTCCGGCTGTGGGAGGAAACTGGAGTACCCGACGCAAACCCACGCAGTCAAGGGAGAACTTGCAAACTACACACAGGCAGTACCCAGAATCGAACCTGGGTCGCTGCGGTGCTAACCACTGCGCAACGGTGCCGCCATGGAGATGTTATCTCTCTGGACTGCAGTAAAGCCTTCCAGAAGGTCCCTCATGGCAGATTGGTACAAAAGATGAAGTCACACGGGGACAGAGGTGAGCTGGCAAGATGGATACAGAAGTGGCTCGGCCACAGAAGACAGAGGGTATCAGTGGATGGGTGTTTTTCAGAATGGAGGGATGTGACTAGTGGTGTTCCGCAGGGATCAGTGCTGGGACCTTTGCTGTTTGTGGTATATATAAATGATTTGGAGGAAAATGTAGCTGGTCTGAGTAGTAAGTTTGTGGACGACGCAAAGGTTGGAGGAGTTGCGGATCGTGATGAGGATTGTCAGAGGATACAGCAGTTGGAGACTTGGGCAGAGAAAAGGCAGAGGGAGCTTAATCCAGACAAATGTGAGGTAATGCATTTTGGAAGGTCTCATGCAAGTGGGAGGTATACCGTAAATGGCAGAACGCTTAGGAGTATTGACAGGCAGAGAGATCTGGGTGTACAGGTCCACAGGTCACTGAAAATCGCAACGCAGTTGGATAAGGTAGTCAAGAAGGCATACGGCATGCTTGCCTTCATCGGGCGGGGCATAGATTATAAAAATTGGCAAGTCATGCTGCAGCTGTACAGAACTTTAGTTCGGCCACACTTAGAATAATGCATGTAATTCTGGTCGCCACACTTCCAGAAGTACGTGGAGGCTTTGGAGAGGGCACAGAAGAGGTTTACAAGGATGTTGCCTGGTCTGTAGCGAATTAGCTATGGGGAGATGTTGGATAAACTCGGATAGTTTCCACTGGAAGGACGGTGGTGAAAAGGCGACATGATAGAGGTTGACAAAGTGATGAGCGGCATTGTCAGAGTAGATGGTCAGAAACTTTTTCCCAGGCTGTAAGAGTCAGTTACTAGGGGACATAGGTTTAAGGTGAAAGGGACAAAGTTTACAGGGGATGTGCGAGGCAGGTTCTTTACACAGTGGGTGTTGAATGCCTTTAAATTTGTGCCGGGGGAGGTGGTGAAAGCAGATACGATAGCGACGTTTAAGAGGCATCTTGACAAATACATGAATAGGAAGGGAATAGATCGATACCATCCCCAGAAGTGCAGAAGGTTTTAGTTTAGGCAGGCATCAAGATCGGCGCAGGCTTGGAGGGCCGAATGGCCTGTTCCTGTGCTGTACTGTTCTTTGTTCTTTGTTCAGAATGGGCAGCCAGGAGGCAGATGGAATTTAATACAGACAAATATGACGAGACGTATTTTATCAGAAGTAACAGGAAGAGTCAATATACACTTAATGGTACCATTCTAAACAGTGTGCATGGACAGAGGGACATGGGGTTCATGTACACGATAATTGAAGGTGAAAGGACATATTGAGAGAGTCCTTAGGAAAGCACATGGGAACTTGGGCTTCATAAATAGAGGCACTGAGTACTGAAGAAGGAAAGTTATGCTGAACCTTTATAAAGCTCTGGTTAGGCCCCAACTGGAGTACTGCATCCAGTTCTGTTCACCACACATTACGAAGGATGTGAGGGCCCTTGACAGGGCGTACAGGAGATTTACCAGAATGGTTCCAGGGATGGAGGATTGCAGTTACAATGTTAGTCTGGAAAAGCTGGGATTGCTTTCCTTGGAGTCAAGGAGATTGAGGGGTGAATTGCTAGAGGTATACAAAATGATAAACAGTGTGTATGCGGTAGACAAGGAAAAGATATTCCCATTAGTTAATTGTACAATGAATAGAGTTAAGGTTGTGGGCAACAGATAAAGGGGGATGTGAGCAACAATTTTTTTACACAGCGAGTAGGAATGGCCTGGAAATCACTGCATACGAGAGTCGTGCAAGCAGAGATGGTGAATGATTTCAAAAATATATTGGATGCACACTTGAGGGAAATAAACTTGCAGGAATATGGAGAGACAGCTGGAGTAAGAGACTGACTGGGCTAATCTACAAAGAATTGGCATGGACTCGTTTGGCCGAATGGTCTCATTCTCTGCTGAACTGACGATGACTCTACGACTCTCTATTATTACTGCTATCCTGCACTGGGGAAGTTCAGAATGTACTGGACAGTATCACCCTGTTGATCCCCGTGATGTAAGTGAAATGTTTGATGCCCCAGAACGTGGTTAACAAACGTCCTTCACAAACAGAGTAAATCAGTTCATACCCACTCACAATTCTGGAGTCATTCACAATGTGGAGTAGTTTCTCCTGGTTTTCTCTACATAGGACAACAGTCAGGCTTCTCACTGTGTCCTCCACCTCCATGTGGAAAGCCTTATCAGGGTTAGGTGAGATAAGAAACGTTACCCAGGCGACAGCTTTCTTCAATTGTGTTTCTGCTTCCGTGCTCTCTTCAATCCAACTGAGTTAAACCTGGTCATCATCACCATTAGGTAGTTCATAAAGAGGAATCACAGTCTCTGCAAATCGTGGGATGAGGGTCCACTGATACCCCAAAAACCTGGGGATAGGATACAGGACAGTCTTTGAGGTGGACAGGGGTAGATACTGGATGAGGGTCCGCTGACACCCCCCAAGCCTGAGGATAGGACACAGCACAGTCTTTGAGGTGGACAGGTGTAGATGCTGGATAAGCGTCAACTGATACTCCACCAGCCTGAACATGGGACACAGGGCAGTCTTTGAGGTGGACAGGGGTCGGCACTGGATGGTTTCGACCTGATGTTGCTCTGGGCTGATGCTGGATGATCCAGTCTGGACACCTAGAAAGGTGACACGTTCTTACACCAGCTGAGCCTTACGGGGATGGTCTTTTAGTCCAGCTCCCAAAGTAACTGTAGTATTCCTGCAAAAGGGTTAAATGTGAGGACACGGTCTGTGGTAATGAGGAGGAGATCATTGACATATTGCAGCAAGCAGGAAAGTGTGTGAAAAGCTGTTAAAGGCCCTGGCCATACGTTTGTGGAAAATAGTGGGGCTACTGTGGATCCCCTTGTGACAGACATGTCCAGGGGCATCTCTGGTCATCATAACTGAATGTGAATTTAAATTGCTTCTCCAGTTTTACTGGGATACTCCAATAACCATTAGAGATATCCAGGGTGGTGAACACAGCCCTGCTGCTGGGAATCCTGGAGAGTAGAGTAGGTGTCTCTCAGACAATTGGGTTCACACAGGGGTGACTAATTTGAGTTTGTGGGGGTCAATAGTTAGTCAACAGCTGCCATCCGGTTTTCGAACCTGTCAAATTGAGGAGCATACATTGGTCAGTTAATTTTTTTCGGATCTGCTCAAGTTTCCACAGTCATCTTTATGGGTTGTGAATACACTCAGCACTGACTTGAGAATCGCCTGAACCTCAGGGTCATCAGAGGTGTATGGTTCACACTCTTCTCATATTTTAATCATGAATATTGAGGTTACACTGGACACTAGAGTACTGGTTTGTTTTAAGATCTACAATATACAAATACAGTGATAATGAATTACGGCTGATAATCTTTGAGCATATTACTGCCCAGTAGTGCCTGTCCATTATGCAGGATCATATCAAAGGGAGGCAGCACTTTGACATGAACTCTGTTCCCTCTCCTACACCACTGTGAGATCTGATCTCGGGTCACAGATTAACTAAAAGGAGGTCGAAGGGTAACCAGCAGTTTATTGAGGAGTGACAGTTCAAATACAGCACCAAATCAGAATAGACATAATAGACATCCGACCTGTGAAAGGTGAAAAATACTTTCTGGCTATGGATCAGATTTTAGAAGCTATTATTCAAGACGTTATAGCAGGGCACATAGAAAAAATCAAGGTGATCACGTAGAGTCAACATGGTTTTGTGAAATGGAAATCATGTTTAACCAATTTGCTGGAGTTCTCTAAAGAAGTAACACGTGCTGTGGATAAAGGAGAACCGGTGCATGTATTGTACTTAGGTATCCAGAAGCCCATTGATAAGGTGCCACAACAAAGGTCATTGCAGAAAATAAAAGCTGATGCTGTACAAGGTAGCATTTTGGCATGGATAGAAGATTGGCGACCGAACAGGCAGGCGAGAGGAGGCATAAATGGGGCATTATCTGTTTGGCAAGCTGTGACAAGTATGTGCCACAGTGATCAGTGCTGGGTCCTCAACTTTTTACAATTTATACAAATGACTTGGATGAAGGGACCGAAGGTGCAGTTGCTGAATTTGCTGATGACACAAAGACGTAATAAAGTGAGTTGTGAAGAGGACAGAAGTGGGTCATAACGGGATAGATAGATTGAGTGAGTGGGAAAAAATCTGGAAAATGGAGTATAACGTGGGAAAAGGTGCAATTGTCCATTTTGGCAGGAAGAATAAAAATGAAGTGCATTATCTGAATGGTGAGAGGTTGCAGAGTTGAGACGCAGGGGGAACTGGGTGTCTTAGTGCATAAATTACATAAGGCGAGTATGCAGGTACAACAAATCATTAGGAAAACTAATCGAATGGTATCATTTATTGCAGGAGGAATTGACTCAAAAAGCAGAGAGGTTATGTTTCAGTTGTTCATGGCATTGATGCGATGACATCTGGAGTAATGTGCACAGTCCTGGTCACATAATATATGGAAGGATTTAAATGCGTTGGAAGCAGTTCAGAGAAGGTTTACTCAACTAATAACTGGAATGGGTGCGTTGCATTTTGAGCAAAGGTTGGACAGGCTAGTCTTTTATCAGCTGGAGATTAGACGCGTAAGAGGAGACTTGATTGAGGCATATCGGATTCTGAGTGTAGGACACAGCAAGTGAGGGAAACGAGAGAGAAAGAGAAAGAGAGAGAGGGAAGGAGGGGTCAGATCAGCTCATCTGCTGCTAAAACCCTCATCCATGCCTTTGTTAACTCGAGACTTGACTATTCTAACATACTCCTGGCTGGTCTCCCACATTCCACTCTCTGTAACCTTGTGGTAATCCAAAACTCTGCTGCCATCTTCTAATTAACACCAAATTCTATTCACCCAACATCCCTGTGCTCACTGACCTACATTGGCTCTTGGTCCAGTAACACCTCAATTTTAATATTCTCAGTCATGTGATCAAATCCCTCCATGTCCTCACCCCTCTGATTATCCCAATCCCCTGTCAATTTCCAATATTCCTGAAAGTGGATTATCTTAAAGTCTTTTTCTAATTGAGTTTATTTCCCTCTTTCTCTCTCCCTGACCACACGTTTCATCTCTCCAGCTCCACTGGTGATGTGGAAGTTTGGATCCATAAAATGGTGTGAGCTGCACTGCCGGTCACATCCAGCACATTGTACAGGACACCCAGGCTGGCCGGGGTGATAACGTGGGGGTAACGTGTGTGTGTCTGTACTGTGAAGAGGGGTCTGAATATGGTGTCAATCAGCCATTCCAGCAGCTTTGATGTACGTCTTTGAAACTTGGCCTATGCATGTCCACTGACCGCTTGTATTAGTCACTCTCAGCTGAACATACATTCAGCAGCACCAGGAGCCCTCTATAGTGTTATTTAAAAGGACCAGGCATCCAACTTCCAGGTGAGGGGCTTTTGACTTACTTCTGCTATTGTAAAGTCAGTGGATGTGCTGTGGATAGTTTTCCGCCTCCATAACATCGTCCGAGCTCACCCCTGTCTCAGCCCATCCGCTGCTGAAACCTCGTTCATGCCTTCTTCACCGAGAGTAGGCATAAATGGGCCATTTTCTGCTTGGCAAGATGTGACGAGTGGGTTGCCACAGAAATCTGTGCTGGGGTCTCAACTTTTTACAATTGATGTAAATGACTTGGATGAAGGGACTGAAGGCATGGTTGCTAAATTTGCTGATGACACATCGATAGTTAGGAAAGTAACTTGTGAAGAGGACATAAGGAGGCTGCAGAGGGATATAGATATGTCAAGTAAGTGGGAAAAGATCTGACAAATGGAGTACAATGTGAGAAAATGCGAAATTGTCAATTTTGGCAGGTAGAATAGAAAAGAAGCATATTTCTATGGTGAGAGATTGCAGAGCACTAAGATGCAGACCGATCTGGGTGTCCTTGTGCATTAATAACAAAAGGTTAGTATGCAGGTTCAGCAAGTAATTAGGAAAGCTAATAGAATGATATCATTTATTGGAATGGGAATTGAATACAAAAGTAGAGAGGTTTTGCTACAGTTACACAGGAAATTGGTGAAACCATATCTGGAGTACTGTGTACAGCATTGGTCTCCTTATTTAAGGAAGGATGTACATGTATTGGAAGCATTCAGAGAAGGTTGACCAGACCAATACCTTGAATGGGCCGGTTGTCTTATGAGAAAAGGTCGGAAAGGCTAGACATGTATCCACTGGAGTTTAGAAGAGCAAGAGGCGACTTGTTCGAAACATATATGACACTGAGGGTTCTTGACAGGGTGGATGTGGAAAGGATGTTTCCCCTTGTGGGAGAATCTAGAATTAGGGGTCACTGTTGAAAAATAAGGGGTCGCCCATTTAAGACAGAGATTAGGAGAATTTTTTCTTTGAGAGTCGTGAGTCTTTGAAACTCGTTTCCTCAAAAGACAGTGGAAGCAGAGTCTTTGAATATTTTTGAAGCAGAGGTAGATAGATTTTTAATAAGCAAGTGGGTGAGAGGTTATTGGGGATAGGCGAGAATGTGGATTGAGGTTACAATCAGATCACCTATGATTTTATTGAACGGTGGAGCAGGCTCGAAGGGCCAAGTGGCCTACTCCTACTCCGAATTCGTATGTTTGTATGTTCGTATGTCAAGTCCCGAGGATAGAGGCCAGCATCCTAGAGCCTTAAAGTCTGTGGCTGCAGAGATATTGGAGGTATTGATTAAAAACTTACAAAATTCCTTAGATTCTGGAAAGGTCCCAGCGGATTCGACAATAGAAAATGTAACACATTTATTCAAGAAAGGAGGGAGACGGAAAACAGGAAACTATTGGCCAGTTAGCCTGAAATCTGTCATAGAGAAATTGCTAGAATCCATTAATATGGAGGTTATAGCAGCATACCTAGAAAATCATCATGGGACCAAATAGAATCAACAAGGTTTTGTGAAAGGGAAATCATATGTAACTAATTTATTAGAGCTCTTTGCGGAAGTGACAAGCAAGGTGGATAAAGGGGCACCTCTAGATGTGGCGTACTTGTATTTCCAAATGCATGACGTAGAGGTAACATATTGGCATGGATAAAGGATCGGTTAGCAAACAGGAAGCAGATGCTGGGGATAAATGGGTCTTTTGCGTTGGAAAACAGTAACTACAGGGATCAGTGCTGGGGCTTCAACTATTTACAATCCATATCAATGACTTGGATGAAGGGACAGGATGTGTGGTAGTTAAATGTCCCGATGACAGCAAGATGGGAAGGAAAATCAGTCGTCAAGAGGAGGGAAAGAGTTAACAAAGGCAAATAAATAGGTTACGTGAGATTGGCACAAATTTGGCAGATGGAGTATAATGTGAAAAATTTGACCTTGTCTACTTTGGCAGGAAGAATAGAGAAGCAATATACTATTTAAATGTGGAGAGAATGAAGACCTCGGCGGTACAGAGGGGTAAATAACAAAGAACAAAGAATTGTGCAGCAGAGGAACAGGCTATTCAGCCCTCCAAGCCTGCACCCATCTTCATGCCTATCAAAACTAAACCCTCTGTACTTCTGGGGACGTTATTCCCTCCACTCCCATCCTATTCATGTATTTGTCAAGATGCCTCTAAAACGTCGCTGTCGGACCTGCTTCCACCACCTCTCCTGGCAGCAAGATCCAGGCACTCACCACCCTCTGTGTAAAAAACTTGCCTCACACATCCCCTCTAATCTTTGCCCCTCTCACCTTAAACCTATGTCCCCTACTAACTGACTCTTCCACCCTGGGAAAAAGTTTCTGACCATCCACTCTGTCCATGCCACTCATAACTTTGTAAACCTCTATCACGTCGCCCATCCACCTCCGTCGTTCCAGTGAAAACAATCCGAGTTTTTCCAACCTCTCCTCATAGCTAATGCCCTCCAGACCTGACAACATCCGGGTAAACCTCTTCTGTACCCTCTCCAAAGCCTCTACGTCCTTCTGGTAGTGTGGCGACCAGAATCTCATGCAATATTCTAAGTGTGGCCTAACTGAAGTTATGTACAGCTGCAGCATGACCAGCCAATTTTTATGCTCTGAGTATAAATCTAAGTAACGATCTGAGTGTCGTGGTACAGGAATCATAAGAGTTAGTCTACCTGGACAGCAAGTGATTAGGAAGGCAAATGGAATGTCAGTGTTTATTGCAAAGGGAATTGTGTACAAAAGTGGGGAGGTTTTACTGCAGCTGTGCAGGGCTTTGGTGAGAACTCATCAGGTGGACTGTGTACAGTTTTGTTCTTCTTATTTGAAATAAAACTGATATAATTGCATTAGAAGCAGGCAAGACTAAGTTCACTTGATCCATTCAGCGAATGGAGGGCTTATTTTATGAAAAAAAATTGAAAAGGTTGTGTTATACCCATTGGATTATGGAAGAAAAAGAGGTGATCTGAGTGAAACATGTAAGATCCTAGGATTTATAATCATCTTGAAAAGAATAAGTTCATTAGAGATAGTCAGCACGTTTTTGTGAAGGGTAGGTCGTGCCTCACAAACTTTATTGAGTTTTTTGACAAGGTGACCAAACAGGTTGATGCGGGTAAAGGCGTGGATGTGGTCTATATGGATTTCAGTAAGGCGTTTGATAAAGTTCCCCACGGTAGGCTATTGCAGAAAATACAAAAGTATGGGATTGAAGGTGAATTAGTGCTTTGGATCAGAAATTGGCTAGCTGAAAGAAGACAGAGGGTGGTGGTTGATGGTAAATGTTCATCCTGGAGTATAGTTTCTAGTGGTGTACCGCAAGGATCTGTTTTGGGGCCACTGCTGTTTGTCATTTTTATAAATGACCTGGATGAGGGTGCAGAAGGGTGGGTTAGTAAATTTGCGAATGACACGAAGGTCGGTGGAGTTGTGGATAGTGCCGAAGGATGTTGTAGGTTACAGAGGGACATATGTAGGCTGCAGAGCTGGGCTGAGAGATGGCAAATGGAGTTTAATGCGGAAAAATGTGAGGTGATTCACTTCAGAAGGAGTAACAGGATTGCAGATTACTGGGCTAATGAGAAGATTCTTGGTAGTGTAGATGAGCAGAGATATCTTGGTGTCCAGGTACATAAATCCCTGAAAGTTGCCACCCAGGTTAATAGAGCTGCTTCGAAGGCATATGGTGTGTTAGCTTTTCTTAGTAGGGGGATCGAGTTTAGGAGCCACGAGGTCATGCTGCAGCTGTACAGAACTCTTGTGCGGCCGCACCTGGAGTATTGCGTGCAGTTCTGGTCACCGCATTACAGGAAGGATGTGGAAGCTTTGGAAAAGGTGCAGAGGAGATTTACCAGGATGTTGCCTGGTATGGAGGGAAGGTCTTACGAGGAAAGGCTGAGGGACTTGAGGTTGTTTTCGTTGGAGAGAAGGAGGAGAAGAGGTGACTTAATAGAGACATATAAGATAATCAGAGGGTTGGACAGGGTGGGTAGTGAGAGTCTTTTTCCACGGATGGGCGGCACAGTGGCGCAGTGGTTAGCACTGCAGCCTCACAGCTCCAGGGACCCGGGTTCGATTCTGGGTACTGCCTGTGTGGAGTTTGCAAGTTCTCCCTGTGTCTGCATGGGTTTTCTCCGGGTGCTCCGGTTTCCTCCCACAAGCCAAAAGACTTGCAGGTTGATAGGTAAATTGGCCATTATAAATTGTCACTAGTATCGGTAGGTGGTAGGGAAATATAGGGACAGGTGGGGATGTTTGGTAGGAATATGGGATTCGTGTAGGATTAGTATAAATGGGTGGTTGATGGTCGGCACAGACTCGGTGGGCTGAAGGGCCTGTTTCAGTGCTGTATCTCTAATCTAATCTAATCATGGTAATGGTAAACACGAGGGGACATAGCTTTAAGTTGAGGGGTGATAGATATCGGACAGATGTCAGAGGCAGGTTCTTTACACTGAGAGCAGTAGGGGCGTGGAACGCCCTGCCTGCAACAGTAGTAGACTCACCAACTTTAAGGGCATTTAAGTGGTCATTGGATAGACATATGGATGAAAATGGAATAGTGTAGGTCAGATGGTTTCACAGGTCGGCGCAACATCGAGGGCTGAAGGGCCTGTACTGTGCTGTAATGTTCTATGTTCTATGTTCTATCCTGAGTGGACTTGATAGAGCCGATACCGGGAAGATATTTCCTCTTGGGCAGGAGATTGGAACTATGGAATGCAGTATAAAAATAAGAGTTCAGCCATGTTAAGCCATGATTTTACCGAATGGTGGAGCAGGCTCAATTGGCTGAATGGCCTACTCCTGCTCCTGAGTCCCATGTTCCTATTCCAGCAACACCTCAATTTTAATGTTATCACTCGTGTCTTCAAATCCCTCCTAGGTCTCACCGCCTTGATTATCTCAATCCCCTGTCCATTTCCAATATTCCCTGAAACTTGCTCATCTTAAATTTTCTTTCTAATTCTCTTTCTAAAGGGAATATCTTTCCCTCTGTTTCTCTCCACGATCACACATTTCCTCTCTCCAGCTCCACTGGTGCTGAGGAAGTTTGGATCCATAAAATGGTATGAGCTGCACTCCATGGACCCGAATTGTGTCACAGGAAGGTTTCCCTTTGCTATTAATAAGGGACTCCGTTCAAAGTGTTATCACATAGTGTCAGAGGGAGCAACAGCCCCGGCACTAATAGTGATCAACAGCTCCAGAGAGAGGGAGAGGATAGATCAGAATCTGCGAACAATAGATTGGAATGTTACAACAATGGACAGGAGTTTATCCTCGGATTTTTACTATCTTTCTGCATGTAATGATTGGTACACATTAGACGATGGGATCCTGTATGCACTTGCGATAATTCAATATAATTACTATCCATTCCTGGCGATTGTAGGTGTCCCTGGTAAGTCTCTCGACACAGCTATTAATTCTATAAAGCATGTTTAATTGCATTACTGCTCCTGTAATTTACTCTGCCCCTCTTGCTGTTGCTTTTCCTGGTAAATCTCTACCTCCAGCTATTATCTGTCAAGCCATTGTGGAATGTCATGTCAAACTGCTATTCCAGCAGCTTTGATGCACGTCTTTGAAACTTGATCTGTGCATGTCTACTGACTGCCTGTGTTAGTCACTCTCAGCTGAACATAAATTCAGCAGCACCAGGAACTCGCTCTAGTATTATTTAAAAGTACCAGGCATCCAACTTACAGGTGAGGGGCTTTTGACTTACTTCTGCTATTGTAAAGTTAGTGGAGTGGATGGTTTTCTGGAGGTTTTGTTGTGAGCTGCTGCAGACATTCAGGGAGGACAGAGGATGTGTTGACCCAACTCTGGACGAGGTATGGGGTCTGTAGTTACAGTGTCTCTGGCTCTGTAACATGACCAACAAATGGATCAGAGGCTGCATAGAGGGGAAGCTCTATAAAGAGGGAGGAGGAGGGGCGTCTGCCCTACCGACCCCGGGTTTCCTATGAGGACTTCTCTTACCTACACCTAACCCAGGAGCAGGGTGTGAGGTGACACTGATTCAATAAGGAGCTGGTCACAGAACTATGTCTCCTCCTGCAACACGAGCTGGAGCCTCAGACCAGGGTGAGGACGGAGATATCAGCGGCTGTTAACATCACAGTTTCATTGAAATTTTATGGATCTGGATTGTTCCAGGCAGGAGCAGGAGACATATCCCACATTCAGTCATAGACAGTGATAGAGTCAAAGTCACTAACCACACAGAAGGAGTCCATTCGTCCCATCGAGACCCTAATGGTTCTCTGTGGAGCAATTCAGTCAGTCTTACTCCCCCATTCAACCCCCTTAGCCCTGCAAGTTCACTTCCATCAAGCACCCATCCAATTTCCTTTTGAAATTGGAAGGAAGGATCAAATTGGGAGGAAGTAAAGCTGGTAGCAGGAGGTAGAAAAGTAGAACGTGACATTCGAAGATAGGCGAAACAAGCATCAACTGCAATGCAGAATGTCAAGAAGACACGGTTATTGACTCGATGACTCTGCGACTCTCTGAAAGGTGAATACTATTACTACTGCTTTCCTATACTGGGAAAGTTTATAATGGACTGGGCAGTATCACCCTGTTGAACCCCGTGATGTCAGTGAAATGATTGATACCCCAGATTGATGCTTATTGCAGCAGTCACTGGACCAATGGCCGAGACTGGAGGATAGCGGGAATCACTGTTATTGTCAGTCTCACCAATGTGCCTATTGCAGCAGTCACTGGAGCAGTGGCCGAGACTGAAGGATAACGGGAGTCACTGTTATTGTCAGTCTCACCAATGTGCCTATTGCAGCAGTCACTGGAGCAGTGGCCGAGACTGGAGGATAACGGGAATCACTGTTATTGCCAATCTCACCAATGTCCTATTGCAGCAGTCGTGAGCATAGTGCCCCAGGCACTAACAATTAAAACAGCACATGGGGTCACACTTTTCCTGCTTAGGAGTTGTAGATGACCTGATCTCTGACTGTCTTCTGGCCTGTGGAGAGCTACTACCTTAACGTTAGTGAGTGCTCGGGGAAGATTGGTTCAAGTCTGCTCCGAAGACTTCAGGAATGGGTGTGAGTTTGGTAACGGGATCTGTTTTCACGACTGCAAATACCAGAGCTATCCGGACTAATAGTTGGCGGCCATTCAGAAACAGCGTTTAAAACCGAGGGAATTAACATGGTTTACCCCTTCCTCACTCGCGTGCTTCAAAATTTCATGGAAGGCACTCGGACTCTCGGTCGGGTACTGCTTGGCATTGGCCAGGACATGGTGGCCATCAATGTTCCCTGTCCCCAGTGCCCTCCACAGGCCAGTCTCCATATCCTCTAAAGCGTCCTCGATCAGAATGACATGAACGATCTCTTGTTTTAACTCCAGGGAACAGGCAGCCAGAAGAAACAGCTTAAGGTCGTTCCTTATAATTCAGGATTATTTTCCACTTGGTATGAGATGGAGAACCTGCTGCTCATATCTACCGTTCCCAGTTCCTGCTTTAGAATCCTGTCCTCAACGGGGGTAAGGGACCTATGTGGGGTTGTGCTGGTGGCATCCCCCTCGACATCAGTGGTTGTGAATGGTTGCAGTGCATTGTTCTGTCTGGAACCATCCAGTGAGGATGCACATAGAGTTTTGTGGGAGGACCGGTCGAAGGTCCGCCCAGAGGGCATTGAATGATTGTTGACTCAGCTCACATTGGTTGAGCTAACCTATGCCTTCCAACAGCTAGTGAGGCGCAAATCCCCAGGGCTGGATGGGCTGACTGTGAAGTTCCTCAGGGCGTTCTTGGAAGTCTTGTCGGGGGTATGGGGGTGTGGGGAGGGGGAGGGTGGTGGTGATGGCGGGGAGATTTCATGCTCGAGTCCTGGGAGAAAACCTGGCAACTGGTGAGATGCTCTTCTTGTGGTGCACGGCGGTCATCGTCCTGCTGCTGAAGAGGGGTGATCTCCGTTTGCTTAAAAAATGGCGTCCTTCCTCTGTTTTCAGCACGGATTGTAAGATCTTTTCCCGGGCTATGTCTACCCGCCTGGGCTCCGTCCTGGAACACATAATCCACCCCCACCAGTCCTACACGGTCACGGACCAGTCAATCTCGGACAACATCAACCTTGTATGGGACCTGATCCATCTTTCCCAGAACACTTCTCTGTCTTTCTCTCCCTCGAACAGGAGAAGGCACTCAACAGGGTGGATCATTAACATATTTTTGGGACTCTGCACAGGTTTGGACTGGGGCTACATTTTGTGTCCCAGGTCCCACCTGTATATGCCTCCGCAGAGTGTCTGGACAAAGTTAATTGTTCCTTGATGGCGCCCCTTTGCTTTTTGAGAGGGGTCCGTCAGGGATGCCCAATGACCAACCAATTCGATACCATCTGCGTGGAACCATTGCTGTGCCTTTTTCACAGGAGTCTGGTGGGTTTGGCTTTGCACAGTCCGGGCATGTGGGTCGTCTTCTTGGCTTATGCCAATGACGTCATGGTCACAGATCCCATTGACTTGCAATGGATGTGCAAGTGCCAGTAGATCTTTTCTGCCTCATCCTCTGCGAGAATCAATAGGGGAAATGTTCTGGGCTCCTGGTGTGTCAGTGGCGGGTCGAGTCCCTGCCGGAGCAGTTAACACCATTTGTGTGGAGCACCACACATCTTCTCTACAAAGGAACCTGCCTTAACCACGGTGGGGATGCCTGACCATCATACTCGCAGGGGTTGGAGGCGAAAGTAACCACTCGCCTCGGCCACTTGATCGGTCTTCTCCGAGAGCTTTCCCACTGGGGCAGAATGCTGGTCATAAACCAACTGATGGCCTCGAGGCTGTGATACTGGTTGCTCACTTTGGCCCCCGCCCCTGCGTTAGCCACCAAGGTCCAGAAGAAGCTCATCAATTTCTTCTGGGACAGGAGGAAACACTGGGTCTCTGCCGCAGTCCTGAGTCTCCTTATAGAAGAGGGTGGATATTTGCTGGTGTGCGTCCACTCCCAGGCTGCTACTCTTCACCTTCAGACCTTGCAGTGATACCTGAACGTCGATTGTCCTCCAAGATGGCGTTCACTGGCGATGTATTTTTTTCCACCAGGGGAACTGCGTTCAAGACGCCACCTTGATCCCAGCAGTGCATTTTAGCTGCGCCTCTCTGAAGGAGTTGCCTGCCTTTTGCTGGGATCTATTCAGAGTATGGAACATGGTCACCTCCAGTCAGGGCGATCCACCGCCAGTGGAGGAGAGTGGTTTGGCTGCCAGGGTGGCCGGCTCTGGGGGTGGACCAAATTGCAGAGAAGGAGCTGAAGTCACCGGAATGACCCTCACTGCGGGTGACGAAGGGGATCGCGTGTGTGGAGTGCTCCCGACCGAGCTGACTCCCGCCCGGATGGAACTGCGTGTCGGAACCAAACTCCAAAACCCTCCTCACGAGCTGGTCCCTCAAAACCTGAGCCACCAATCAGAAATGCCCTCCGTGGCATTTCACATGCAGGAATTTCCTGTACAAGCGGCTCCTGCACACTCTGCAATTCCTCACCCTCGTGTGTCAGACAGACACACCGTGGCTGTCTGTGTTGCCATCTGGCAGCAAGGGGAAACCCAGTGGAGGTCCTTCTATGCAGGAGTCCTCCCCCTTTAATTTTTGGCCTAGGGTGGAGGGTGCTGCACAGGGTTGTCCCGTGCAATAGAGTTTTAAGAAGGTTCATGGACTCTCAGATTGCCTGTAATTTCTGCGGCCTGAATAAGTCCATGTTCAATGTATACATGGAATGTGCGAGGTTGCACCCTCTCTTTGAGTAGTTATGGCAGCTGCTCCCCAAGCTTTGGTTGGACTTCATCCCCACGCTCCTGATCTTTCGGCACCTGATATGGAGGGGCATGGACCAGGAGAGAAACCTCCGCATCGGTCTGCTCCGGGCCTGGCCAAGGTGGCAATTATCAGGTGTAGGATGCGGGCCATCGGAGGGGGGGGGGGGGGGGTCCGTCGGACTTGATTGCCTGATACTCTTCCGAGGTTACATTCGCACCCTGGAGAAAGAGCATGTGGCGTCTGCAGGTTTGCTTGAGGCGTTCCGTGACCGGTGAGCACTACAGGGACTGGAATATGTCATTGATGCAGACAATTCAATTTTAATTTGAGTGTTTGTCTTATTTATTCGATTTTAATAAGATCATTTTATAAAATGTATTTCAGGGTGCCCTGAGAAATAAAGGCTTCCTCGACATATTATATATAAAATGGAGCTGGTTTGCAAAGACAAAAAAAATCTAGTTAAATACAGAGTAAAACACCTTCTGCACTGTTCAATTCGGCACTCCCAAGGCAGGTACAACATGGGCAATATACAGACTTCTGCGTTCTGACGTTCATTGTACATGGAACTCAGAACCACGCTGGAGGAGATTAACACACCGGAAATAGAAATGCATCTCGACTTATCTGTGTCTGGCAGTCAGTCGCACATCAGGTATGGTTAGCACAGGCCAGGGATAGAATTGGGTCGTGACTACTCGATGTGTGGTGGTCAATACCACAAATGGTGTGATTAATACAGGCTAGTGGTAGAATTGGGTCTTTCCTGCTCGCTGTGTGGGTCCGTACCACACCAGCTGGGATTAACACAAGCCAGGGATACTATCGAGCCCTTCCTGATCTCTGTGTGGGTCGGTACCACACGGGAAGGGATTGAAACAGGCTGCGCATAGAACTGGGCCTTTCATGCTCTTGTTTGGGTCAGTACCACATCGGGTGGGATTAACATAGGCCGGGGATAGAATTGGGCATTTCCAGCTCACTGTGTGGGTCAGTACCATACCGGGTGGGATTATGGCAGGCCAGGTATACTAGAATGGTACCAGGGATTTGGGTATTCATTTGCGTGAAGAGATTGGAAAAGCTGGGATTGTTCTCCTTCGAGCAGTGAAGGGTAAGGGGATATTTAATATAGAATTCAAAATCATGAAGGGTTTTGATGGGATAATTAATGTGAAACTGTTTCCAGTGTCAGAAAGTTCAGCAGTGAGAAGACACAGATTGTAGGTAATTGGCAAAGAGCCAGAGGTGAAATGAGGAATATATATATAAATAATATATTTTTTTTACTCAGCGAATTGCTGGGATCTGGAATTCACTGCCTGAAAACATGATGGATGTATATTCAATAATAATTTACAAAAGGGAGCATTACAAATACTTGGAAAAACAAAACAAATGCAGGAGTCTGGTAAAAAGGGGGGCGGGGGAGTGGAACGTCTTACATACCGCATTCATGGAGGTAAAACTGACACAATGGGCCGAATAGCCTTCTTCTCTGCTGCTGAAATCTCTGATCGATTAGCTATAGACAGAGCGTGAAGAGTGAGAAAGACAGAGAGAGAGTGATGCACAGGGAGTGAGAAAGCGTTGGAGAGAGAAAGGAAAAGAGAAAGGAGAGAAAATCAGTTTTGCATCGCGTTTTGGGCAGAGGGGTGATGATCTGCCCGCTTCCGTTGCTGTTGAGGGAGGTGACACACAAACGTCATGCTGACTCCTCATTTCCATGAATTCTACGTGCAGCCCTTGTTGACCCACGCTGATGTCTGTCTGCACGCTTAACAGGGGCCGAACTGTGTGTGAGGCTGGCACGACCTTCAGCCAGAATTCAGCTCTTAAAGGCAGCCTGTTCCTCTTAAAGGGAATCTGCACTGAGTCACAGGAGGCTGCCACCAACCTCTCACACAGTTCAATGTACCACACGCCCATCACTCACCCTTCAGCAGTCACTAACACTCAGGACTCACACCTAACATTCACATACTCCACCTCATCCTCACAAACCTTCCACTGGTACCAGCCTCATACCCACCTCTCACTGCCTCCACATACGCCCAGCTATTCAGCTATGGCAGGCACATCATCCAAACACAGTGCAACACAATCACTGACATTCTGCCCTCTCTCTTACAGGACAAAGTGCCCCAAAATCACAGGGAGCAGCAGTGAACCGGCGGGGGCCAGGCTTCATCCCCTGAGCCTGAGGAAGGAGATATTTCACCAGATTATGGGACCGGCTGTGACAGAGCCCGTAGCATGTGGCATCGCCGAGAGCATTCAGGATGATGCTATGTTCCTGCCTTATGTATCTTCTTAAGTCCCACCTTCCCCTCATCCTGCTGCCTGGGATGATGTACAAGCTGCAGATGGTGGGACCATGGACCTCCTGCTTTCCATCCCACCCCTTATCCCTCACCACGACCCTCCCCTTCTGATTTTATGCTTGCCAGTGATAACCCAAAACTAACAGCTTCCCAGTCACAGCAGCTCCAGGAGACAGAGAGAACTGCAGCACAGCACTGATGGTGAAGCCCCATCACTTGGTCCGTTACTCACAGTCACGAGATCAAATACTGACACTGCGTGGACCTTAGAAGCTGGTATAGAGGCGGAATCTGCACGTGGTGAGCAGCCGAGCACTAATGAGCTGCAGACGTAAGAACATAACAAATAGGAGCAGGAGTAGGCCATTCAACCCCTCAAGCTAGCCCAGCCATTCAGTAAGATCATGGCTGATCTGTCCCAGAACTCAACTCCTCTTTCGGGCCACCTATGACGAACCCTCGACTCCCCGAGATTTCAAAAATCGATATATCGCCTCCTTAAATACGTTTAGTGATCTAGCCTCCACAACTCTCTGAGGCAGAGTATTCCAGAGATTCACCATCCTCTGAGATAAGAAATTCCTTCACATCTCAGTTTTAAATGTGTGCCCTCTTATTCGGTAACAATGTCCCCTGGTTCGAGAATCCTCCACTAGTGGAAACATCTTCTCAACATTTACCCTGTCAAGTCCCCTTAAAATCTTATATGTTTCTGTAAGATCACCTCTCATTCTGCTTGGCTCCAATGAATAAATGCCTAACCTGTTTAGCCACTCTTGATAAGAAATACCCTTCATCCCAGGAATCAGCCCAGTGAACCTTTTCTGAATTGACTCCAATGCTAGTACATCCTTTGTTAAATATCGGGACCAAAACTGTGCGCAGTACTCCAGGTGTGGCCTTACCAACACCCTGTACAGTTGGAACAGGACTTCCTTATATTAAAACTCTAACCGCTAACAATAAACAACAAATTCCATTTGCCTTCCTAATATTTGCTGCACCTGTATGTTAACCTTTTGTGTTTCATGCACAAGAACACCCAGATCCCTCTGTACTGCAGTATTTTGTGGTCTCTCTCCATCTAAATAATAATCTGCCTTTTTATTCTTCCTACCAAAGTGGATGATCTCGCACTTTGCCACATTGAACTCCATCTGTCAATTTTTTGCCCACTCACTTAACCGATCTATATCCCTTTGCAGATTCTTTGTGTCCTCATCACCACATGCCTTCCCCGCTATTTTAGTATTGTCAGAAAATTTGGATACACTTCACACTGTCCCTTCCTCCTCGTCATTAATATCGATAGTAAATAGCTGAAGCACTCGGACCGATCCTTGTGGCACCCCACTAGTTACAGCTTTCCAACCTGAAAAAGACCCATTGATGCCGACTCTCTGCCTTCTGTGTGTTAGCCAATTCTCAATCCATGCCAACACATTACCCCCAATACCCTAAACTCCTATTTTGTGCAATAACCTTTTATGTGGCACCTTATCAAACGCCTTCTGGAAATCCAAATACACTGCATCTACCAGTTCCACTTCATCCACTCTGCTTGTTATCTCCTCAAAGAACTCTAGCAAATTTGTCAAACATGATTTCACTTTCATAAAACCATGTTGACTCTGTTTGATTGCATTATGCTCTACTAAATGTCCTGCTACTTCTTCCTTAAAAATGGACTGTCCCATTTTCCCAATGACTGATGTGAAGCTAACTGGTCTATAGTTTTCTGCTTTCTGTCTCCTCCTTTCTTGAATAGGGGTGTCACATCAGCGGTTTTCCAATCCACTGGTATCCTACCGGAATCTAATGAGTTTTGATATATTATGACCAATGCCTCCACTATCTCTGCAGCCACTTCTTTTAAAACCCTTGGGTCCAGGCTGTCAGGTCCTGGTGACGTGTCTGCCTTTAGTCCCATCAGTTTGTCCAGCACTTTTTCCCTCGTGATAGAGATTGTTACAAGTTTCTCGCTCCCATTGACACCTTGCTCATCTATTATTGTTGGATTGTTTATAGTGTCCTCTACTGTGAAGACTGATGCAAAATATTGGTTTAAATTATCTGCCATCTCCCTGTTCCATGTTATTAACTCCCCATCCTCCTCTTCTAAGGATCGTTTAGCATGGTATTGTGAAGGAGAGGTCGTGTCCTACTAATTTGATTGAGTTTTATGAGGAAGTGACGAAGATGATTGATGAAGGAAGGGCAGTGGATGTTATCTATATGGACTTTAGTAAAGCCTTTGACAAGCTCCCGCATGGCAGACTGGGCGTACAAGTCCACAGGTCACTGAAAGTGGCAACGCAGGTAGATAAGGTAGTCAAGAAGGCATCCGGCATGCTTGCCTTCATCGGTCGGGGCATAGAGTATACAAATTGGCAAGTCATGTTGCAGCTGTGCAGAACCTTAGTTAGGCCACACTTAGAATATTGCGTGTAATTCTGGTCGCCACACTACCAGAAGGACGTGGAGGCTTTGGAGAGGGTACAGAGGAGGTTTACCACGATGTTGCCTGGTCTGGAGAGCGTTAGCTATGAGGAGAGGTTGGAAAAACTCGGATTGTTTTCACTGGAACGACGGAGGTGGAGGGGCGACATGATAGAGGTTTGCAAAGGTATGAGCGGCATGGACAGAGTGGATAGTCAGAAGCTTTTACCCAGGGTGGAAGAGTCAGTTACTCGGGGACATAGGGTTAAGGTGCGAGGGGCTAAATTTGGAGGCAATGTGCGAGGCAAGTTTTTTTTACACAGAGGGTGGTGAGTGCCTGGAACTTGCTGCCAGGGGAGGTGGTGGAAGCAGATACGATAGCGACGTTTAAGAGACATCTTGACAAATACATGAACAGGAAGGGAATAGAGGGATATGGGCCCCGGAAGTGCAGAAGGTGTTAGTTTAGGCAGGCATCAAGATAGGTGCAAGCTTGGAGGGAAAAATGGCCTGTTCCTGTGCTGTACTGTTCTTTGTTCTTTGTTCTTTGTCCAATACATACTATTGCTACTCTCTTCCTTTTAATATACCCGTAGGAGTTGTTACTGTTTGTTTTTATGTTTCTTGCCAATTTACTCTCACAATCAATGTTCTCCCTCTTTATTAATTTTTTAGTCTTCCTTTGCTGTTTTGAAAAGCTTCCCAATCCTCTCGCCTGCAACTTGTTTTCGTCACATTGTACGCCTTTGCCTTTGATTTGATACTCTCCTTAACTTCCTGTTATCCACAGGTCGTTCATCGTTCTCTTTGAGTCCTTCCTTCTGACTGTAATACATGTTTGTTGAGTGTTATGAAATATCTGCCTAAAAATCTGCCACTGCTCATCTACTGACTTTCCCTGTAGTTTACCTTCCCAGCCCGCTTTAGACAACTCTTCCATCATACCTCTGTAATTGCCCTAGTTTAAGTTGAAGACACTGATTTGAGACCCGAGTTGGCCACTGTCAAACTGAATTTGAAATTCTACCATGTTATGATTGTTTCCCCATAAAGGATCCTTGACTGCAAGATCTCCTATTATTCCTATCTCATTACACAATACTAAATCTAAAACAACCTGTTCCCTGGTAGGTTCTGCAACATATTATTCTAAGTAACAATCCGTAAGGCACTCTGCAGATTCGTCTCACATGCTACCCTTGCCAATTTACTTTGCACAGTCTCGATGCAGATTAAAATCACCCATGATAATTGCAGTGCCCTTCTTACACGCCTCCGTTTTGTCCTAATTAATATCTTGTTCACCAGAGAGGTAACTCTTTGGGGGCCATTAGACCACGACCACAACTTTCTCTTGCAATGCCTTATTTCTAACCAAACTAATTCTGCATCACGATCTATTACACCTATATCATTACTCACAACTGCACTGATCCCTTCCTTTAATAGCAAAGCTCCCCCACTTTCTTTTCCTTTCTGCCTATTCTTCCGGAACATTGAATTATCCTTGAACATTGAGATTCCAGTCCTGGTCATCCTGCAACACATCTCAGTGATAGCTATCAAATCATATTAATTTAATTCCATCTGTGCTGTCATCTCATCTATCTTGTTACAAATGCTACGTGCATTCAGATAAGGGCCTTAAGCTTTGACGTTTTACCATTTTTACCGACTCTGGTTTTAATTTCTGCTGCAGTCTTATGCTTTTATTCTCTGTCCCTTCCTGTCACTCTCTGATTAATGTATGTTCATTCACTATCCTGCATCTCTGCTCTCTCGTTACTCTTCGACTTTTTAAACTTCCCTTCAGTTGAACCGAACCGCCCCCCCCACCCCCACCCACCACAATACTTACCTTACTGCATTATCTGCAACCTTAGTTATTCGATTCACCAGGACACTGGTCCCAGCATGGTTCAAGTGAAGCCCATCCCAACGGAACAGCTCTCTCATTCCCCAGTACTGGTGCCTGTGTCCCATGAGTCGGAAGCCATTTCTCCCACACCAATCTTTGAGCCACACATTTTCCTCTCTAATCTTATTTACCCTTTGCCAATTATCACGTTGCTCAGGTAGTAATCTGGAGATTATTACCTTTGTGGTTCTGCTTTTTAATTTGGACCCGAGCTGCTCATAGTCCCTCAGCAGATCCTCTTCCCCAGTCCTACCTCTGTCGTGGGTACCTCCGTGGACAACAACAACTGGATCTTTTCCCTCCCACTCCAAGTTCGTCTCCAGCCCTAAAGAGATGTCCTTAACCTTGGCACCAGTTAGACAACACAGTCTTCGGGACTCTCTATTTTGCTGCAGAGAACAGTATCTATTCCCCGAACTATGCCAGCCCCGACTACAACAATATTTCACTTTTTTCCTTCCCTACTTGAATGGCGCTCTGAACCATGGTGCTGTGGTCAGTTTACACATCCTCCCTGCAGCCTATGCCCTCATCCTCACTGGGAGCAAGAACTGCGTACCTATTGGATATGGGCACTGGCTGAGACTCCTCCAAAGCTAAATTCTGGATCCCCATATCTGCCTCACTCGCAGTCATACCCTCCTGTCCCTGACCAGAGTCGAGATTGGATGTAATTAATGATTGTCTCCAGAAACACCATGTCCAGATAACTTTCCCACTCCCTGATGTGTCATAGTGTATGCAGCTCAGACTCACGTTCATCAATTCTGAGCTGAAGTACCTCGAACAGCCAACACTTACTGCAGATGTGGTCACTGTGGATCACACCAGGGTCCACCAGCTTCCACATGCTACAGCCGAAACACATCGTCTGCCCAGACATCGCTCTGCTATTTAATTAAATAATTTGGATCACAGTATTTAAGAAAAATAAACTATTTAAGTGTACTCTTAACCTGTAATGACATCGCCTGATTTAAATCACTTGGCCAAAACCAAAAAAAAAAACAAGAACTAAACAACACAAGGCACGTAAGAAATACCCATCAATCACTTACCAGCCCTCCTCTGACGTCACACTTCAATTTTATTTTTTTCTGGTCAAGCAGTTGCACTGAACAGAACAAAGCGCTCTCACCGCCGCCGCTGCTTCTGGTGTCGAGCCTCGCTCTCTGCTCCTTTTATACCTCGGCTCATCTCACCACCGCCGCTGCTGCTTCTGGTGAGAGGACAGCCAGGCAGGGTGAAAGGATAGTTCATGTGTAAGTTCACTGGAGGGCAAGGTCACAAACGAGTTATAATACACAGGACTCAGATGAGAACATTACTGGAACAGCATACAGATAAATGCTGATGAACATGTACACTGAGATACTTTATCCATTGACAGGCCTGTCAGACAGTCGGTTGTCACTGTCAAGGAACATGGAGGGGTCCGACCGGATACTTCACAGAGCTTGATGCCCAATCTTTCACCTCTGGAAATGGTGACGAACTCCATGAAAGCACTCGCGGACCCAGTCATGAGAAAGCGTCTGGTGACCATTGTTTCTGCAGCACAGGTGGCCAACATCCAAAGTCTCAGTGCTGCAGTGAAATCTCAGACTGAGTTCATCAGATCCATGCTTGGTGCCTTGCAGGATCAGACTGCTGCCACCATGGCTGTGGATCTCAGTGTTTAAAGGGGTTTGCAGGCTCTCACAGCAGTAGAGCATTCTGTGATCCAGTAGATTACTAGGATTGCTGAGGTGTCGCCCCGTGGGAGTGACAGTGTCTCCGTGGAGCCTGGTCCTGCTCTCCTCTCTCAGGATGACAGTATTTGTTCTCCCTTCACTGTCACTCCACCAGTATCCTTGCTGTTACCCATCAGCCAGCCCAGGCTGCTGCTGCCTATGTGGAGGTGGTGCTGTTCGAATCCGATCTTTGTACGCCTAGAACTGCTCGAGGCTTCCTGCAAGGCCATCTTCATTCTCCCCCAGTGAAAGTCAGCAGCCTTCCATGCAGCAATAACTGGGGAAACACTGTGTAGGAGCACTGGGCACGTCGAGGGAAACCGCAAGACATGCACTCAGGGAATACACAAGGGTGAAAAGTTTGTATCATTGGATGTGTTGTTGGATAAAGATGATAATGAAATGGTTTTTATTGGTGCTTTTTATTGCATGATGGTGACCAAAGGGAACTGTGATTGGGCGTCTCAGATGGGTGTAATGGTAGAGAATGGGGGATCCATGGTGGGAAAGGGAAGTTGTCCTATGGGAACTGGAATCTTAGCAGGGACTGTCTGACCGCCTCTCCAGGTTTAAATGATCCAGGAAATATGCTCCGTGCCTCCTCCCCCTCCTGAGGTGGCCTCCGGATTCCTGGTGCCAATGCCTGTGTCCTCATGATGGTGATGATATGAAGGGTGTAGCAGAACACCACGAACTTGGACACCTGCTCTAGTGTGTACTGGAGGGCTCTGTTCGAGCGGTTCAGGCATTGGAAGCATTGCTTCATCACACCGATGGTCTGTTCCACCATGTTCCTGGTGACGCCATTACTCACGTTATACAAATGCTAATTGTGTGATGTTGGTTGGCAGTGCGAGGTGGTTTGAGGGTGTAAAAACATTAGCTGTGTCTAGCGGTGACTTCCCTTTGTCTCCGAGCGGCCACATTCTGGTTCTCCATGGAGGCCAAAACTTTGGGAACGGCTGGCTGTTTCTGAATGAAGGTCTCATTCACCAACATGTTGTACTGGGCATGCTCACCTCCCAACTGTAGGGCTGAGAGTTCTTTCATTTCCTGTACCTCTCCCCTTTGACATGGTGGCCTGGCAGAGCCAGCTACACTATAGGGAAGCCGGCTTTCCTGAAAAAGCCATGAGGCCTCTCAACCGGCTTCTCTATGTCCTAAAACCTCATCACGCTTACCTTGCGCATTGGGCTCCAGCAATGCATGTGGTTCCAGGCCTGTTATAGTACTGGCAGTGGGTCACACGCTCTGAATGGCCCACGTGAATCTCCTACACTTATCTGGAGTCTGGGACTCCAGCAATGGTCCAGGGCCCATGATTGTAATGGTACCCGCCCCCTGACCAATCCCAGTGACCCCAAACCACTTACCTGATGTACTGACTCCCCAGCAGTGGGCGTGTATCCAGTCCTGGTACAGAGACAGCAATGCATCCGCTACCTACCTGGCACTGGCTGTTCTGCCACACTTATCTGAGGTCTACGGCACCTGCGTTGAGCCTGGTCCCAGATCTGGTGTAGTACCAGCAGTGTCGCACGCTCCCTGACTGGTCCCCATACAGCCCCACACTTATTTGGTGTCCAGGACTCCAGCGATCTTCCAGGTCCCAGAACTGCAGTCGATCCAGCAGTGGCATCCACTCCCTGAGTGGATCTCGATACCTCAAAACAATCACCTGGAGATTGGGGCTCCAGCAATTGCCCTGGGCCCAGCGCTGTGTATCACTATCAGTGGCCCCGACTGTGTTCAACTGGTCCCGGAGTTCTCACCGCACTTACTGGGGCCCAGTGCTCGATGTTTGATCCCTGCCTCCGGCTTCGTGTAGGACTGCCACTGCCGCCCATTCTCTAACTTTACACGGCAACCCCACCACGCCTAATTTGTGTTGGGGACTTCAGTGATGGTCCTGATCCAAGGCCTGATGTATTACTGGCGGTGAACACCACTAGCTGACTGGCACAGTGTCTTCGGTACACTTAACTTGTGTCCCGGGCTCCAGCGAAGGTCTTCCTTGCAGGTATGGTGTATTAGCTTCAATGACCCCCACTGGCTTATTGGCCCCAGCAACCACGTAACACCTACCTGAGGTCCAGGGTCTCCAGCAATGGTCCTGCTGCATTACTAACAGTGTGGCAACTCTACCACTGGCCCCAACAGCCTCGTTCACACGCCTGAGGTCCAGGCTCTCCAGGAATTGTCCTACTCCCAATTGCCTCGGTGTCCTCGGTACACTGTCAGTATAGTACTGACAGTGGTCCTACTCCCAATTGCCTCGGTGTCCTCGGTACACTTAGCTGAGGTCCAGGTCTCTTGTCATGGTCCTGGTCTCAAGCCTATTGTATGAACGGTAGTTGCCCCTACTAGCTGACAGGCCCTGGATGTCCTTGCCAAACTCACATTGGTTTTACAGCTCCAGCGATGGTGCTGCATCCAGGCCTGACGTAGTATTGCTAGTTCCATTACGCCCGGTGGCTTTGCCAATGCTACTGAGCTGCTGGCCATCTGATTGTTCAGCAGGGATGTGAGCGATGGCCCAGGCAGTTAACTGTCCCAACGCCACTGAAATGCGCTGTTTCTTGGTTCTGAATTGCCAAGGCAGTGTTCCCCTCATATTTTCGGCAACCGTCAGGAACCCCACAGGCTGTATTAAATTCAGCTGCCTATCTCCAGCTGAAATCCGTGTCACTCGTCCAATAATTAGATACACACCGAATATGGCAACACACGTATAAATGTCAATCCAAACTCCTTCAACCTGTTGTATTTTACTTCCAACATGATCTATAATTTTCTGGTAATTTCCCTTATTTATAGTTAATTTAGTGACGATTGAGATTATTTGTTTCATTGATTTTTTTTCTGGTCTTATTCCCTATCATTGTTTTAAAATAATTGAATTGTAATCTGTGCTGCTTGTCAGAGGTGAGGGAATCTCTCAGTCTGTTCAACATTTAACTTTCGATGCAGGACCAAAGTGCTGCAGATGCTGAAAATCTGAAATAAAAACAGAAAACGCTGGACATAGTCAGCAGGTCAGGCAGCATCTGAGGAGAGAGAAACAGAGTTAATGTTTCAGATCAGACCTGGGAGAGATGAGAAGCTGAACACTTTTTAAACCATAAAAGGAAAGGAGGGAGGGTAGGATTATGATTAACATTGAGTTTAATAATTTCAATAACACCCTTTCGTCATTTCATCTCCCCTGTCTTCCATCGTATCGCAGACCTTCCCGCTTGTTATTTCAGGTCCAATCATTTCAGCATATCATTGGATGCAGTGACATATTTGTAAATCTCAAGAAGTCCTCAAACAAACTGGTAAATTTGCTCCAGTCTGATGTATAATTTCTCTCTTTATTTACCTTCCTCACAGTTAACTTGCTGACGATTGGGATCCTGACTCAGAGGAAGTGCGGTCTCTCCAAATGTGTCACTCGCTACCTGGTGGCCATGTCAGCGGCGGATCTACTGGTCATTATCCTGGACCTGATCTTGAGACAGATTCCCATTGTTTATTGGGGACAGTTTCAGTTCCTGTGGTCCATCCCCGTGTGTAATATCCACGCCGTCCTGCTTTACGCAGCCACAGACTGTTCTGTCTGGTTCACTGTCACTTTCACTTTTGATCGATTTGTAGCTATTTGTTGCCAGAAGCTGAAATGTAAATATTGCAGCGAGAAAACGGCTGCTGTGGCTCTGGGAACAGTGACTGTGCTGAGCTGTTTAAAGGACATCTTCTGGTATTTTATGTTATCAGGTCGTTATTGGCTGATGAACGCCCCCTGGTTTTGTTCTGTACCAAGGGATGTTCAGATGTCTCGTGTCTGGGTAACAATCGAATTCCTCCATCACATTCTAACCCCGGGGCTACCATTTGTGGTGATTCTGCTGCTCAATGCTCTCACCGACAGAAACATTTTAGTGAGCAGCAGATTACGCAGGAGACTCCGGGCTAACAGCACTGGGGAGACTCGCCAAGACGCGCAGATGGAGAGCCGAAGGAAATCCATTATTTTACTGCTAGTTATCTCGGCCAATTTCATTCTGTTGTGGACAGCGTTAATGGTGCTTTCCATATGGACACGGATGTGGAATTTGACGTCGGTGTCTTTCTCTGCCCGTCCACCTCGTTTTCTGCAGGAATTGGGCTTCATGCTGCAGCTCCTGAGTTGCTGCACAAACACTGCGATTTATGCCGTGACCCAGACTCAGTTCAGAGAGCAGTTGAAGAATGCGCTGAAATATCCCTTTACCCAGTTGTTGAATTAATTCATTGATGAACATGAGAACATTAGAACATTACAGCGCAGTACAGGCCCTTCAGCCCTCGATGTTGCGCCGACCTGTGAAACCATCTGACCTACACTATTCCATTTTCATCCATATGTCTATCCAATGACCACTTAAATGCCCTTAAAGTTGGCGAGTTTACTACTGTTGCAGGCAGGGCATTCCACGCCCCTACTACTCTCTGCGTAAAGAAACTACCTCTAACATCTGTCCTATATCTATCACCCCTCAACGTAAAGCTATGTCCCCTCGTGTTTGCCATCACCATCCGAGGAAAAAAGACTCTCACTATCCACCCTATCTAACCCTCTGATTATCTTATATGTCTCTATTAAGTCACCTCTCCTCCTCCTTCTCTCCAACGAAATCAACCTCAAGTCCCTCAGCCTTTCCTCGTAAGACCTTCCCTCCATACCAGGCAACATCCTAGTAAATCTCCTCTGCACCCTTTCCAAAGCTTCCACATCCTTCCTATAATGCGGTGACCAGAACTGCACACAATACTCCAGGTGCAGTCTCACCAGAGTTTTGTACAGCTGCAGCATGACCTCGTGGCTCCGAAACTCGATCCCCCTACTAATAAAAGCAAACACACCATATGCCTTCTTAACAGCCCTATTAACCTGGGTAGCAACTTTCAGGGATTTATGTACCTGGACACCAAGATCTCTCTGTTCATCTACACTACCAAGAATCTTCCCATTAGCCCAGTACTCTGCATTCCTGTTACTCCTTCCAAAGTGAATCACCTCACACTTTTCCGCATTAAACTTAATTTGCCATCTCCCAGCCCAGCTCTGCAGCCTATCTATGTCCCTCTGTACCCTACAACATCCTTCGGCACTATCCACAACTCCACCGACCTTCGTGTCATCCGCAAATTTACTAACTCACCCTTCTACACCCTCTTCCAGGTCATTTATATAAATGACAAACAGCAGTGGCCCCAAAACAGATCCTTGCGGTACACCACTAGTAACTAAACTCCAGGATGAACATTTGCGATCAACCACCAACCTCTATCTTCTTTCAGCTAGCCAATTTCTGATCCAAAGCTCTAAATCACCTTCAACCCCATACTTCCGTATTTTCTGAAATAGCCTACCGTGGGGAACCTTATCAAACGCCTTACTAAAATCCATATACACCACATCCACTGCTTTACCCTGATCCACCTGTTTGGTCACCTTCACGAAAAACTCATGAGAGAAACTAAATCACCAAATAACTATTTCCTGCAGCCAGGAGAGGTGTCTTGTCGTCATGGTGACAGTACAGGGAGCAGGGCCTGTCACTGTGGTGACAGTACAATGGGGCGGCCTGTTGCTATGGTGGCAGACAACGGGCGAGGCCTGTCGCTTTGGTGACAGAGCAGGGCGGTATTTATTGCCCATCCCTAATTGCCCTTGACAAGGTGGTGTTGAGCTTTCAACATGACGGCTGCAGGCCTTGTGGTGTAGCTAATATAACAGTGCTGTTAGAAGCTGCATTCCAATTGGGGCAGGTCCAGACACAGTATTCTTATGAATGGCGTTCCAGGGTTTTGACGCAACGACAGTGAAGGAACAGCGATATAGTTCCAGGTTAGGATGCTTCGTGGCTTCCAGGGGAACTTGCTGGTTGTTGTGTGTCCATGCATCTTGTGTCCTTGTCTTTCCAGGTGGTTGTGCTTGCGCGTTTGGGAGTTGCTGTCTAAGGAGCCTTGGTGAATTACTGCAGTGCATCTTGTAGATGGTACACACTGCTGCCACTGTGCGTCGGTTATGGCGGGAGTGATGTTTGTAGATGGGGTGCCAATCAAGCCGGCTGCTTTGTCCTGGATTGTGTTGAGCTTCTTGAGTGTTGTTGGAG
Organism: Heterodontus francisci; assembly: GCF_036365525.1. Classification (NCBI taxonomy): domain Eukaryota; kingdom Metazoa; phylum Chordata; class Chondrichthyes; order Heterodontiformes; family Heterodontidae; genus Heterodontus; species Heterodontus francisci. Next base: position 843,901 of record NW_027140486.1, read on the forward strand.
ATGCACCCATCCAGGCAAGTGGAGAGTATTCCATCACACTCCTGACTTGTGCCTTGTAGATGGTGGACAGACATTGGGGTGACAGGAGGTGAGTGACTCGCCACAGAATTATCAGCCTCTGACCTGTGTTATAATAAAGGCGGGAGGACTGAACTGTTTATTCTAGTTCCACTTCTCCACAGGTCGCAGCATATATTTTAAATGTTCCCACTTTGTCAATCTTATACTCTATTTTCCTCAGAATGGAACACTCTGGTCAGTTTTCTTTAACTTTCAACAAATTGATCAGTTTATTAAAAAATAAGCCTTAACCAGTAATGAAGTAAAGCATAATCACAAAGATTGAAATTTTAACGCCTCTTTTTAACCTTAGCCCCTCACACTCATACAGACACACACATCCATAAACTGGCTAACTGCAAAAATAAAAAAGCATTTTTTTTTTGCGATTGATATCTCTGTTACAGACAAAAACATTTGGATTGAATATTTGCTCATTTCTTATGAAAACAGTAGATGCGTTATCTGTATTGTGTTCGAATACTGGCATACAGACTAACTTCTGAGTGCACATAGATGAGTCACTGGGATCGTTTAGAACAGTTCTTCTCAGGTGGCATTGAGAAGTAGGTCGGCAGGCTTTTTTCAAAGATCGTAGACGACATGAATTGCCACAGTGGACGTCTCCGTGTCTTTTAGATAGTTGCTGGAAAACAAGCAGGATTGTCATCTTCTCTCCTTCATTGCCACTTCTTCAGCGACAGGCTAAATTTTTCTCATTCCAGAAGGTAAACCGCACTGACTCTACAACGAAAAGTTGTGCGTTTTTCAGTCCTTTCAGGCGCCCGCTGCTGCTCCAGGCATGTCCTATCAAGAGGCACCTGTCGCTTATCTGCCCACAACATCCCGTGTTGCAAGGGCTTCTGCTCTATTTTAACCAATTTGGGAGTCATGTAACAACCAGTAAACATTGCTGCCAAACCAGTTATTTCAGTTCCCTTTTGAGTAAAAAAAACTGGTCCAACGTTTCTTCAGTTTGACGATGAAGCCTTTAAAAATAAACCACTTATCCAACACTTGAAAGATCACTCAAAATTGTTTCACTGCATATCACTTAAAATGGCCGCAGTACATATCACTCACAAGGATTGCACTCCATATCGTTTAAGATTGTCCACACTGAAAATCGCATCACATATTTGTACAGCATATCACTATAAATGATCAGAGTATGTATTACTTAAAATGGTTGCATTGCATGTTAATTAACTTGGTCACACTGCATATTGCTTAATATTGCCGTACAGCATATCACATAAAATGGACACAGTGCCTTTCACTTTAAGTGGCCGCGCAGTATATCACTTAAATGGTCACACTGCGTATTATTTAAAATGGCCGCACAGCATATCACCTAAAATGGTCACTCTGCCTGTCAATTAAAATGGTCGCACTGCAAGTCACTTTAAATGGACGCAATGCATATCACTTAAAATGTTTGACATATATATCACTTAAAATGTCCGCAGTGCATATCACTAAAAATGGTCGCAGTGTACAATTACTTAAAATGGTCGCACTCCGTGCATATCCCATAAGCATTGACTTCATTCAATTGCCCGGAAACAGAAGAATTATTCAAAAATTATAAGAAACATTCACATGGGTTCTCATTGATGACTTCGATCTCGTCTCTGTCGGGGTGAACACTCACTATCCTGCATCGTGGATTAACATGTTTGTGGCATATTGAAAGGCCAGGTTTAAATTAACCGAAGCTTTAAACCCCTTTCAAACTCAAGGACCGAAATCCAACAGGAGCACATGTAACCGAGGCGATGAACCCCAGGGTCTGGGAGAGAAAATTCACCAATGGTATAATTAACAGACACAAACAAACAGAGTCCCATCGATTGCTGCCTCAGGGTGTAGGTCTTTGACCAAAGCAGAGGAAGATCCTGTCCAATAAAAATTTCATCCCAAATCTCTTTCATTCCCTTTAAGCATCTTATCATTACAGTTATCAAAGTAAAAAGAAATGTCACCAGGAAGAGAGGGAAGAGAACAATTTAGATAAATCAAAGCAAGATATTCATAAGAAAAGGTACACGGAGATCCAAGACCTTCCTCTCTCAGTTATTCTGATATTCTCTCAGAAACAACCCATCACAAACAAATCCCGCTGAGAAAGTGAAAGAATTTGAGTGATAAAGGTGGAGACAAAGAGACACTGAGAGCACACAACCCACACACACCAGGCGGAGAGATATCCCTTCCCCTGGAGAGCGGGAGGGAGGAGGGTTTGGAATTGGGACTGAGTGCCCTCCCACCCAGAAACACCCCAGATCAGCAGTTTGCTTCACCCACTGAGTCTGTAACACTTTGAGATGTCTCTCAATCTGCTCCCTTTGTTCCCTGTCCATTGACAGGTTAATCCAGGATAGAACTGCTTTGACGAGGAGACCTGTTTTACTGATTAGAAATCTTTAACTCCAAGTCCTTGTCGGCAACATTACTGCAGTTTGCAAATTTCTGATACCGCTCATAGGCTCCACCTGGGACTGGGAAATGAACCAGTCACACAGGTCAATTCTGCACACAGCTCAAACCCTCACATTGAACTAATGCAGCTCCAGATCTCTCTTTGTATGTCTGATTGTTCGGGTCTCAGTCCCTCTCATTCTCTCTCTCCTACTGCCTGTTCTACTCTCAATCGCTGTCGATCTCTTCCATTCACTGCCTGTTTCTCTTTCCTTCCCTCTCTCCTCTTTGCTCATTCCATCACTTTCTCATGCTCTGTCGGACTGTCATTCCCTTCTCCCTTCTGCTCATTCCATCTCTCCATCTCACACATTCCCTCTGTCAATCAATTCACACCACCTTTATTCCCTGTCACACAGTCTCTCTCTTGCTTGCTCTGTCTATCGAGCTGAAACATTCCTCGGGCAGACGAGCAGATTTCCTTTTCTAAAGGGCATGAGTGAACCAGATGGAATTTTATAACAATCAATGAGAGATTCATTGCTGAGGCGATCTTCCAATTCCAGGTTAATATTAATGAATGAATTGAATTTAACTATCATTATTTGCCATTGTGGGTATTGATTTCATGCCCCAGAGTATTATTCCGGGTCTCTATGTCGCTCTCTCATCCCTGTTTGTCGGGTTGGCTGTTTTTCATTCACTGTCTGTCTCTCTCTTTCGTGCGCTGCCTGCATCACTCATTCCCCCTCTCGTTTTCCCTCTCTCAGTTTCCCTATCTGTCTGCATCGTTCTCTCTCTCTCTCTGTCTGTCTGTCTGTCTGTCTGTCTCTGTCTCTCTCTCCCTCTCTCTCTCTCTGTCTCTCTCTCTCTGTCTCCCTCTCTCTCTCTCTCTGTCTCTCTCTCCCTCTCTCTCTCTGTCTCTCTCTCTCACTCTCGGTCTGACACACACACATGCTCGGGCAGTATGGCGCTTACTCTCTCTCTCAGTCTCTTCCCCTTGCGGCCCTATCTGTCTGTCTGTCTCTCTTTCATGCTCTGTCTGTTGCATTGTAGTTCTGCCTCTTTTGCTCTCCCTTTCCTCTCTTTCTCTCTGTCTCTCATCCCCTCTCTCTTTCCCACTCGCTCTCATTCCCTGTCTGTCTCTCTCTCTGTCTGTCTCGCTCTTCCTCTCTCTCTCTCATTCTGCCTCTCGTTCTCTTGTGCTCTGCCAGTCTAACTTTCGGTACGCACTCTCTCACATTCCAATTGTCTCTCTCTCTCTTCCTCTCACATTCCCATCATTCTCTCTCTTTCTCATGCTTTGTCTATCAGACTCTCAGTCCCTCTCACTTTTCCACTTTGTCTCATTCCTTCAGTCTCTCTCTGTCCCACAAACTCTCGCTCTCTCATGCTCTGTCAGTATGACATTCATTACACTCGCTCTGATTTTGACTCTCTCTCTTTCTCTCTCATTCCCATCGCCTGCTCTCTCTTCCTATTTTTGATTCTCTCTCTCATGCCCCTTCTCTCTCTCTCTTTCAATCGCTCATGCTCTGTCTGTTCCACTGTCACGCCACCCTCTATTCCTCGATTAACTTATTCGTCCACTGTACATCACTTGCTCTCCTCGTCTGTCTGTCTCAATCAGGCAGTTTCCATCTTTCGCTTGGGTGAAGGGGTCAGGAGTTCGGTGGAAGAGGGAAAGTAGTTCGGGAGAGGGGGACAGGAGCTCAACGGGACAATGGGGAGGGGACAGGCGTTCGGGGGAAGGGGAATAGGAGCTCAGGCAGACAGGGGCTCGAGGGGAGGGCACAGCAGCTGCGAGGGAAGGGGACAGGAGCTTGGGGGGAAAGGGGCTCGGGTGGAAGGGGACATGAGATGGGGGAAGGGGACAGCAGTTCTGGGGAGGGGGCAAGAGCTCAGGGGAGAGGGACAGGAGCTCAGGGGGAAGGGATAGGAGCTCGGGGAGGGGGTCAGGAGTTCAGGGGAGGGGGATAGGAGATCAGGGGGAGGGGGCAGGAGCTCAGGTGTGGGGGATAAGAGTTCACGGGGAGGGGGACAAGAGCTCAGGGGAGGGGGACAGGAGCTCAGGGGGGAAGAGCTCAGCGGAGGGGACAAGCGCACGGGCGGAGGGGTACAAGAGCTTAGGGGGGGTCAGGAGCTAGGTGGGGTGGGACAGGAGCTCGGGGGAGGGATACAGGAGTTCGACGGGACGGGGACAGGAGTTCAATGCAGGTGGAGAGGAGCTCGGGGGGAGGGGGACAAAGCTCTGGGCAAAGGGGGCAGGAGCTCAGGCGGAGAGCGATAGTAGCTCAGTGTGGAGAGGGATAGGAGCTCAGTGTGAGGGGGACAGGAGGCGGGGTGAGGGGTCAGGAGCTCAGGAGGGGGAGGGCAGAAGCTTACGGGGAAGGGGCAGGAGCTCAGGGGTACGGGGACAGGAGCTAAGCAGGAGGCGGGACAGGAGCTCAGACGGGAGGGGGAACAGGAGCCCAGGAGGACGGGAACAGGAGTTCAGAGGGAGGCGGGACAGGAGCTCAGATGGAGAGGGGACAGAAGCTCAAGTGGAGGGGACAGGAGATCAGGTTGAGGGGGCAGGAGCTCAGGGTGAGGGGGCCAGGAGCTCAGGGGACGGGGACAGGAACACGGGGAGAGGGGTCAAGTGTTCAGTGGGGACAGGAGCTCAGGAGAGGTGGACAGAATCTCGGGGGGAGCGGGGCAAAAGCTCAGGCGAGAGGCGACAGAAGCTCAGGGGAGAAGGGACAGGAGCTCAAGGATGGGGAACATGAGCTCTGGGGAGTGGGACAGTAGCTCGGGGGAGGGGTACAACAGCTCAGGGGCAGGGGGCCAGATCTCAGGGGAGGGAGATAGGAGCAAAGGCGAGGGGGACAGGAGCATGGGGTGGAGAGGGACAAGAGCTCAGGGGGTCATGAGCTCAGGGGAGGGGTATAGCAACTCAGGGGAGTGGGCAGGAGCTCTGGTGGAGGGGGACAGGAGCTCAGTGTGAGGGGGACAGGAGGCAGGGTGAGGGGTCAGGACCTCAGTAGGAGGGGGCAGGAGCTCAGGGTGAGGGGGCAGGTGTTCAGGGGGATAGAGAGAGGAGATCAGGGGGAGGAGGCAGGAGCTCAGGTGGAGGGGGACAGGAGCTCATGTGAGGGGGACAGGAGGCAGGGTGAAGGGGTCAGTAGCTCAGACAGAGGGGAGACAGGAGCTCAGGAGGAGGTGGACAGGTGCTCAGGTAAAGGGGACAGGAGCTCAGGGGAGGGGGAAGAGGAGATCGGGGGAAGAGCTCAGGGGAGGGGACAGGAATACGGGGAGAGGGGTCAAGTGCTAAGGGGGGGGTCAGGAGCTCAGGGGAGGGGGACAGGTTCTCGGGGGGAGGGGGACAACAGCTCAAAGGAGAGGCGACAGGAGCTCAGGGGAAAGGAAACAGGAGCTCAGGAGTGGGCGACAGGAGCTCAGGGGAGGGGGACAGTAACTCGGAGGAGGGGGCAACAGCTCAGGGGCAGCGGATCAGGTTGAGGGAGACTGTGGCTCGGGGTGACAGGGCTCAGGAGGAGGGGACAGGGGCTCAGGGGAGGGGGACAGGAGCTCAGGCGGACGGGCACAGGAGCTCAGGGGGAGAGGAATAAGAGCTCTGTGCAAGGGTGGCACGAGCTCAGGAGAGGGGGCAGGAGCTCAGTGGAGGCAGACAGGAGCTCAGCGGGAAGGGGAGAGCGCTCAGGGCAGGGGGACAGGAGCTCAGTGGGGCAGGAGCTCAGGAGAGGGGGGACAAGAGATCAGGGGAGGGAGACAGGAGCTCAGCGGGAAGGGGAGAGGCGCTCAGGGCAGGGGGACAGGAGCTCAGTGGGACAGGATTTCAGGAGAGGGGGCACAAGAGATCAGGGGAGGCAGACAGGAGCTCAGGGGAAGGGGATAGGTGCTCAGGGAGGGGGACAGGAGCTCCGGGGGTTGGGGGAGAGTAACTCAGCGGATGGGGCACAAGAGCTCAGGGGAGGTGGACAGGCGCTCAGGGGGAGGGGCATAGGAGCTCAGTGGTAGGAGAGAATAGCTCAGGGTGGGGGGACAAGATCTCGGGGGGAGGGGGACAATACTTCGTCTGGAAGGACAGGAGCTCAGGGGACGGGGACAGGAGCTCAGGGGAGGGGGACAGGAGCTCAGCAGGAGGGGGGCAGGAGCTCAGGGGAGGGGGATAGGAGCTCAGGAATGGGGAGACAGGAGCTCAGGGGAGGACAGGAGCTCGGGGGGATGGCGACAGGAGCTCACGGGAGGGGTAAAGGCGCTCTGGTTGAGGGAGACAGGAGCTCGGGGCGACAGGGCTCAGGGCGAGGGGACAGGGGCTCAGGTGAGGGGGACAGGAGCTCAGGTTGATGTGGACAGGAGCTCAGGGGAGAGGGTAAAGCACTCAGGGTGAGGTGAACAGGAGCTCAGGAGGAGGGAGCCAGGAGCTCAGGGGGAGGGGGCAGGTGCTCAGGAGGAGGGGCGACAGGAGCTTAGTGGATTGGGATAGGAGCTCAGGAGGAGGAGGACAGGAGCTCAGGGGGAGGGGGCCAGGAGCTCGGGTGTGGGGGCAGTAGCTCGTGGGGCCGGGGACAGGAGTTCAGGGGAGGGGTACAAGCGTTCAGGTTGAGGGAGACAGAAGCTCAAGGGGACCGGGCTCAGGGCGAGGGGACAGGGGCTCAGGGAACATGGGACAGTAGCTCTGGATAGGGGCAAAAGAGCTCAGGGTGAGGGAGACCGGAGCTCGCGGGGAGGGGAATAAGGGCTCTGGGTAAGGTTGGCACGAGCACAGGGGAGAGAGACAGGAGCTCAGTGGAGGGGTGCAGGAGCTCAGCGGGAAGGGGAGAGGTGCTGAGGGGAGGGGGGCAGGAGCTCAGTGGGACAGGAGCTCAGGAGAGGGGGGACAAGAGATCGGGGAGGGGGACAGGAGCTGAGGGGGAAGGGGGAGGTGGTCAGGGAAGGGGGACGGGAACTCAGTGGGACAGGAGCTCAGGAGAGGGAGGACAAGAGATCAGGAGAGAGGGACAGGAGCTCGGGGGAGCAGCTGCTCAGGGGAGGGCTGACAAGTGCACAGGGGAGGGTGCAGGAGCTCAGGGGGAAGGGGATAGGAGATTAGGGTGGAGCAGGAGATCGGGGCGTTCAGGAACAGGAGCTCAGCGGAGGGGGCACTGGATATCAGGGGAGGTGGACAGGCGCTCAATGAGAGGGGCACAGGAGCTCAGGAGAGGTGCAAACGAGCTCGGGGGGACGGGGATAAGTGCTCAGGGAGAGGGGCCAAGCACTAATGCGGAGGGGAAAGGAGCTGAGTTGTGGGAGAGAGGAGCTCAGGGGAGGAGGACAGGAGTTCAGGGGAGGCGGGTGGGAGCTCAGGGGAGGCGGGTAGGAGCTCATGGGAGGGGCACAAGAGCTAAGGGGAGGGGGACAGTAGCTCAGGGGGATGGGGACAGGTGCTCAGGAGTTCAGGGGGACGGGGACAGGAGTTCAGAGGGAGGCGGGAAAGGAGCTCAGACGGAGGGGGGACAGGAGCTCAGGGTGATGGGGACAGGAGCTCAGGAGTTCAGGGGGACGGGGACAGGAGGTCAGGGGGAGTCGGGACAGGAGCGCTGATGGAAGGGGGACAAGAGCTCAGGAGGAGGGGGGCAGGAGCTCAGGGGGAGTGGGGCAGGAGTCAGGAGGAGGCGGGACAGGAGCTCTGATGGAGGGGGGACAAGAGCTCAGGAGGAGGGAGACAGGAGCTCAGGAGTTCAAGGGGCCGGGGACAGGAGGTCAGGGGGAGGAGGGACAGGAGCTCAGACGGAGGGGGGACAAGAGATGAGGAGGAGGGGGACAGGAGCTCAGGAGGAGGTGGCAGGAGTTCAGGGGGACGGGGACAGGAGGTCTGGGGGAGGTGGAACATGATCTCAGATGGAGGGGGGTCAGGAGCTTAGGGGGATGGGGACAGGAGCTCAGGGGAGGGGGAAGAGGAGATCAGGAGGGAAGAGCACAGTGGAGGGGACAGGAACAAGGGGAGATGGGTCATGTGCTCAGTGGGACTGGAGTTCGGGGCAGAGGGCAGAATCTCGGGGGGAGGGGTATAAGAGCTCAGGGGAGAGGCGACAGGAGCTCGTGGAAGAGGGGAGAGGAGCTCAGGGGTGGGGGACAGGAGCTCAGGTGGAGGGGGACAGGAGCTCAGTGTGAGGGGGACAGGAGGTGGGGTGAGGGGGTCAGGAGCTCAGGGGGAGGGGGCAGGAGCTCAGGGTGAGGGGGTCAGGAGCTCAGGTGGAGGCGGGACAGGAGCTCAGACGGATGGGGGACATGAGCTCAGGAGGAGGGGGACAGGAGCTCAGGGGGAGGTGGCAGGAGTTCAGGGGGACTGGGACAGGAGGTCAGGGGGAGGGGGTTCAGGAGCTCTGATGGAGGGGGGAGAGGAGCTCAGGAGGAGGGGGACAGGAGCTCAGGGGAGGGGGTAAGAGAAGATCGCGGGGCAAGAGATCAGGGGAGTGGACAGGATCTCGCCGGGAGGGGGACAATAGCTCAGAGGTGAGGCGACAGGAGCTCAGGGGAAAGGGGACAGGAGCTCAGGAGTGGGGGACAGGAGCTCAGGGGAGGGGGCACAAGAGCTCAGGAGGAGGGGACAGGAGCTCAGGGGGAGGTGGCAGGAGTTCAGGGGGACGGGGACAGGAGGTGAGGGGAGGTGGGACAGAAGCTCAGATGGAGGGGTGACAGGATCTCAGGGGGAGGGGGACAACAGCTCAGGGTAGAAGCGACAGGAGCTCACAGGAGAGGGGACAGGAGCTCAGGAGTGGGGGACAGGAGCTCAGGGGAGGGGGCACAAGAGCTCAGGAGGAGGGGACAGGAGCTCAGGGGGAGGTGGCAGGAGTTCAGGGGGACGGGGACAGGAGGTTAGGGGGAGGCGGGACAGAAGCTCAGATGGAGGGGTGACAGGAACTCAGGGGGAGGGGGACAGGAGCTCACGGGATGTGCGAAAGAAGCTCTGGAGAAAGGGGGCAGGAGTTCAGGGGTGGGGGACAGGAGCTCAGTGTGACGGGGACAGGAGGTGGATGAGGCGACAGGAGCTCAGGGGGAGTGGCAGGAGCTCAGGGTAAGGGGGCAGAAGCTCAGGGGGACGGGGACAGGAGCTCAGGTGGAGGTGGGACAGGAGCTCAGACGGAGGGGGGACATGAGCTCATGAGGAAGGGGGCAGGAGCTCAGGGGCAGGTGGCAGGAGTTCAGGTGGACGGGAACAGGAAGTCAGGGGGAGGCGGCACAGGAGCTCAGATGGAGGGGGGACAGGAGCTCAGGAGGAGGGGGACAGGAGCTCAGGGGAGGGGGAAGAGCAGATCGGAGGGCAAGAGATCAGAGGAGGGGACAGGAACACGGGGAGAGGGGTGAAGTGCTCAGGGGGGACAGGAGTTCAGGGGAGGGTGACATGATCTCGGGGGAGGAGGACAAGAGCTCAGGGGAGAGGTGACAGGACCTCAGGGGAGAGGGGACAGGCGCGCTGGGAAGGGGGTCAGGAGCTCAGGGGTGGGGGGACAGTAGCTCGGACGCGGGGGACAGGATCTCGGGAGGAGGGGGTCGAGCTCAGGGGAGAGGCGACAGGACCTCAGGGGGGAGGGGACTGCAGCACAGGGTTTGGGGACAGGTGCTCAGGGGAGGGGGACAGGAGCACGCGGGGAGGGGGACAAGTGCTCAGGGTGGACCGGAACTGAGGTGAGTGGTACAGGATTCCAGGGGAAGACGGCCAGGAGCTCAGGGGAGGAAGACAGAAGCTCAGGGGAGGGGGTCCAGGAGCTCGGGTGGAGGGGTACAAGAGCTCCGGGGGAGGAGAACAGGAGCTCAGGGGAAGGGGACAGGAGCTCAGGGCAGGGAGAGGAGCTCAGGGTAGGGCAGACAGGATCTCGGGTGGAGGGGGACAAGAGTTCAGCAGGAAGCACAGGAGTTCAGGGGAGGGGGACAGGAGCTCAGTGGGGTGGCTAGGAGCTCAGGGAAGGGGGACAGGAGTTCAGGGGGAGGGGGACAGGAGCTCAGGAGGATGGGTGCAGGCGCACATGTTGAGGGAGACAGGTGCTCGGGGCGACAGGGCTCAGGGGGAGGGGGATAGGAGCTCAGGGGGAGGATGACAGGAGCTCAGATGAGGTAGACAGAAGCTCAGGGAGAGGGGCACAGTAGCTCAGGCGAGCGGGACAGGAGCTCGGGAGGGGGGAAACAGGAGCTCAGGGGTGGTTAGGAGCTCGAGGGGATGGGGACAGGAGCTTAGGGGAAGCGTACTGGTGCTCAAGTTGAGGGAGAAAGGTGCTCGGGGCTACAGGGCTCAGGGGGAGGGGACAGGGGCTCAGGGGAGGGCTACAAGCGCTCAGGTTCAGCGAGACAGGAGCTCGAGGGGATAGGGCTCACGGGAGGGGACAGGGGCTCAGGGGAGGGTGAAAGGAGCTCAGGGGCACGGAGACAGGAGCACAGGGGAGTGGTAAAAGTGCTCAGGGTGAGGGAGACAGGAGCTCAGGAGGAGGGGGCAGGAACTCAATGTTGAGGGGGACAGGAGCTCATGTGGAGGGGGCAGGAGCTCAGCGGGAGGTGAACAGGAGCTCAGGGGAGGAGGACAGGAGCTTAGGGAGGGGTACAAGCGCTCAGGTTGAGGGAGACAGTAGCTCGGGGCGACAGGGCTCAGGATGAGGGGACAGAGTCTCAGGGGAGGAGGACAGGAGCTCAGGCGGACGGGGACAGGAGCTCAGTGGAGGGGCAAAAGAGCTCAGGGTGAAGGAGACAGGAGCTCGGGGGGAGGGGAATAAGGGTTCTGGGAAAGGGTGGCACGAGCTCAGGGGAGGGGCTGGGAGCTCAGTGGAGGGGTACAGGAGCTCAGGGGAGAGGTACAGGAGCTCGATGGAGGGGTGCAGGAGCTCAGGGGAGAGGTATAGGAGCCTAGTGGAGGAGGACAGGAGCTCAGCGGGAATTGGAGAGGCGCTCAGGTGAGGGGGACAGGAGCTCAGTGGGACAGGAGCTCAGGAGAGGGGGGACAAGTGCTCAGGGGAGGCGGACAGGAGCTCGGGCAGAAGGGGATAGGAGCTCAGGGAGAGGGACAGGAGCGCCGGAGGTTGGGGGACAGGAGCTCAGCGGATGGAGCACAGGAGCTCAGGGGCTGTGGGCAGGCGCTCAGCGGGAGGGAAAGAAGAGCTCAGGGCAGGGCGGACAGGATGTCGGGGGGAGCGGGACAAGAGTTCAGCGGGAAGGACAGGAGCTCAGTGGAAAGTGAGAGGAGGTTAGTGGAGGGGGCAGGAGCTCTGGGGAGGGGGGAAAGAAGAGCAGGTGGAGGGGGTCAGGAGCTCAGGGGGAGGGGGACAGGAGCTCAGGAGGATGGGACAGGAGCTCAGGGGCAGGGAGGCAGCAGCTCAGGAGGAGGAGGGACAGGGCTCAGGGAAGGGTGATAGGAGCTCAGGGGGAGGGTACAGGCGCTCAAGTTGAGAGAGACAGGTGATCGGGGCGACAGGGCTCAGGGGGAGGGGACAGGGGCTCAGGGGAGGGCTACAGGCGCTCAGGTTTAGCGAGACAGGGGTTCGAGGGGACAGGGCTCACGGAGAGGGGTCAGGGGCTCAGGGGAGTGTAACTGGAGCTCAGGTGCACAGGGTCAGGAGGGCAGGGGAGTGGTAAAAGCGCTCAGGGTGAGGGAAACAGGAGCTCATGTGGAGGGGGCAGGAGCTCAGCGGGAGGTGAACAGGAGCTCAGGGGAGGAGGACAGGAGCTTAGCGAGGGGTCCAAGCGCTCAGGTTGAGCGAGACAGTGGCTCGGGGCGACATGGCTCAGGAGGAGGGGACAGAGGCTCAGGGGAGGGGTGCAGGAGCTCAGGGGAGGAGGACAGGAGCTCAGGGAGGGTTGCAAGCGCTCAGGTCGAGGGAGACAGTGGCTCGGGGCGACAGGGCTCAGGAGCAGGGGACAGGGACTCAGCGGAGGGGGACAGGAGCTCAGGCGGACGGGACAGGAGCTCAGGGGAGGGGCAAAAGAGCTCAGGGTGAGGAAGACAGGAGCTCGGGGGGAGGGGAGTAAGAGCTCTGGCAAGGGTGGAATGAGCTCAGGGGAGGGGGCAGGAGCTCAGTGGAGGGGTGCAGGAGCTCAGGGGAGAGGTACAGGAGCTCAGTGAAGGGGTGTAGGAGCTCAGGGGAGGTGGACAGGAGCTCGGGGGGAAGGGGGCAGGAACTCAGCGGATGGGGCACAGGAGCTCAGGGGAGGTGGACAGGCGCTCAGGTGGATCGGCACAGGAGCTCAGGGGGGGGAGAGAAGAGCTCAGGGCAGGGGGTACAGGATCTCGGGGGGAGGGGGCAAGAGTTTGGCGGGATGGACAGGTGCTCAGGGGAGGGGGAGAGGAGGTTAGTGGAGGGGGATTGGAGCTCAAGGGAGGGGGCAGAAGCTCAGGGGAAGGGGACAGGAGAGCAGTTGAAGGGGGACAGGAGCTCAGGAGGACGGGAGAGCAGCTCAGGGGGAGGGAGACAGCAGCTCAGTAGGAGGGAGGACAGGAGCTCAGGGGAGGGGGATAGGACCTCAGGGGGAGGAGGACAGGAGCTCAGGGGGAGGGGTACAGGAGCTCAGGCGAGGGGGTAGGAACTCGGGGGGGTGGGGAGACAGGAGCTAAGGGGAGGACAGGAGCTCGGGGGATGGGGAAAGTAGCTCAGGGGAAGGGTACAGGCGCTCTGTTTGAGGGGGACAGGAGCTCTGCGCGACAGGGCTCAGGGGGAGGGGCAGGGGCTCACGGGAGGGGTACAAGCGCTCAGATTGAGGGAAACAGGAGCTCCGGGGTCAGGGCTCAGGGGTAGGGGAAAGGGGCTCAGGTGAGTGGGGCAGGAGCTCAGGTGTACGGGGACAGAAGCTCAGGGGAGGGCTTAAAGCACTCAGGAGGAGGGGGACAGGAGCTCAGGGGGAGGGGGCAGGAGGTCAGGGGGTCGTGAACAGGAGGACATGATCTCAGAGGAGGGGGACAGAAGCTCAGGAGGAGGGGCGGCAGGAGCTCAAGGGATTGGGATAAGAGATCAGGGGGAGGAGGACAGGAGCTCAGGGGGAGGGGGCCAGGAGCTCGGGTGTGGGGGCAGTAGCTCGTGGGGCCGGGGACAGGAGCTCAGGGGAGGGGTACAAGCGTTCAGGGTAGGGCGGCAGAAGCTCGGGGCGGGGGGGGTGGGCAGGAGCTCGGAGTTAGGGCCAGTTGCTTGTGGGGCCGGGGACAGGAGCTCAGGGCAGGGGTACAAGCGTTCAGGTTGAGAGAAACAGGAGCTCGAGGGGACAGGGCTCAGGGGGAGGGGTCAGGGGCTCAGGGGAGGGGGACAGGAGCTCCGGCGAATGGGGACAGCTGCTCTGGGTAACGGTGGCACGAGCTCAGGGGAGGGAGACAGGAGCTCAATGGTGGTGTGTAGGAGCTCAAGGGAGAGGTACAGGAGCTCAGTGTAGGGAGGCAGGAGCTCAGCGGGAAGGAGAGTGGCGCTGAGGGGAAGGGGACAGGAACTCAGTGGGACAGGAGCTCAGGAGAGGGGGTCAAGAGATCAGGGGAGGGGGACAGGAACTCAGTCGGACAGGAGCTCAGAAAAGGGGGGACAAGAGATCAGGGGAGGGGCACAGGAGCTCAGGAGGGCAGGAGCTCAGGGGAGGGGGCAAGTGCGCATGGTAGGGGGACAGGAGCTCAGGGGGAAGGGGACAGAAGCTCAGCGGAGGGGCACAGGAGATCAGGGGAGGAGGACAGGTGCTCAGAGAGAGGGGCACAGGAGCTCAGGGGAGGTGCAAAGGAGCTCGGGGGGACGGGGACAAGTGCTCAGGAAGAGGGTCCAAGCACGAAGGCGGAGGGGACAGGAGCTGCGTTGTGGGAGAGAGGAGCTCAGGGGAGGAGGACAGGAGTTCAGGGTAGGCGGACAGGAGCTCGGGTGGAGGGGACGAGATCTCGGGTGAGGGGGCAGGAGCTCGAATTGAGGGACAGGAGCTTGGCGGAAGGGAGTCAGGAGCTCCGTGGAGGGGGATAAGAGCTCAGGGCAAGGGGGCACGAGCTCAGGGGAGGGGGGAAGGAGCTCAGGGGAGGATTGCAGGATATCAGTAGAGGGCGACAGGAGCTCTGTGGGACAGGAGCTCAGGAGACGGGGACAAGAGATCACGGGAGGGGGGACAGGAGCTCAGGCGAGGTGGACAGGTGCTCAGCGGAGGGCGACAGGCGCTCCGGGGGAGGGGCACATGAGCTCAGGGGAGGGGCAAAGCGCTAAGGTGGAGCGGGACAGGAGCTCTGTGTTGGAAGAGAGGAGCTCAGGGGAGGGGGACAGGAGCTCAGGGGAGGTGGACAGGAGCTCGGGTGGAGGGGGCAGGAGCTCAGGAGAGGGGACAGGAGCTCGAGGCGAGGAGACAGGAACTCTGGAGAGGGGGAGAAGAACTAAGGGCAAGGGGGACAGGAACTTGGGTGGAGGGGGACAATAGATCACGCGGAGCGGGACAGGATCTCAGGGGAGGGGGACAGGAGCTCAGATGGAGGGGGCAGGAGGTCAGGGGAGAGGGGACAGGAGCTCAGGGGAGGGGGCTGGAGCTCGGGTGGAGGTGGACAGGAGCTCAGGGGAGGGGGACAGGAGCTCGGGTGGAGGGGGGCACGAGCTCAGGGGAGGGTGATAGGAGATCATGGGGAGGAGGACAGGAGCTCAGGGGAGCGGCGTAAAATTAAATGGGATGCACTGGGAGGCCGAGCCACCCTGGTTCTGCCTCCGGCCAACTTTACGACGTCGGGCGTGGTTGGTGGCCCACCCGCCCGAGGCCATTCAAGGCCCTTTAGATTCCACTTCACGGCCACTTAAGAGCTCTCTCCCGCCTCCACGGGTATTTTACCGGTGACAAGTGGGCGTGCTGGGGACGTGAAAGGCCCCCCCAGCGATAGCTGCCGGCCTTTCAGCGCGCGGTCGGCGGCGGGGGTGCGGGGGTTGCGGGTGGTGTCTACCACGAGAGTTGGGTACAGGGTGCCCAATTGCGGGTCGCTCCCGCCTCCCAACCCACCCCTGGGACCCAAGACACCCCCGAACGACTACTCCAGCCGCACTAGTGAAGGACTGATCTCCCTGGTGAGGCAAGCCCAACTTACCTTGACGCATGGCTCCATCTGGTCGGCTGTGCTGCAGTCCCAGCAGCAGCTGCCGTTCCCACTGATTGGCCAGCAGCTCAAAGAGACGGGACTTCCTCCCTCAAGCGGGTGAAAGTCCTGCCTTGGGACAATTAAAGCCCGGGCACCTGCTAAATATGGGTTGGATCCCTGGACTAGGCGGAAGCGGGTCGGTGGCGAATTCCCGTCAGCTGATGGCAAAATCCAGCCAAATGAGTGGGCAAGAACATGGCAGATGGGATATGGTGTCGAAAAATATGAGGTTACCACTTTGGCAGCAGGAGAAGATGTGCAGAGTATTTCTTAAAGGATAAGAGATTAGAAAGTGTAGATTATCAAAGGGACATGGGTGTCCTCGTCAATAAGTCACTGAAAGTGAACATGCAGGTGCAGAAAGCAATTGGGAAGGCTAATGGTATGTTGGCCTTTATCACAGAGGATTTGCATTCGGGAGCAGCCAAGAATTTTGTCAATTGTATAGAACTTTGGTTGGACCAAACCTGTAGTACTGTGTCAAAAACAAGAAATGCTGGAATCACTCATCAGGTCTGGCAGCATCTGTGGAAAGAGAAGCAGAGTTAACGTTTCGGGTCAGTGACCCTTCTTCGGAATTGACAAATATTAGAAAAGTCACAGATTATAAACAAGTGAGGTGGGGGTGGGGCAAGAGATAACAAAGGAGATGGTGCAGATTGGACCAGGCCACATAGCTGACCAAAAGGTCACGGAGCAAAGGCAAACAATATGTTAATGGTGTGTTGAAAGGCAAAGCATTAGTACAGATTAGGTGTGAATACACTCAATATTGAACAGCAGCAACGCAAATCTGAAGAAAAACAACCTGAAAAAAACAGTGGGTAAGCAAACTGATCAAACTAAGATGAAATGAAATAAATGCAAAAAAAATTGTAAAAAATGTAAAAAGGAATGTAAAAAAAAGGAAGAAAAAATAACTAAAAATGAAAGTAAAATGGGGGGCTGTCATGCTCTGAAATTATTGAACTCAATGTTCAGTCCGGCAGGCTGTAGTGTGCCAAATCGGTAGATGAGATACTGTTCCTCGAGCTTGCGTTGATGTTCACTGGAACACTGCAGAAATCCCAGGACAGAGATGTGAGCATGAGAGCAGGGGGGAGTGCTGAAATGGCAAGCAACCGGAAGCTCAGGGTCCTGCTTGCAGACTGAGCGGAGATGTTCCACAAAGCGGTCACCCAGTCTGCGCTTGGTCTCCCCAATGTAGAGGAGACCACACTGTGAGCAGCGAATACAGTATACTACATTGAAAGAAGTACAAGTAAATCGCTGCTTCACCTGAAAGGAGTGTTTGGGGCTTGGGATAGTGAGGAGAGAGGAGGTAAATGGGCAGGTATCACACCTCCTGCGATTGCAGGGGAAGGTGCCCTGGGACGGGTACGAGGTGGTGGGGGTAATGGAGGAGTGGACCAGGGTGTCGCGGAGGGAACGATTCCTTCGGAATGCTGACAGGGGAAGGGAGGGGAAGATGCGACTTGTAGTGGCATCACGCTGGAGGTGGCGAAAATGGCGGAGGATGATCCTTTGGATATGGAGGCTGGTGGGATGAAAAGTGACGACAAGGGTAACCCTGTCACGGTTCTGGGAGGGAGGGGAAGGGGTGAGGGTAGTGATGCGGGGAATGGGTCGGACACGGTTGAGGGCCCTGTCAACCACAGTGGGGGGAAATCCTCGGTTGAGGAAAAAGGAGGTCATATCAGAAGCACCGTCATGGAAGGTAGCATCATCAGAGCAGATGCGTCGGAGACAGAGAAACTGGGAGAATCATATCAGAAGCACCGTCATGGAAGGTAGCATCATCATATCAGAAGCACCGTCATGGAAGGTAGCATCATCATATCAGAAGTACCGTCATGGAAGGCTTTTATTTTAGTGTTTAATTCACTACCACTTCTCTTCCAGGAATGCCTACCTTGCCCCTTCCCCTCCCTCCCAGAACCGTGACAGGGTTCCCCTTGTCCTTACTTTTCATCCCACCAGCCTCCATATCCAAAGGATCATCCTCCGCCATTTTCGCCACCTCCAGCGTGATGCCACTACCAGTCGCATCTTCCCCTCCCTTCCCCTGTAAGCATTCCAAAGGGATCATTCCCTCTGCGACACCCTGGTCCGCTCCTCCATTGCCCCCACCACTTCGTCCCCGTCCCATGGCACCTTCCCCTGCAATCGCATGAGCTGTAATACCTGCCCATGTACCTCTTCTCTCCTCGCTATTGCAGGCCCCAAACACTCCTTTCAGGTGAAGCAGCGATTTACTTGTACTTCTTTCAATTTAGTATACTGTATTCGCTGCTCAAAATGTGGTCTCCTCTACATTGGGGAGACCAAACGCAGACTGTTTGACCACTTTGCGGAACACCTCTGCTCAGTCCGCAAGCAGGACCCTGAGCTGCCGGTTGCTTGCCATTTCAACACTCCCCCCTGCTCTCAAGCTCACATCTCTATCCTGGGCTTGCTGCAGTGTTCCATTGAACATCAACGCAAGCTCGAGGAACAACATCTCATTTACTGATTAGGCACACAACCGCCTGCCGGACTGAACATTGAGTTCAATAATTTCAGAGCATGACGTGTCCCCCATTTTACTTTTATTTTTAGTTATTTTTTTCTTTTTTTACATTTTTGCAACGTTTTATGTTTATTTCATTTCAGCTTAGTTTGTTCAGTTTGCTTAACCACTTTTTTCATGTTTGTACTTGCTGCTGTTCAATCTTCAGTCCGTTAACACCCTATCTTTACTAATGCTTTGTCTTTCAACACACCATTAACATTGTGTTTGCGTTTTCTCCATGACCAAGGTCAGCTATATGGCCTTGTCCAATCTGCACCTTTTCTTTTGTTATCTCATGCCCCACCCCCGCCTCACTTGCTTATAACCTTTGACATTTCTAATATTTACTAGTTCCGAAGAAGGGTCACTGACTTGAAACGTTAACTCTGATTCTCTTTCCACAGATGCTGACAGACCTGCTGAGTGGTTCCAACATTTCTTGTTTTTATTACAAAAGTAAGGAGGTCATGCTTCAGCTGTAGGGGACATTGGTGAGACTGCATCTGGAGTACTGTGTACTGTACTGGTCTCCTTATATAAGGAAGGATGCAAATGTGTTGGAAGCAGTTCAGAGAAGATTTACTGGACTAATGCATGGAATGTGTGCGATGTCTTCTGGGGAAAGGGTTGTTCAGGCTAGGCTTGTAGCATGGCGTTTAAAAGAGTAAGCGGCGACTTGACTGAAACATATAAGATCGTGAGGAATCTTGACAGGGTGGATGTGGAAAGGTTATTTTATCTTGTGGGAGAATCTAGAACTAGGGGACACTGTTCAAAAATAAGGAGTTACCCATTTAAATAATGGATGAGATTTTTTTTCTGTCTGAGGGTCGTGAGTTTGTGGAACTCTCTCTCTCTCTCTCTCAAAAGGCAGTCGAAGTAGTGTCTTTAAATATTTTTAAGGCAGAGATCGATAGATTCCTGATAAGCAAGGCGATGAATGGTTATCAAGGGCAGGCCAGAATGTGGAGTCGAGGTTACAATCAGATTAGCCATGATCTTATTGAATGGCAAAACATGATTGAGAGCTGAGTGGCCTACTCCTGCTCCTAATCTGTTTGTTCATTTGCTTGCATGCTGTGGTCGAGGAACATACTGTTTTTGAATGTGAACTTTGGAATGCACGAGCAGTGAAAACCCCAATAAACACTGCATTGACATTTTTAATTTTCTTTTCTCAGGATTAATTATTTTATCACTTCCAATTTCACGTTTGTCGTGGGGTTACGATGACTCGAACCCCCAAATTTATGTTGCAGCCAGGTGAGGAGGAGTCCCAGGCTCTCCTCTGGTCTCATATCTTATTTGACCACAACAGAGCTTTTTTTTCCTTTTTAACATTGGACGTGCTGACCATCTCAGTGAGTATTTCACCCTTTACCATAGTGTGATCATGAAAGAACCAATTAGACAGGTGTTCTTGAATGAAACAAGAGTTGAATTTATTATACCTAACAATCTAAACTGGATCTAAGTAAAATAATAAAAATATACGCTGCACATTCATGCATCCATACAAACGCGAATCACAAATAGATGACAGAGTGAGAAATATTTTTGGTCAGAATTGATTATAGAATAAATAAAAACAAATACAATCTGTTAGGTTGGATAATTCTGTGGTCGTCTGGCTGAAGTTGTATTCTTGAAGTCTTTGGTCGAAGTGCACTTAGCGGCTGGTCCACATGGCTCAGGATTTACCTGTAGGTCACCTCTATGCTCACAGACCTACAGTGGCTCCCGGTCTGGAGTATTTCTGCCCCTGGAGTCTCTGTATGCTGTGGATGGTTTTCTGGAGGTTGTGTTGTGAGCTGCAGCTGACATTCAGCGAAGGCAGAGGATTTGGTGACCCAATTCTGGACGAGGTAGAGGGGCTGTGGGTCGAAATCAGTAACATGACCAACAAATGGAGAAGAAGCTGCAGAGAGGGGAAGCTCTGTCAAGAGGGAGGAGGAAAGGGCTCTGCCCTACCCACCCCAGGTTTCCCAAGCACACTTTTCCTACTTACACTTAACCCAGGAGCCCGATGGCAGCTCAACATCACCTTCTCAAGGGCAATTAGGGATTTGCAATAAATGCAGGCCGAGCCAGCGACACCCACATCCCATGAACGAATAATATCAATAAAATCTTCCCACACTTTTTTTTAAAAATTATTCATTCATGGGCTGTGGGTGTCGCTGGCAAGGCCTGAATTTATTGCACATCCCTAATTGCCCTTGAGAAGGTGATGGTGAGCTGCCTTCTTGAATCGCTGCAGTCCACGTGGGGTAGGTACACCCACAGTGCTGTCAGGAAGGGATTTCCAGGATTTTGACCGAGCGACAGTGAAGGAACGGCGATATAGTTCCAAGTCAGGATGATGTGTGACTTAGAGGAACTTGTAGGTGGTGGTGTTCCTATGCATTTTCTGCTCTTGTCCTTCTAGTTGGTACTGGTCGCGGGTTTGGAAGGTACTGTCCAAGGAGACCTGGTGCATTGCTGCAGTGCATCTTGTGGATGGTACACTCTGCTGCCACTGTGCGTCGGTGGTGGAGGGAGTGAATGTTTGTAGATGGGGTGCCATTCAAGCGGGCTGCTTTGTCCTGGATGGTGTCGAGCTTCTTGAGTGTTGTTGGTGCTGCATCCATACAGGCAAGTGGAGAGTATTCCATCACACTCCTCAACTGTGCCTTGTAGATGGTGAACAGGCTTTGCTGAATCAGGAGGTGAGTTATTCGCCGCAGGCTTCCTAGCCTCTGACCTGGTCCTGTCACCACGGTAATTATATGGCTACTCCAGTTCAGTTTCTGGTCAACCGTAGCCCCTAGGATGTTGATAGTGGGGGATTCAGCGAGGTAATGCCATTGAATGTCAAGGGGAGATGGTTCGATTAACTCTTGTTGGAGATGGTTATTGCCTGGCACTTGTATGGCACGCATGCTCCTTGCCACTTATCAGCCCAAATCTGGATATTGTCCAAGTCTTGCTGCATTTCTCGACGGACTATTTCAGTATCTGAGGAGTCACGTATGATACTGAACATTGTGCAATCATCAGCAAACATCCCCACTTCTGACCTCATGATTGAAGGAAGGTCATTGATGAAGCAGCTAAAGATGATTGGGCCTCGGACACTGCACTGAGAAACTCCTGCAGTGATGTTCTGGAGCTCAGATGACTGACCTGCAGCAACCACAACGAGCTTCCGTTGCGCGAGGGATGACTCCAACCGGCGGAGGGTTTTCCCCCTGATTCCCATTGACCTCAGTTTTGCCAGGGCTCCTTGATGCCATACATGGTCAAATGTATCACCTCACACATCTGCCATGACAACTAAATATTAGGGAGACTGAAGCCAGTCTTTTCAAACCCCACATCAAACGTTTCCCAGCCACAAACCCCAGCCTTCTCCTTGGCAACTGTCTGAGCATAAACAGAACTGCTCACAACCTGGTGTCATAGTTGACCCTGCAATGAACTTCCTACTAAATAATCACGCTATCAATAATACTGCCTATTTCCACCTCCGTAACATCACACAACTTTGCCCTAGTTTCAGCTCTTCTGCTGAAGAAACACTCCCCCTTGCCTATGTTACCTGTAGACTTGACTATTCCAACACACTTCTTGCTGGTCTCCCACATTCTACCCTCCATAAACTTGACGTGATCCAAAACAGTGCTGCCCATATTCTAACTCACACATCACCCCCTGTACTCACTGACCTACATTGGATCCTGGTCAGCAACACCTCAATTTTAAAACTCTCAGCCTTCTTTTCAATTCCCTCATTGCCTCATCCCTCCCTGTCTCTGTCATCTCCTCCAGCCCTACAACCCTCCGAGATATCTGCACTCAAATAATTTTGGGGACTTCAGCATCCCCTAGTTTAATTACTCTACCATTGATGGCCGTGCCTTCAGCTGCCGAGGTCCTAAGCTCTGGAAAATAAGAGCAGAACTTCTTGAAGGTAGGCATTCCTGGAAGAGAAGTGGCCGTGAATTAAACACTAAACTAAAAGCAAAATACTGCGGATGTTGGAACTCTGAAATGAGAACAGGAAGTGATGGACATACTCAGCAGGTCTGGTAGCATCTGTGTAGAGAGAAACAGAGTTAATGTTTCAGATCTGTGACCCTTAATCAGAACAGGTAAACGTTAGAAATGTAGCAGTCTGTCATTTAATCTCTCCCCTCTCCGTCTCATCGTACTCCTTCTTTCTTGTTCTTCTTTCCCCTTCCCCTCTTTCACTTGTTCAAACACTGTTACATTTCTAACGTTTACCAGTTCTGATAGAGGTTAGTAAGTACAGACGTAGTAAAGTTCTGCTGAACATCTATAAAACTCTGGTTGGGCCCCAACTGGAGTACTGCAGCCAGTTTTGATCACCACACATCAAAAAGGATGTGAGGGTCCTTGACAGGATGCAGAGGAGATTTACCAGAATGGTTCTAGGGATGGAGGAATTTAGCGACAAGGTTCGTCTGGAAAAGCTGGGATTGTTTTCCTTGGAGTCAAGGAGATTTGAGGGGATATTTGATAGAGGTATACAAGATGATGACACGTTTGGATAAGATAGACAGGAAAAGATGTTCCCATTGGTTAATGGTACAAGGACTAGAGTTAAGGTTGTGGGCAAGAGATCCAGGGGAATGAGAGGAACAAGCTTTTTACAGTGAGTGGGAATGGCCTGGAAATCACTGCCTACGAGGGTGGTAGAAGCAGATATGGTGAATACTTTTAAAAGGATATTGCATGGATACTTGAGAGAATTAAACTTGTAGGAATATGGTACAGAGCGGATGAATGAGACTGACTGGATTTACCTACAAAGAGCTGGTATGGTCTCGATGGGCCGAATGATGGACTCTCTGCTGAAATGATGATGACTCTACGGCTCTATGACAGGGGAATACTATCACTGCTGCTTTCATACACTGGGGAAGTTTATAATGGACTGGGCAGTATCACCCTGTTGAACCCCGTGATGTAAGTGAAATATTTGATGACCCAGAACATGGTTCATAATTGTCCTTCACAAACAGAGTAAATCAGTTCAACCCCACTCACAATTCTGGAGTCATTCACAATGGGGTGTAATTTCTCCTGGTTTTCTCTACATAGGACAGCAGCCAGGCTTTTCACTGTGTCCCCCACCTCCATGTGCGAAGTCTTGTCAGGGTTAGGTGAGATAAGACACGTTGATTGGGCGAGAGCTTTCTTGAATTGTGTAATCGCTTCCGTGCTCTCTTCGAACCAACCTGGTTCAACCTGGTCATCATCACCATTAGGTGGTTCATAAACGGAGTCACGGTCTCTGACAATCGAGCGTTGAGTGTCCACTGATACCCCACCAGCCTGAGGATAGGACACAGGGCAGTCTTTGAGGTGGACAGAGGTAGAAACTGGATGGTCTCCACCTGATGTTGGTCTGGGTTGATGGTGGATGATCCAATCTGGACGCTTAGAAAGGTGACACGATCTTACTCCAGCTGGGCCTTACGTGGTTTGTCTTTTAGTCCAGCTCCCAAAGTAACTGCTGTAGTTCCTGTAAAAGGGTTAAATGGGTGAACACGGTCTGTGGTAATAAGGAGGAAATCATCGACATGTTTCAGCAAGCAGGAAGACTGTGAGAAGCTCATAAGGGCCCTGGCCATACGTTTGTGGAAAATAGTGTGGTTATTGCGGAACCCCTTGTGACAGACATGTCCAGGAGTATCTGTGGTCCTCAGAAGTGAACATGAATTTAAATTATTTTTCTGGTTTTACTGGGATACACCAATAACCATTAGAGATATCCAGGGTGGAGAAGACAGCCCTGCCGCTTGGAATCTGGGAGAGTAGGGTGGATGTCTCTCTGTCAACCGGGTTCACACAGAGGTGAGGTATTAACGACACTGCTCAGTTTGGTGTCATTGTTGTTTTTGTTGAAATTTTACCTTGTAATTCACGAATCCGAATAGTTAATATAAACAGTGGTCCCAGCACCAATCCCTGTGGAACACCACTACCCACCTCCCACCAGTCTGAGTAAGCAGATTTACCCCTTACCCTAATTAATGTTTTCTTACCAGTATGCTATCCAATCGCTACTTGCCCCAGTTTGGAACCCTGTGGCTGTTTCAGTGACAGACAGTGTTAAATACAAAAATTCATTAATGTTAAATTGTGTGTTCACTCATTCCCTGGAGATGGCGTTTGTCCTTCCAAACATTGCAGAGCTCGGGATTAAGATGCTTTTTTCATGCCGTTTTGTCTGTTTATTTCTCACTGTGGTTAATACTTTGTTGAGCTACTGCAAAAAAAAGGTCCTGATTAATTATTTGTTTCTCCATTTAAAAGGCACGTTTGAAACAAATCAATACAAAGTAATGGAGGGAATCCTGAGCAGTTTTGGCTCAAGGAATCTCCAAAGTTAACTTATTGAAACACTAAAAGGGATCTCCAAAGTTAACTAATTGAAACACCAACATGAATCTCCAAAGTTAACTAATTGAAACACTAACAGGAATCTCCAGAGTTTACTAATTGAAATACCAACAGGAATCTCCAAAGTTAACTAATTGAAACACTAACAGGGATCTCCAAAGTTAACTAATTGAAACACTAAAAGGGATCTCCACAGATAACTAATTCATCCAATAACAGTGATCTCCAAAGATAACTAATTGTAACACTAAGAGGGATCTCCAAAGTTTATGTGGAGATCCCTGTTAGTGTTTCAATTCGTTAACTGAACAAACGCTGCTGCAAATGTGAATTACTGCAGATGCTGCAAATCTAAAAATAAGTCAGCAAACGCTGGAAATACCCAGCAGCTCTGACAGCATCTGTGGAGAGAGAAGCAGAGATAATTTTTCATGTCTATGACTTTTGATCATATCTGGGAAAAGTTAGAGATGTAACAGGACAGAGGCAGGGAAACGGGGAGGGGGAAGAAACAAAAGGAAAGGTTTGTGATAAGGTGGAAAGCAGGAGAGATGAAATGACAGAGAGATGACAGCGCGAAGATAAAGAGCAGAAAATTCAAATGATTCTAATTTAATTTCTCTGCTTCACTCCCACTCATCCCTCTCTTTCCTCGGCCTCCTTACACTGTTCTACTGAAGATCAATGGAAGCCTGATGAACAGCACGTCATCTTTCCAATCAGGAAGTGTACAGTATTTCAGACTCAACTTTGAGCTCAATAAGTGAAGATCATAACAAATACTCCCATTGATTCAGACATAAACAGGATGGCAAGGTGTAACCAGTAGAGAGCTGAAAGGATCAGTTCTTGGGCCTCAGCTATGAACAATCTATTCCAAGGCTAGGAACAGACGAAGCACTTGAGGAATATAAAGACAGTAGGAAGGAACTTAAGCAAGGAGTTAAGAGGGCTAAAAGGGGTCATGAAAAGTAATTGGCAAACAGGATTAAGGAAAATCCCAATGCTTTTTGTTCATATATAAAGAGCAAGAGGGTAACCATGGAAAGGGTTGGCCCACACAAGGACGGAGATGGGAATCTATGTATGGAGCCAGAGGAAATGGGCGAGGTGCTAAATAAGTACTTTGCATCAGTATTCACCAAGGAGAAGGACTTGGTGGATGATGAGCCTCGGGAAGGGAGTGCAGATAGTCACAGTCATCTCATTATCAAAAATGAGGAGGTGTTGGGTGTCTTGCAAAGCATTAGGTCCCCAGGGACTGATGGGCTCTACCCGAGAATACAGAGGGAGGCAAGGGAAGAAATTGTTGGGGCCGTGGCAGAAATATTTGCATTCTCATTGGCTACAGGTGAGGTCCGAGGGGACTGGAGAATAGCCAATGTTGTTCCTTTGTTGAAGAAGGCTGGTAAGAATAATCCAGGAAATTATTGGACGGTGAGCCTTACGTCCGTGGTAGGGAAACCATTAGAGAGGATCATACGGGACAGGATTTATTCCCATTTGGAAACAAACGAACTTATTAGCGAGAGACAGCATGGTTTTGTAAAGAGGAGGTCGTGTCTTACTAATTTGATTGAGTTTTTTGAGGAAGTGACGATGATGATTGATGAAGGAAGGGCAGTGGATGTTATCGATATAGACTATAGTAAAGCCTTTGACAAGGTCCCGCATGGCAGACTGGTGCAAAGGGTGAAGTCACACGGGATCAGAGGTGAGCTGGCAAGGTGGATGCAGAACTGTCTTGGTCATAGAAGACAGAGGGTAACAGTGGATGGGTGCTTTTCTGAATGGAGGGATGTGCCTAGTGGTGTTCCGCAGGGATCAGTGCTGGGATCTTTGCTGTTTGTAGTATATATAAATGATTTGGAGGAAAATGTAGCTTGTCTGATCAGTAAGTTTGCGGATGACACAAAGGCTGGTGGAGTTGCAGATAATGATGAGGATTGTCAGAGGATGCAGCAGGATGTCGATCGTTTGGAGACTTGGGTGGAGAAATGGCAGATGTAGTTTCATTTGGACAAATGTGAGGTAATGCATTTTGGAAGGTCTAATGCAGGTGGGAGGTATACAGTAAATGGCAGAACCCTTAGGAGTATTGACAGGCAGAGAGATCTGGGCGTACAGGTCCACAGATCACTGAAAGTGGCAACGCAGGTGGATAAGGAAGTCAAGAAAGCATACGGCATGCTTGCCTTCATCGGTCGGCGCATTGAGTATAATAATTGGCAAGTCATGCTGCTGCTGTACAGAACCTTAGTTAGGCCACACTTCGAAAATTGTGTGCAATTCTGGTCGCCACATTACCAGAAGGAGGTGGAGGCTTTGGATAGGGTACAGAGGAGGCTTATCAGGATGTCTACTGTTCTGGAGGGCATTAGCTATGAGGAGAGGTTGGAAATACTCGGATTGTTTTCACTGGAACGACGGAGGTGGAGGGGCGACATGATAGAGGTTTACAAAGTTATGAGCGGCATGGACAGTGTGGATAGTCAGAAGCTTTTTCCGAGGGTGGAAGAGTCAGTTACTTGGGGACAGAGGTTTAAGGTGCGAGAGGCAAAATTTAGGGAGGATGTGCGAGGCATGTTTTTTACTGAGAGGGTGGTGAGTGCCTGGAACATGCTGCCAGGGGAGGTGGTGGAACCAGATACGATAGCGACGTTTAAAAGACATCTTGACAAATACATGAATAGGAAGGGAATAGAGGGATATGGGCCCCGGAAGTGCAGAAGGTGTTAGTTGAGGCAGGGATCAAAATCGGCACAGGCTTGGAAGGCCGAATGGTCTGTTCCTGTGCCGTCCTGTTCTTTGTTCTTTGTCTCAAATGAAGGGACAGTGGGCCATGTCTCCAGCTTTACTGATGATACAAAGTGAGGTGTGCGTTTAAATAGTGAGAAGGTTGTAAAGAGCCTGTAGACAGTTTGAATGATTGGGGGAAAAGCTGGCAGATGGAGAATATTGTCGGGAAATGTGAACTTATCCAATTTAAGAGGAGGAATGGAAAAGTAGAGCTTTTTTTTTTACCAAAGTGAGAGACATGTAAATGTTGGTAGTCAGAGGGATTTGTGGATGTTTGTATAAGAATCACAGAAAGTTTATAGACACGTACTGCAAGAAATCAGGAAGACAGATGATATGTTAGCCATTATTGTGAGGCCTTGTGTACAGGAGTGAGGCAGTCTTGCTGCAATTCTACAGGCCTTTGCTGAAACCACAACTGAAATATTATGTACAGTGTTGGTCTCCTTATTTAAGGAAGGATGTACCTACCTTAGAGGGAGAGAAATAAAGGTTCATTAGATTGATTCCTGGGATCACAGGGCTGTTTACTGAGCAGGCATTGAGTAGAATGGGCTTATGTTCTCTGGAGTTTAGAGGAATAAGAGGTGATGTCATTGAAATGAATAACTTTGTCAGAGGGTTTGAACCATCCAGCTCAGAGGCGAGTGTCCTACCGGCTGACCTACAGCATACAGATGGTGATTCAGACAACTTTCAGTCAGTGGTGTAACTGCAAACTCAGAATGGACAATTCTTCTGTTTCTGGAGATGGAGAATTTAATTATTTGTAGATGTTCTCTTTAGTGTTTTCCTTGACTCTCTTTGAGGCCCCCAGCACAATCCTCTGTCTCCTGGATTGTCTCGTGAACTTTGTTCTCTGATGCAGTTTTCAATGGCTGACAAACATAAGCCTTCCAGTGATTTCCCATTTTCTCTCCCCTGTGGTTATACAGACCGATTCCACCAGACAGCAGCTGGTGTTTACAACAGTTTCCACAGTCTCTGGAGGCTTCCTTATCTGTAGCTTTCCAGATAGGCTGTATAACACTGGTATAATTAAACCAAGCTTCCATTTTGAACTGTCAGTTTAACAGGTCATTTGCTTAATTAATGCTTTAAAACCGACTCAGCTAATTTAGTCGGGATGTAATCTGGGTTGATCAGACAAGTATCCTCATAACTGTTACTGAAATGTCCAACATCCTTCCTGAGGAAGAAGAGGATGGAAAATTGTTACAAACTTTGAACCAGAGACTCGACGGATCCGCTGTGATCCAGGTTTAAACTTGCACAGAGAAACCCCGTGGGATTTCCAATCCAACACCTTAACCCCTCAGTTCGCACAGCTGCAAAAAGGCAGTGTCCAACAGTTTAACTTCTCAAATTTCCGACCCTGTTCGGTCTGTTAAATCTCAGCAACACTTATTGTGCTGGTTTTTGTGATGTTCAATTTGTGGCAAATACATAAAATCCAAATGAATCTCAGCGATTATTAAAATAATCTCACTTTCTGATATTAATACCATGAAACAAAATATGTTGACAGAATTTACAAATGACATGTTATTGATATTTAACCAAAATAATACCCACAGTCAATGGTTGAAATGAAGGGAGGTATGGGAGGTCTGAGAATAAGAGACAAAGCTGAACGACTATTAAAAGGTAAGAAGGGGTTGAGCTGAATTTCCAGAAGGTAATTCCCAAATAGTCCTTTATTACATTTCCAGAGAATTCACTGAAGGTGATTAACAGATGGTCTTTTATTTTGTAAATTGCCCCTTGTCGGTACACAGTCTCTTATTGTTCAGGCTATTGATTTCCTGAAGGTGGTTTAAGATCGTGCCTTAGTCCTTTGAATTTCAGTTCCCTCAGACTCTCTATAGACAGTTCTGTTTTATTTGATGCAGATTAATCTGAAGGAACTTCATAAACTATCCCTTATTTTTAATGATTATTGCTCCAAAGGAGATTGATGGGCAGCACTCGATATTTGGATGGAGATTTCTACAAAGTAGAATTGTGGACAGTCCCTGGTTACGTGAATGGATGAATAATTCTCTATTGAAAGGATGCACTCCTTTTGTTCAATGGTGATTTTTCGATCACTGCCTTCAGAAAATTCCCTCACAATTCAGAGCAGAGACTTCCCCAGAGACAGTTTTTCGACAGTCCCATATTTATTGTGATGTTTCCCATCTTCCACCCTATCACAGACTGTCTCTTTTGTTCTTCTTTGCATCCTCCCCCCTTTCACTTGTTCAAAACCTATTACATTTCTAACTTTTCTCAGTTCTGATGAAAGGTCACATATCTGAAACATTAACTCTGTTTCTCTCTCCACAATTACTGCCAGACCTGATGAGAATATCCAGCATTTTCCGTTTCATATGTTGTTTTGTAATTTCCTTTCCTGTGATTTGTGGGATCTCTTTAAGCTGTGGGAAACAGGTGAGAATCTGTATTCTGTATGTCTGTGTGAAACTGAGCTGGTACTGTTCCAGCAATCCGAGGTATAAATCATTGTCCATTGTTCAGCTCAGTAAAGACTGAGCTTGGAATAAGTTCTCATTTCCTCAGGCATTACTCCTAAAAATGCTTTTTTTTAATTTTGAGAATCAAAATTTGTTGTCCACTGCAGCGAATTGAATCTTCATTATAAAGCCAGACCAATGCAGTTAAACAGGTCAGTTTACCTGTCTCTGTGTCATCTGCATCTCATTGTCCAATCAGGCAGTTTGACGATTGAAGTGACAGTGACAGGGATTGTATTGTTAGATTGCCCTGAGTGTCCCTCCTTCATATTTCCATTTAAAATGTTCTATTTAATTCGAACAATGAGTAGCAATTATGTGTGGAACTCCGGTATTCAACGTACCAGCACTAATTTGATCGTGTAACCTGAGATATTCTACACAACTTTCTTTTGTGTAAAAACAGCTTGTAGTGAACTGATCATTTGCTTTTCAACGTTGGAACAAAGACAGAATTTCTCAGAAAATGCCTGTAGGTTTCGTGGAGATGTGGATTGGAAATGATTTCAGCCAGGTCAGAGTGTTTCTGGACAATGTGTAACTATATAAATATATCTCCTCTTGTATCACTGCTTCTCTCCAGCAGTCTGAGCATTAAACCCCTTTGTTTGGAGTTGTATCTTAAACAGGCATCTGTTTAGTGATGTCAGTGCTGAAACGTCGTGCTCGAAACATTTATTATTTAATCCATGTGAACGCTTTATCCAAACTAGAATATTCTTTGACTCTCTAAAATCAGTTACAATCTATAATACAGGCTGTGTTTTTGTACCATTTTTGGGTGATGACAGACTTTCAGGTTTTTGGTTCAGTGAATTGGTATTGGAGTACTTTCTGGGTGCTGAGACAGTTTGAGTCTTGAGGTCAGAATTGGATAATTGGTCGGTTTCCAGGTGCTGGGTCAGTGAACATGTCCTGGGTTAGGTGATGTTCACGTGGTCAGTTTCCAGGTGCTGGGTCAGTGAACATGTCCTGGGTTAGGTGATGTTCACCTGGTCAGTTTCCATGTGCTGGGTCAGTGAACATGTATTGGGTTAGGTGATTATCTCATGGTCAGATTCCAGGTTTTGGGTCAGTGAACATGTCCTGGGTTAGATGATTATCTCCTGGTCAGTTTCCAGGTGCTGTGGCAGTGAACATGTCCTGGGTTAGGTGATGATCTCCTGGTCAGTTTCCAGGTGCTGGGTCAGTGAACATGTCCTGGGTCTGGTGATGTTTACCTGGTCAGTATCCAGGTGCTGGGTCAGTGAACATGTCCTGGGCTAGGTGATGTTCACCTTGTCAGTTTCCAGGTGCTGGGTCAGTGAACAGGTCTTGTGTTAGGTGAAGTTCACTTGGTCAGTTTCCAGGTGCTGGGTCAGTGAACATGTCCTGGGTTAGGTGTTGTTCACCTGGTCAGTTTCCAGATTCTGGGTCAGTGAACATGTCCTGGGCTAGGTGATGTTCACCTCGTCAGTTTCCAGATTCTGGGTCAGTGACCATGTCCGGGGTTAGTGATGTTCATCTGGTCAGTTTCCAGGTGCTGGGTCAGTGAACATGTCCGGGGTTATGTGATGCTAACCTGGTCAGATTCCAGGTGCTGAGTCAGTGAACATGTCCTAGGTTAGGTGATGATCACCCGGTGAGTTTCCAAGTGCTGGCTCACTGAACATGTCCTGGGTTATGTGATGCTCACGTGGTCACTTTCGAGGGACTAGTTCAGTGAAAGTGTCCTGGGTTAGGTGATGATCTCATGGTCAGTTTCCATGTTTCGGGTCAGTGAACATGCCCTGGGTTAGGTGATGATCTCCTGGTCAGTTTCCAGGTGCTGGGTCAGTGAGAATGTCCTGGATTATGTGACGATCACCTGGTCAGTTTCCAGGTGCTGGCTCAGTGAACATGTCCTGGGTTAGGTCATGTTAACCTGGTCAGTTTCCAGATTCTGGGTCAGTGAACATGTCCTGGGCTAGGTGATGTTCACCTGGTCAGTTTCCATGTGCTGGGTCAGTGACCGTGTCCGGGATCAGGTGATGTTCACCTGGTCCGTTTTCAGGTGCGTGGTCAGTGAACGTGTCCTACGTTAGGTGATGTTCACCCGATCTGTTTTCAGGTGCTGGGTCAGTTGAACATGTCCTGGGTTAGGTGATGTTCACCTGGACAGTTTCCAGGTGCTCGGTCAGTGAACATGTCCTGGGTTAGGTGATGTTCACCTCGTCAGTTTCCATCTGCTGCCTCAGTGACCATGTCCTGGGTGAGGTGATGTTCACCTGGTCAGTTTCCATGTGCTGGGTCAGTGAACATGTCCTGGGTTATGTGACGATCACCTGGTCAGTTTCCAGGTGCTGGATCAGTGAACATGTCCTGGGTTAGGTGATTTTCACCTGTCAAATTTGCAGGGGATAGGTCAGTGAAAGTGTCCTGGGTTAGGTGATGATCTCATGGTCAGATTCCAGGTTTTGGGTCAGTGAACATGTCCTGGGTTGGGTGATGATCTCCTGGTCAGTTTCCAGGTGCTGAGTCAGTGAACATGTCCTGGGTTAGGTGATGTTCACGTGGTCAGTTTCCAGGTGTTTGGTCAGTTAGCATGCCCTGGGTCAGGTGATGTTCACCTGGTCAGTTTCCAGGTTCCGGTTCAGTGAACATGACCTGGGTTAAGTGACGATCACCTGGTCAGTTTCCAGGCGCTCTGTCAGTGAACATGTCCTGGGTCAAGTGATGCTCACCTGATCAGTTTCTGGAATTGTTCCAATGTTGTGGTGTTGGTCTCTCGTCCAGTATATTCTCTACATCATAATCAGTATAAGTACTTAATTGCATATTGTATCCTTTGCATTGCTGCTGCAATGTTGTCTCTAGACAAATATATGTGTTGTGTTGCAGGTCTGTATTAATGTCAGGGAAAGATCTGCCGTCTAGATGCATTAGGAAAGGGTTGATAGCAGGATATGTGGACACTTAAATAGAGATATTGGTTAATATGGGTAATTCAATTGAACTAAAAGAACATCAGTAATAAAAGAACAGGACAGCAAAGAGAGAGAGCGTTGCTCCCATGGGAATGTGGACTATGCACCTTATTTGGAATGTGATAATGCGTAAAGGAGGACTGGTGTTCTGCTTCAGGACAGGACAGGGCGTGATGTTGGGAGGAACCTCTAATTAGAATCATTAATCCATCAAGAATGTTACATGTCTACAGTGTAAAAGAAGCCTCTTTGCATTGTCACAGCGACACTGATATCAACTTCACCAGGAGGAAAACATGTGATCTCAGGGGTTATTCGACTGAAATCTGAGTAAAAACAGGGCCTTGTGCATATCTATTCCTGTAATTGTCATAAGGTGGTAGTGGTAAGTCAATGATTGGTCTAGTGAAATTTAGTGTGTTTGTATTATCGGAAAGGATATACAAAGAGAGTCCAAATAGACAGAATGTGTGGTAGATTTCAAAAGGCACTTGGAGGATGAGACAAGTGTTCTCACCCACAGCTGCAGATATTTATTACCATGACATTTATCCAAGGAAAATACAGGGTCACATAATTTACACCTTGCACACTACTGCTCAGATAATGTGAGGTATCGTGTCTTACTTGTGCAGAATAAAGTTTAATCACTGCCATCAATATGGGCTGATGTTGCCCCAATGGCTATTAAGGTTTATCAAAAAGAAAACTGAACATCGGGTAGATGATGAAAAACTATCTCCGCAGCTTGGGGAATCTAGCACTACGAGCCACATTCTTGAAATGAGAGTCAGACCTTTCAGCAGTGAAATTTGGAAATACCTGTACACACAAAGTGTGGTGGAAGTTTGGAACTCTCTTCCACAAACAGCAATTCATGCCAGATCAATTGTAAATTTTCCATCTGAGATTAATAAATACTTACCAACCAATGCTATTCAGGGATATGGGACAAAAGGTGGGTGTCTGGAATTAGGTCACAGATCAGCCATGACCTCACTTCATGGCAGAACAGGTTTAAGGGGCTAAATGGCCTCCTCTGGTTCCTGTATTCCGATAATAAACCCAGCTCCATCACCAAGACCACACAGGGCTGATTCATCCATGTGAATATCAAGTAGTCATGTATTTACATTACATCAACACGCACTAACCCTATATATAGACACAGGGCTTCAAGGTGTGCTAAACATTGAAGAGTTATGAGATAGGCTGGCTGTACTTAAAGTTGATAAGTCAACAGTAACTGATGAGATGCAATGTTACTGAGGGAAGTAAGAGTGGAAATTGGGAATGTACTGGGCAGTGTCTTCCAATCCTCCTTAGATACAGGGGTGGTGCCAGAGGAGTGGAGAATTGCAAATATTACACCCTTCCTCAAAAAGGGTGTAAGGACAAGCTCAGCAACTACAGTCAGTCAGTTTAATTTCGGTGGTGGGAAAGCTTTTAGAAATGACAATTTGGGACAAACGTAACAGTCACTTTGGACAAATGTGGATTAACTGAAGAAATCCAGCATGGATGTGTTGAGGGCAAATCATGTTCAACTCACTCGTTTGAGTTTTTTTGAAGAGGGAACAGAGAGGGTTAATCAGGATAATCCCATTACCATGTGTACACGGATTTCCAAAAGGCATTTGATAAAGTGCCACATAACAGGCATGCCAGTAAAGTTACAGTCATGGAATAAAAGGGACAGTAGCAGCATGGATAGGAACTTAGTTGTGTGACAGCAAACATACGAGCATATGAATTATGAGCAGGAGTTGATCATTCGGCCCCTCAAGCCTGTTCCCCCATTTGATAAGATCATAGAACATAGAACATAGAAAAATACAGCACAGAACAGGCCCTTCGGCCCACGATGTTGTGCCGATCCTTTGTCCTCTGTCAAGGACAATTTAATCTATACCCCATCATTCTCCTTTATCCATATACCTATCTAAAAGCCGTTTGAAAGTCCCTAAAGTTTCTGACTCAACAACTTCCCCAGGCAAGGCATTCCATGCCCCGACCACTCTCTGGGTAAAGAACCTTCCCCTGACATCCCCCTTATATCTCCCACCCTTCACCTTAAATTTATGACCCCTTGTAACGCTTTGCTCCACCCGGGGAAAAAGTTTCTGACTGTCTACCCTATCTATTCCCCTGATCATCTTATAAACCTCTATCATGTCACCCCTCATCCTTCTCCGTTCTAATGAGAAGAGGCCTAGAATGTTCAGCCTTTCCTCGTAAGACTTATTCTCCATTCCAGGCAACATCCTGGTAAATCTCCTCTGCACCCTCTCCAAGGCTTCCACATCCTTCCTAAAATGAGGCGACCAGAACTGCACACAGTACTCCAAATGAGGCCTTACCAAGGTCCTGTACAGCTGCATCATCACCTCACGGCTCTTAAATTCAATCCCTCTGCTAATGAACGCTAACACCCCATATGCCTTCTTCACAGCCCTATCCACTTGAGTTGCAACTTTCAATGATCTATGCACATAGACCCCAAGGTCTCTCTGCTCCTCCACATGCCCAAGAACCCTACCGTTAACCCAGTATTTTGCATTCATGTTCGTCCTTCCAAAATGGACGACCTCACACTTTTCAGGGTTAAACTCCATCTGCCACTTTTCAGCCCAGCACTGCAACCTATCCAAGTCCCTTTGCAGACGACAATAGCCCTCCTCGGTATCCACAACTCCACCAACCTTTGTATCATCTGCAAATTTACTGACCCACCCTTCGACTTCCTCATCCAAGTCGTTAATAAAAATCACAAACAGGAGAGGACCCAGAACTGATCCCTGTGGCACGCCACTGGTAACTGGGCTCCAGGCTGAGTATTTACCATCTAAGACCACTCTCTGCCTTCTATCAGTTAGCCAATTCTTAATCCAACTGGCCACATTCCCCACTATCCCATGCCTCCTGACTTTCTCCATAAGTCTACCATGGGGGACCTTATCAAATGCCTTACTAAAATCCATGTACACCACATCCACTGGTTTACCCTCATCCACTTGCTTGGTCACCTGCTCAAAGAATTCAATCAGGCTTGTGAGGCAAGACCTACCCCTCACAAAACCGTGCTGACTGTCCCGAATCAAGCAGTGTCTTTCCAGATGCTCAGAAATCCTATCCCTCAGCACCTTTTCCATCAACTTGCCTACCACCGAAGTAAGACTAACTGGCCTGTAATTCCCAGGGTTGTTCCTATTTCCTTTCTTGAACAGGGGCACAACATTTGCCACCCTCCAATCACCTGGTACCACCCCCGTCAACAGAGAAGATGAAAAGATCATTGCCAGCGGCTCTGCAATTTCATCCCTTGCTTCCCATAACATCCTTGGATATACCCCGTCAGGCCCGGGAGACTTGTCTATCTTCAAGTTATTCAAAAACCCCAACACATCTTCCCTCCTAACGAGCACTTCCTCGAGCTTACCAGTCTGTTTCACACCGTCCTCTTCAGTAATACACCCCTTCTCATTCGTAAATACCGAAGAGAAGTACTCATTCAAAACCTCACTTATCTCTTCCGGCTCAACACACAGTCTCCCGCTATTGTCCTTGACCGGACCTACGGTCCCCCTAGTCATCCTCATATTTCTGACATACGCGTAAAAGGCCTTGGGGTTTTCTTTTATCCTACCCGCCAAGCATTTTTCATGCCCTCTCTTAGCTCTCCTAATCCCTTTCTTCAGATCCTTCCTGGCCATCTTGTATCCCTCCAGAGCTATGCCTGTGCCCTTTTTCCTCAACCTTATATACGCATCCTTCTTCTTCCTAACAAGACTCTCAACCTCTCTTGTCAACCACGGTTCCCTCACATGACCATCCCTTCCCTGTCTGACAGGGACATGCTTATCAATGGCCCCTACTATCTGCTCCTTGAAAAAGTTCCACATTTCGACCGTGCCCTTCCCTGCCAGCATATGCTCCCAACTTATGCTCCTCAGTTCCTGCCTGACAGCATCATATCTACCCTTCCCCCAATTGTAAACCTTGCCCTGTTGCACATACCTATCCCTCTCCATTACCACAGTGAATGCTACAGAATTGTGATCACTATCTCCAAAGTGCTCGCCCACCAACAGCTCTATCACTTGCCCTGGTTCATTACCTAGTACCAAATCCAATATTGCCTCCCCTCTGGTCGGGCAGTCTACATACTGAGTCAGAAAAGCTTCCTGGACATACTGCACAAACACTACCCCATCCAAACTATTCGATCTAAAGAGTTGCCAATCAATATTTGGGAAGTTGAAATCCCCCATAATTACTACCCTGTGACTTCTGCTCCTTTCCAAAATCTGTTTCCCAATCTGCTCTTCCACCTCCCTGCTGCTATTGGGGGGCCGATAGAAAACTCCCATCAAGGTGACTGCTCCTTTCCTGTTCCTGACCTGCTCCGCACCTTTAAAGAAAATACCTACACAGGAGTCCTTGCTGCCGTCCAGCTTCCGGTTCCTCCCGCGCCAAAAGTAGCTTGAACACAAGGAAAACAGTAAGTACAACTTTTAAAACACAGTTCCTGGTGCCTTCACTTACCCACCGAAGAGTCGCTACCTTCTCCTGCTGCTCCGCCGGGAAATGAGGCCGAGTCCACGGAGCTCCGCACCTTTAAAGAAAATACCTACCCAGGAGTCCTTGCTGCCGTCCAGCTTCCGGTTCCTCCCGCGCCAAAAGTAGCTTGAGCACAAGGAAAACAGTAAGTACAACTTTTAAAACACAGTTCCTGGTGCCTTCACTTACCCACCGAAGAGTCGCTACCTTCTCCTGCTGCTCCGCCGGGAAATGAGGCCGAGTCCACGGAGCTCCGCACCTTTAAAGAAAATACCTACCCAGGAGTCCTTGCTGCCGTCCAGCTTCCGGTTCCTCCCGCGCCAAAAGTAGCTTGAACACAAGGAAAACAGTAAGTACAACTTTTAAAACACAGTTCCTGGTGCCTTCACTTACCCACCGAAGAGTCGCTACCTTCTCCTGCTGCTCCGCCGGGAAATGAGGCCGAGTCCACGGAGCTCCGCACCTTTAAAGAAAATACCTACCCAGGAGTCCTTGCTGCCGTCCAGCTTCCGGTTCCTCCCGCGCCAAAAGTAGCTTGAACACAAGGAAAACAGTAAGTACAACTTTTAAAACACAGTTCCTGGTGCCTTCACTTACCCACCGAAGAGTCGCTACCTTCTCCTGCTGCTCCGCCGGGAAATGAGGCCGAGTCCACGGAGCTCCGCACCTTTAAAGAAAATACCTACACAGGAGTCCTTGCTGCCGTCCAGCTTCCGGTTCCTCCCGCGCCAAAAGTAGCTTGAACACAAGGAAAACAGTAAGTACAACTTTTAAAACACAGTTCCTGGTGCCTTCACTTACCCACCGAAGAGTCGCTACCTTCTCCTGCTGCTCCGCCGGGAAATGAGGCCGAGTCCACGGAGCTCCGCACCTTTAAAGAAAATACCTACCCAGGAGTCCTTGCTGCCGTCCAGCTTCCGGTTCCTCCCGCGCCAAAAGTAGCTTGAACACAAGGAAAACAGTAAGTACAACTTTTAAAACACAGTTCCTGGTGCCTTCACTTACCCACCGAAGAGTCGCTACCTTCTCCTGCTGCTCCGCCGGGAAATGAGGCCGAGTCCACGGAGCTCCGCACCTTTAAAGAAAATACCTACCCAGGAGTCCTTGCTGCCGTCCAGCTTCCGGTTCCTCCCGCGCCAAAAGTAGCTTGAACACAAGGAAAACAGTAAGTACAACTTTTAAAACACAGTTCCTGGTGCCTTCACTTACCCACCGAAGAGTCGCTACCTTCTCCTGCTGCTCCGCCGGGAAATGAGGCCGAGTCCACGGAGCTCCGCACCTTTAAAGAAAATACCTACCCAGGAGTCCTTGCTGCCGTCCAGCTTCCGGTTCCTCCCGCGCCAAAAGTAGCTTGAACACAAGGAAAACAGTAAGTACAACTTTTAAAACACAGTTCCTGGTGCCTTCACTTACCCACCGAAGAGTCGCTACCTTCTCCTGCTGCTCCGCCGGGAAATGAGGCCGAGTCCACGGAGCTCCGCACCTTTAAAGAAAATACCTACCCAGGAGTCCTTGCTGCCGTCCAGCTTCCGGTTCCTCCCGCGCCAAAAGTAGCTTGAACACAAGGAAAACAGTAAGTACAACTTTTAAAACACAGTTCCTGGTGCCTTCACTTACCCACCGAAGAGTCGCTACCTTCTCCTGCTGCTCCGCCGGGAAATGAGGCCGAGTCCACGGAGCTCCGCACCTTTAAAGAAAATACCTACACAGGAGTCCTTGCTGCCGTCCAGCTTCCGGTTCCTCCCGCGCCAAAAGTAGCTTGAACACAAGGAAAACAGTAAGTACAACTTTTAAAACACAGTTCCTGGTGCCTTCACTTACCCACCGAAGAGTCGCTACCTTCTCCTGCTGCTCCGCCGGGAAATGAGGCCGAGTCCACGGAGCTCCGCACCTTTAAAGAAAATACCTACCCAGGAGTCCTTGCTGCCGTCCAGCTTCCGGTTCCTCCCGCGCCAAAAGTAGCTTGAACACAAGGAAAACAGTAAGTACAACTTTTAAAACACAGTTCCTGGTGCCTTCACTTACCCACCGAAGAGTCGCTACCTTCTCCTGCTGCTCCGCCGGGAAATGAGGCCGAGTCCACGGAGCTCCGCACCTTTAAAGAAAATACCTACCCAGGAGTCCTTGCTGCCGTCCAGCTTCCGGTTCCTCCCGCGCCAAAAGTAGCTTGAACACAAGGAAAACAGTAAGTACAACTTTTAAAACACAGTTCCTGGTGCCTTCACTTACCCACCGAAGAGTCGCTACCTTCTCCTGCTGCTCCGCCGGGAAATGAGGCCGAGTCCACGGAGCTCCGCACCTTTAAAGAAAATACCTACCCAGGAGTCCTTGCTGCCGTCCAGCTTCCGGTTCCTCCCGCGCCAAAAGTAGCTTGAACACAAGGAAAACAGTAAGTACAACTTTTAAAACACAGTTCCTGGTGCCTTCACTTACCCACCGAAGAGTCGCTACCTTCTCCTGCTGCTCCGCCAGGAAATGAGGCCGAGTCCACGGAGCTCCGCACCTTTAAAGAAAATACCTACCCAGGAGTCCTTGCTGCCGTCCAGCTTCCATTTCCTCCCGCGCCAAAAGTAGCTTGAACACAAGGAAAACAGTAAGTACAACTTTTAAAACACAGTTCCTGGTGCCTTCACTTACCCACCGAAGAGTCGCTACCTTCTCCTGCTGCTCCGCTGCTGATCTGACTGCAGACTCAACTCTATGTTCCTGTCCACCTGCTACAACCTTTGACTCCCTTGTCAATCAAGAGTCAATCTAATTCAGCCATAAAAATATACCAATGACTCTGTCTACACTGTTCTCTGGGGAAGAGAATTACACAGACTAATAACCCCCTGAGAGAAAAACGAACACTTCATCTCCATCGTAAATGGAAGACCCCCAATTTTTAAACTGTGTTCCCTTGTTCTAGTCTCTCCCGGAACGGGAAACATTCTCTCAGCCTCCACCCTGTCAATTCCCCTCAGGACCTTATGTGTTTCAAAAAGATCACCTCTCATTCTTCTAAACTCCAATTGATACAGGCCCAACATGCCCAACCTTTCCTCATAAGATAACCCCATTCCAGGAATCAGTTGAGTGAACCTTCTCTGAGCTGCTTCCAATGCAATTCTATCCTCAAGTCAGGAGACCAAAACCGTTCACAATACTCCAGCTGTGTTCTCACCAATGCCAACCGTAGCAAAACTTCCCCACTTTTATGTTCCCTTCCCGTTGCAATAAATTACAACATTCTACTTGCATTCTTAATCACTTGCTGTACCTGTAGACTAACGTTCTGATAAATCATGTACCAGGATATCCCAATCCCTCTGGACAGCAGAGTTCTGCAATTTCTCTTCAATTAAATAATATACTGTTTTGCTATTCTTCCTGACAAAATGGACAAGATCACATTTTTCCAGATTATACTCAGTCTGACACATTTTTGAAACAGAGTTGTTGTAAACATTTTTTCCAGACTGGAGGAAAGTGCATAGTGGAGTTCCCTAGGGGTCGGTGTTATGCCCCCTGCATTTCTTGATATATGGTCACGACCTTGTCTTTGGTGTACAGAATACAATTTCAAAATGTAGGTTTGTCACAAACTGGCCATCTTTAAAGGGACAAGGAGAGGACCAGCTGGGCTGTTTGACACTGCTTTATGACATCGATGCAGTACCGAGTAACCAAAGCCCCTGAGACCTGCTCAATATTGGCTGATGTGTGTTTAATGGGACACTGCGCTGAGTAACCTTGCTGTACCTGTCCTGAGATTGATTGATTGGAATATCTAGAAGGAGCTGTAATCTGTATCTAACCCGTGCTGTACATTCCCTGTGATTGTTTGATGGGGCAGTGTAGAGGGAGATTTACTTCGTATCTAATCCATGCTGTGGGAGTGTATGATGAGATCACTTCTCATTCTCCTGAAGTTCAGTCCACTCAGTCTCTCCTGATAGGACAAAAGCCCTGTCCAGCAGCCTGTCTGGTGTACTTTCTATGTTAAGTACGTTCTTCATTTTTCTGAATGAAGGGATGTGACCAGTGGTTTCCCGCAGGGATCAGTGCTGGGACCTTTGCTGTTTGTAGTATATATAAATGATTTGGAGGGAAATGTAGCTGGTCAGATTAGTATGTTTGCGGATGACACAAAGGTTAGTGGAGTTGCGGACAGTGATGAGGATTGTCAGAGGATACAGCAGGATACAGAGCGATTGGAGACTTGGGCGGAGAAATGGCAGATGGAGTTTAATCCGGCCAAATGTGAGGTAATGCATTTTGGAAGGCCTAATGCAGGTGGGAAGTATACAGTAAATGGCAGAATCCTTCGGAGTATTGACAGGCAGAGAGATCTTGGCGTACAGGTCCACAGGTCTCTGAAAGTGTCAATGCAGGTGGATAAGGTAGTCAAGAAGGCATACGGCATGCTTGCCTTCTTCGGTTGGGGCATAGAGTTTAAAAATTGGCAAGTCATGCTGCAGCTGGACAGAACTTTAGTTCGGCCACACTTCGAATATTGTGTGCAATTCGTGTTGCAGCACTACCAGAAGGACGTGGAGGCTTTGGAGAGGGTACGAAAGAGATTTACCAGGAGTTTGCCTGGTCTGGAGGTCATTAGCTATGAGGAGTGGTTGGATAAACTCGGATTGTTTTCACTGAAACGACGGAGGGGGAGGGGCCACATGATAGAGTTTTACAAAGTTATGTGCGGCATGGACAGAGTGTATAGTCAGAAGCCTTTTCCGAGGGTGGAAGAGTCAGTTACTAGGCTACATAGGTTTAAGGTGAGAGGAGCAAAGTTTAAAGGGGATATGTGAGGCATGCTTTTTACACAGAGGGTGGTGAGTGCCTGGAACTTGCTGCCGGCGGAGGTGGTGGAAGCAGGTACGATAATTACATTTGAGAGGCATCTTGACAAATACATGAATAGGATGGGAATGGAGGGATACGTTCCCCGGAAGTGCAGAAGGTTGTAGTTTCGGCAGGCATCAAGATCAGCACAGGCGTGGAGGGCCGAATGGTCTGTTCCTGTGATGTACTGTTCTTTGTTCTTTTGTTTTGTTCATTAGGTAAGGAGACCAAAACTATGGACAAAGCTGTAATTAATCAAATCCAGGACTGAACCATGATAGAGGGTCCAGTCACTCTGGGTTCAGCATGAATTATTCAATAATTTGAACTTAATCACATCACAAAACATTATTTCCAATTTCCTGCAGGATACGTCAATGGCGGCCATCGTACCCAGCATTCCAAGAGGGACCGAATATGCCCGACTCACTCCACAGGTGGTCACCACGCAGCCGCAAGTCCAGCCCCCACAGAGTCACTGCGCATGCTCCAGATACAGGCCGCCTTGCGGTCGAAAGCAATTGAAGTCGGTGGCGCACAGGAGAATAATGGAGCCGGCAGCGGGGAGGAGGCTTCAGAAGCACCTGGTGTAGGCCGCAAGGCCTGAATCAGAAGCTCCAAGTCCCACCGTAGTATCTGCGGATCTTTTCCCCTGGTAAGAGATGGCAAGGAAGGAAAATGAGGCGGGAGGATTCTGACCTCCGCCATTTTGGTGCAGGGGCAGCAGAGCGCATGCACAATATACTGGTGATGTCACAGTGAGTGGGCGGGGCTTCGGGGTCCTCTGTGTTGGGTTTGGAGCTGATCCAGCACAGGCTGGGAATGGAGGTTGGGAACTCCCTTTGCTCACTCAGCACAGGCTGGGGATGGAGGCTGGGATCTCCCTGTGCTCACTCAGCACAAGCTGGGGATGGAGTTTGGGATCTTCCTGTGCTCGCTCAGCACAGTCTGTGGATTGGGGCTGGGATCTTCCTGGGCTCGCTCGACAAGGGCTGGGGACGGGGGCTGGGACCTTCCCATGCTCGCTCAGCACGGGCTGGGAATGTAGCCTGGGACCTTACTGTGCTCATTCAGCGCAGGCTGGGTTTGGGGGCAGAGTTCTTCCTGTGCTCACTCAGTGGAGGCTGGAAATGGAATCTGGGATGTCTCTGTGCTCTGTATTGGGCTCCATACTGTACCTTTAGAGAACATTACAGCGCAGTACAGGCCCTTCGGCCCTCGATGTTGCGCCGACCTGTGAAACCATCTGACCTACACTATTCCATTTTCATCCATGTGTCTATCCAATGTCCACTTAAATGCCCTTAAAGTTGGCGAATCTACTACTGCTGCAGGCAGGGCGTTCCACGCCCTTACTACTCTCTGAGTAAAGAAACTACCTCTCACATCTGTCCTATATCTATCACCCCTCAACTTGAAGCTATGTCCCCTCGTGTTTGCCATCACCATCCGAGGTAAAAGACGCTCACTACCCACCCTATCTAACCCTCTGATTATCTTATATGTCTCTATTAAGTCACCTCTCCTCCTCCTTCTCTCCAACGAAAACAACCTCAAGTCCCTCAGCCTTTCCTCGTAAGACCTTCCCTCCATACCAGGCAACATCCTAGTAAATCTCCTCTGCACCCTTTCCATAGCTTCCACATCCTTCCTATAATGCGGTGACCAGAACTGCACGCAATACTCCAGGTGCGGTCTCACCAGAGTTTTGTACAGCTGCAGCATGACCTCGTGGTTCTGAAACTCGACACCCCTACTAATAAAAGCTAACACACCATATGCCTTCTTAACAGCCCTATTAACCTGGTTAGCAACCTTCAGGGAATTATGCACCTGGACACCAAGATCTCTCTGTTCATCTACACTACCAAGAATCTTCTCATTAGCCCAGTACTCTGCATTTCTGTTACTCCTTCCAAAGTGAATCACCTCACACTTTTCCGCATTAAACTCCATTTGCCATCTCTCAGCCCAGCTCTGCAGCCTATCTATGTCTCTCTGTACCCGACAACATCCTTCGGCACTATCCACAACTCCACCGACCTTAGTGTCATCTGCAAATTTACTAACCCACCCTTCTACACCCTCTTCCAGGTCATTTATAAAAATGACAAACAGCAGTGGCCCCAAAACAGATCCTTGCGGTACACCACTAGTAACTAAACTCCAGGATGAACATTTGCCATCAACCACCACCCTCTGTCTTCTTTCAGCTAGCCAATTTCTGATCCAAAGCTCTAAATCACCTTCAACCCCATACTTCCGTATTTTCTGCAATAGCCTACCGTGGGGAACCTTATCAAATGCCTTACTGAAATCCATATACACCACATCCACTGCTTTACCCTCATCCACCTGTTTGGTCACCTTCTCGAAAAACTCAATAAGGTTTGTGAGGCACGACCTACCCGTCACAAAACCGTGCTGACTATCTCTAATGTACTTATTCTTTTCAAGATGATTATAAATCCTGTCTCTT
The DNA here is from genome assembly GCF_036365525.1 of Heterodontus francisci. Taxonomy (NCBI): domain Eukaryota; kingdom Metazoa; phylum Chordata; class Chondrichthyes; order Heterodontiformes; family Heterodontidae; genus Heterodontus; species Heterodontus francisci. The sequence continues at coordinate 888,566 of NW_027140486.1, forward strand.
ATAACCTTTTCCAACATTTTACCCACAACCGAAGTAAGGCTCACAGGTCTATAATTACCACGGCTGTCTCGACTCCCCTTCTTGAACAAGGGGACAACATTTGCAATCCTCCTGTCTTCCGGCACTATTCCTGTCGACAATGACGACATAAAGATCAAGGACAAAGGCTCTGCAATCTCCTCCGTAGCTTCCCAGAGAATCCTCGGATAAATCCCATCTGGCCCAGGGGACTTATCTATTTTCACACTTTCCAAAATTGCTAACACCTCCTCCTTGTGAACCTCAATCCCATCTCGCCTCGTAGCCTGAATCTCAGTATTCTCAACAACATTTTCTTTCTCTACTGTAAATACTGACGCAAAATATTCATTTAACACTTCCCCTATCTCCTCTGATTCCACACACAACTTCCCACTACTATCCTTGATTGGCCCTAATCTAACTCTAGTCATTCTTTTATTCCTGATATATGTATAGAAAGCCTTAGGGTTTTCCCTGCTCCGATCCACCAATGACTTCTTGTGTCCTCTCCTTGCTCTTCTTAGCTCTCCCTTTAGATCCTTCCTGGCTAGCTTGTAGCTCTCAAGCTCCCTAACTGAGCCTTCATGTCTCATCCTAACATAAGCCTTCTTCTTCCTCTTGACAAGTGCTTCAACTTCTTTAGTAAACCACGGCTCCCTCGCACGACAACTTCCTCCCTGCCTCACAGGTACATACTTATCAAGGACACGCAGTAGCTGCTCCTTGAATAAGCTCCACATTTCGATTGTTCCCATCCCCTGCAGTTTCCTTCCCCATCCTACGCATCCTAAATCTTGCCTAATCGCATCATAATTTCCTTTCCCCCAGTTATAATTCTTGCCCTGCGGTATATACCTGTCCCTGCCCATCGCTAAGGTAAACCTAACCGAATTGTGATCACTATCACCAAAGTGCTCACCTGCATCTAAATCTAACACCTGGCCGGGTTCATTTCCCAGTACCAAATCCAATGTGGGATCGCCCCTGGTTGGCCTGTCTACATACTGTGTCAGAAAACCCTCCTGCACACACTGGACAAAAACTGACCCATCTAAAGTACTCGAACTATAGTATTTCCAGTCGATATTTGGAAAGTTAAAGTCCCCCATAACAACTACCCTGTTACTCTCACCCCTATCGAGAATCATCTTCGCTATCCTTTCCTCTACATCTCTGGAACTATTCGGAGGTCTATAAAAGACTCCCAACAGGGTAACCTCACCTCTCCTGTTTCTAACCTCAGCCCATACTACCTCAGTAGACGAGTCCTCAAACGTCCTTTCTGTCGCTGTAATACTCTCCTTGATTAACAATGCCACACCCCCCCCCTCTTTTACCATCTTCTCTGTTCTTACTGAAACATCTAAATCCCGGAATCTGCAACATCCATTCCTGCCCCTGCTCGACCCATGTCTCCGAAATGGCCACTGCATCGAGATCTCAGGTACCAACCCATGCTGCAAGCTCACCCACCTTATTCCGGATGCTCCTGGCGTTGAAATAGACACACTTTAAACCAGGTTCTTGCTTGCCAGTGCCCTCTTGCGTCCTTGTAGCCATATCCCTGACCTCACTACTCTCAACATCCTGCACACTGGCACTACAATTTAGGTTCCCATTCCCCTGCTGAATTAGTTTAAACCCCCCCGAAGAGCACTAGCAAACCTCCCCCCCAGGATATTGTTACCCCTCTGGTTCAGGTGAAGACCATCCTGTTTGTAGAGGTCCCACCTACCCCAGAAAGAGCCCCAATTATCCAGGAAACCAAAACCCTCCCTCCTGCACCATCCCTGCAGCCAAGTGTTCAACTCCTCTCTCTCCCTATTCCTCGCTTCGCTATCACGTGGCACGGGCAACAACCCAGAGATAACAACTCTGTTTGTTCTAGCTCTAAGCTTCCACCCTAGCTCCCTAAATTTCTGTCTTAAATCCCCATCTCTCTTCCTACCTATGTCGTTGGTGCCTATGTGGACCACGACTTGGGGCTGCTCCCCCTCCCCATTAAGGATCCCAAAAACACGATCCGAGACATCACGAACCCTGGCACCTGGGAGGCAACATATCAACCGTGAGTCTCTCTCGTTCCCACAGAACCTCCTATCTGTTCCCCTAACTATGGAGTCCCCAATGACTAATGTTCTGCTCCTCTTCCCCTTCCCTTCTGAGCAACAGGGACAGACTCTGTGCCAGATATCTGTACCCCATTGCTTACCCCTGGTAAGTCGTCCCCCGCAACAGTATCCAAAACGGTATACCTGTAGTTGAGGGAAACGGCCACAGGGTATCCCTGCACTGTGTGACTACCTCCCCATAACTCCTCTCAATAACCTCCTCCGCCTCCCGAATGATCCGAAGTTCATCCAGCTCCAGCTCCAGTTCCCTAACGCGGTTCTCGAGGAGCTGGAGTTGGGTGCACTTCCCACAGATGCAGTCAGCATGGACACTCTTGGCGACCTTTACCTCCCACAGTCTGCAGGAGGAACATACAACTGCCTTAACCTCCATTCCCACTATTCCAAATTCCCAACAAATCTACTGAAAGACCAAAAAAAACAAAAAGTCAAAACTTGTTAGGTTAGCAATCCAACGGACAGAACTTCCTAAATAAAAAGCTTACCTTATCAACACACCAGAGTCCTTTTTTTTTTGGTTAGAGGAGGAGGGTGGGTGGGAGACACTACACGTGTAGTGTCTCGGGTACAGCCACCACACAAATATATACCTTTTTCCTAACCCAGCAGTCCCCTGGTCCTCCGAAAACAAAAGGGAATTCACTTTTAAACTTACGCTGAAATTGACTTCACAGCTGTAAGCCCGTTCACGCACCTCCGTTGCTATCCAAGCTGCAGTCACCGAAACTAAAAGAAAGAGATTCTAAACCACACAAATATATACCTTTTTCCTTACCCAGCAGTCCCCTGGTCCTCCGAAAACAAAAGGGAATTCACTTTTAAACTTACGCTGAAATTGACTTCACAGCTGTAAGCCCGTTCACGCACCTCCGTTGCTATCCAAGCTGCAGTCACCGAAACTAAAAGAAAGAGATTCTAAACCACACAAATATATACCTTTTTCCTTACCCAGCAGTCCCCTGGTGCTCCGAAAACAAAAGGGAATTCACTTTTAAACTTACGCTGAAATTGACTTCACAGCTGCAAGCCCGTTCACGCACCTCCATTGCTATCCAAGCTGCAGTCACCGAAACTAAAAGAAAGAGATTCTAAACCACACAAATATATACCTTTTTCCTTACCCAGCAGTCCCCTGGTGCTCCGAAAACAAAAGGGAATTCACTTTTAAACTTACGCTGAAATTGACTTCACAGCTGCAAGCCCGTTCACGCACCTCCGTTGCTATCCAAGCTGCAGTCACCGAAACTAAAAGAAAGAGATTCTAAACCACACAAATATATACCTTTTTCCTTACCCAGCAGTCCCTTGGTCCTCCGAAAACAAAAGGGAATTCACTTTTAAACTTACGCTGAAATTGACTTCACAGCTGTAAGCCCGTTCACGCACCTCCGTTGCTATCCAAGCTGCAGTCACCGAAACTAAAAGAAAGAGATTCTAAACCACACAAATATATACCTTTTTCCTTACCCAGCAGTCCCCTGGTCCTCCGAAAACAAAAGGGAATTCACTTTTAAACTTACGCTGAAATTGACTTCACAGCTGTAAGCCCGTTCACGCACCTCCGTTGCTATCCAAGCTGCAGTCACCGAAACTAAAAGAAAGAGATTCTAAACCACACAAATATATACCTTTTTCCTTACCCAGCAGTCCCCTGGTGCTCCGAAAACAAAAGGGAATTCACTTTTAAACTTACGCTGAAATTGACTTCACAGCTGTAAGCCCGTTCACGCACCTCCGTTGCTATCCAAGCTGCAGTCACCGAAACTAAAAGAAAGAGATTCTAAACCACACAAATATATACCTTTTTCCTTACCCAGCAGTCCCCTGGTGCTCCGAAAACAAAAGGGAATTCACTTTTAAACTTACGCTGAAATTGACTTCACAGCTGCAAGCCCGTTCACGCACCTCCATTGCTATCCAAGCTGCAGTCACCGAAACTAAAAGAAAGAGATTCTAAACCACACAAATATATACCTTTTTCCTTACCCAGCAGTCCCCTGGTGCTCCGAAAACAAAAGGGAATTCACTTTTAAACTTACGCTGAAATTGACTTCACAGCTGCAAGCCCGTTCACGCACCTCCGTTGCTATCCAAGCTGCAGTCACCGAAACTAAAAGAAAGAGATTCTAAACCACACAAATATATACCTTTTTCCTTACCCAGCAGTCCCCTGGTCCTCCGAAAACAAAAGGGAATTCACTTTTAAACTTACGCTGAAATTGACTTCACAGCTGTAAGCCCGTTCACGCACCTCCGTTGCTATCCAAGCTGCAGTCACCGAAACTAAAAGAAAGAGATTCTAAACCACACAAATATATACCTTTTTCCTTACCCAGCAGTCCCCTGGTGCTCCGAAAACAAAAGGGAATTCACTTTTAAACTTACGCTGAAATTGACTTCACAGCTGCAAGCCCGTTCACGCACCTCCATTGCTATCCAAGCTGCAGTCACCGAAACTAAAAGAAAGAGATTCTAAACCACACAAATATATACCTTTTTCCTTACCCAGCAGTCCCCTGGTGCTCCGAAAACAAAAGGGAATTCACTTTTAAACTTACGCTGAAATTGACTTCACAGCTGCAAGCCCGTTCACGCACCTCCGTTGCTATCCAAGCTGCAGTCACCGAAACTAAAAGAAAGAGATTCTAAACCACACAAATATATACCTTTTTCCTTACCCAGCAGTCCCTTGGTCCTCCGAAAACAAAAGGGAATTCACTTTTAAACTTACGCTGAAATTGACTTCACAGCTGTAAGCCCGTTCACGCACCTCCGTTGCTATCCAAGCTGCAGTCACCGAAACTAAAAGAAAGAGATTCTAAACCACACAAATATATACCTTTTTCCTTACCCAGCAGTCCCCTGGTCCTCCGAAAACAAAAGGGAATTCACTTTTAAACTTACGCTGAAATTGACTTCACAGCTGTAAGCCCGTTCACGCACCTCCGTTGCTATCCAAGCTGCAGTCACCGAAACTAAAAGAAAGAGATTCTAAACCACACAAATATATACCTTTTTCCTTACCCAGCAGTCCCCTGGTCCTCCGAAAACAAAAGGGAATTCACTTTTAAACTTACGCTGAAATTGACTTCACAGCTGTAAGCCCGTTCACGCACCTCCGTTGCTATCCAAGCTGCAGTCACCGAAACTAAAAGAAAGAGATTCTAAACCACACAAATATATACCTTTTTCCTTACCCAGCAGTCCCCTGGTGCTCCGAAAACAAAAGGGAATTCACTTTTAAACTTACGCTGAAATTGACTTCACAGCTGCAAGCCCGTTCACGCACCTCCATTGCTATCCAAGCTGCAGTCACCGAAACTAAAAGAAAGAGATTCTAAACCACACAAATATATACCTTTTTCCTTACCCAGCAGTCCCCTGGTGCTCCGAAAACAAAAGGGAATTCACTTTTAAACTTACGCTGAAATTGACTTCACAGCTGCAAGCCCGTTCACGCACCTCCGTTGCTATCCAAGCTGCAGTCACCGAAACTAAAAGAAAGAGATTCTAAACCACACAAATATATACCTTTTTCCTTACCCAGCAGTCCCCTGGTCCTCCGAAAACAAAAGGGAATTCACTTTTAAACTTACGCTGAAATTGACTTCACAGCTGTAAGCCCGTTCACGCACCTCCGTTGCTATCCAAGCTGCAGTCACCGAAACTAAAAGAAAGAGATTCTAAACCACACAAATATATACCTTTTTCCTTACCCAGCAGTCCCCTGGTGCTCCGAAAACAAAAGGGAATTCACTTTTAAACTTACGCTGAAATTGACTTCACAGCTGTAAGCCCGTTCACGCACCTCCGTTGCTATCCAAGCTGCAGTCACCGAAACTAAAAGAAAGAGATTCTAAACCACACAAATATATACCTTTTTCCTTACCCAGCAGTCCCCTGGTGCTCCGAAAACAAAAGGGAATTCACTTTTAAACTTACGCTGAAATTGACTTCACAGCTGCAAGCCCGTTCACGCACCTCCATTGCTATCCAAGCTGCAGTCACCGAAACTAAAAGAAAGAGATTCTAAACCACACAAATATATACCTTTTTCCTTACCCAGCAGTCCCCTGGTGCTCCGAAAACAAAAGGGAATTCACTTTTAAACTTACGCTGAAATTGACTTCACAGCTGCAAGCCCGTTCACGCACCTCCGTTGCTATCCAAGCTGCAGTCACCGAAACTAAAAGAAAGAGATTCTAAACTACACAAATATATACCTTTTTCCTTACCCAGCAGTCCCCTGGTCCTCCGAAAACAAAAGGGAATTCACTTTTAAACTTACGCTGAAATTGACTTCACAGCTGTAAGCCCGTTCACGCACCTCCGTTGCTATCCAAGCTGCAGTCACCGAAACTAAAAGAAAGAGATTCTAAACCACACAAATATATACCTTTTTCCTTACCCAGCAGTCCCCTGGTGCTCCGAAAACAAAAGGGAATTCACTTTTAAACTTACGCTGAAATTGACTTCACAGCTGCAAGCCCGTTCACGCACCTCCGTTGCTATCCAAGCTGCAGTCACCGAAACTAAAAGAAAGAGATTCTAAACCACACAAATATATACCTTTTTCCTTACCCAGCAGTCCCCTGGTGCTCCGAAAACAAAAGGGAATTCACTTTTAAACTTACGCTGAAATTGACTTCACAGCTGCAAGCCCGTTCACGCACCTCCATTGCTATCCAAGCTGCAGTCACCGAAACTAAAAGAAAGAGATTCTAAACCACACAAATATATACCTTTTTCCTTACCCAGCAGTCCCCTGGTGCTCCGAAAACAAAAGGGAATTCACTTTTAAACTTACGCTGAAATTGACTTCACAGCTGCAAGCCCGTTCACGCACCTCCGTTGCTATCCAAGCTGCAGTCACCGAAACTAAAAGAAAGAGATTCTAAACCACACAAATATATACCTTTTTCCTTACCCAGCAGTCCCCTGGTCCTCCGAAAACAAAAGGGAATTCACTTTTAAACTTACGCTGAAATTGACTTCACAGCTGTAAGCCCGTTCACGCACCTCCGTTGCTATCCAAGCTGCAGTCACCGAAACTAAAAGAAAGAGATTCTAAACCACACAAATATATACCTTTTTCCTTACCCAGCAGTCCCCTGGTGCTCCGAAAACAAAAGGGAATTCACTTTTAAACTTACGCTGAAATTGACTTCACAGCTGCAAGCCCGTTCACGCACCTCCATTGCTATCCAAGCTGCAGTCACCGAAACTAAAAGAAAGAGATTCTAAACCACACAAATATATACCTTTTTCCTTACCCAGCAGTCCCCTGGTGCTCCGAAAACAAAAGGGAATTCACTTTTAAACTTACGCTGAAATTGACTTCACAGCTGCAAGCCCGTTCACGCACCTCCATTGCTATCCAAGCTGCAGTCACCGAAACTAAAAAAAAAAACCGTTTGGTTAAGCTTGATTGTGCGGTTCTAATTGCTGCCTCTATCTCTCTTGCAGTGGGTCTGGGAATACCTGAATGATCACAATGTCCTGATCCTTTCCTCAAACCACACACACTCAAGTTGGCTGAGCTGCTGGTGGTGATGCAGGAGATGGAGAACTCCAGCTTTCCATCCACTCCACAGTGAGGTAAGATCACACACTGATAACAACTTGTACAACAGGGTGTTAACTGAGCAGAGGCCAGGAATGGTGCCTGGGATCTTCCTGTACTCTGGGAGTGGAGATCGGTACCACATTGTGAGGGCAGCTCAATCAGCACAGGCTGGGGATCTTCCTGTGCTCTGTATAGTCTTCCTGTACATCTTGTGTCTTTGAACACATTTACATGAAGTGTGTTCAGCTGGATGAGCTCGAGCTGTACGTTTCAGGAAGGGTTATTGAGGGGAATGTGTTTGATGTGGTGCACCTGGATTTCCAAAAGGTGTCTGGATCAGTGACACGTAATAAAATTACCAGCAAAACTACAGTCCATGGAATAAACAGGACAGAAGCAGAAAGGATAGGAAATGGGCTCAGTGAGAGGAAACAGAGTGTTGTGATGAACTTTTGTTATTTAGACTGGAGGAAGATATATAGTGCAGTTCCCCAGGTACTGATGTTGGGATCAGTTATTAATGATCCAGCCAGGACACATTGTTAATATTCACACATGACAAAAAGCTTGGAATTAATGTGAACTGTGAGGAGGGTAGTGAGAGACTTCAAGAGTATTTCGACAGGCTGGTGGGATGTTCAGAAACGTGACAGATGAAATGTAATGCAGAGACGTGTGAGGTGATTCATTTTGTTAGGAAGAACAGAAAGAGGCAATGTAATACAAAAGGTACAATTGTAAAGGGTGTGCAGGAGCTGAGGGTGCAAAGGGTATAAAGACACAAATCATTGGAGGACAGGTTGGGAATGTGGTTAAAAAGACAGATCGGATCCAGGGCTTTATTAGTGACAGCATAGAGTACAGAACCAAAGAAGTTATGGTGAACATTTGTAGAACACTGTTTCAGCATCAACTGGGAGTATTGTGTTCAGTTCTGGGCACCACACTTCAGGAATAATGTGCAGGCTTTAGAGAGGGTGCAGAAAAGATTTACTAGGCTGGTTCCAGGGATGAGAGATTTCAGTTATGTGGATAGGTTAGAGAAGCTGGGACAGATTTCCTTAGAGAAGAGAAGATTGAGAGGAGATTTGATAATCGTGTTCAAAGTCATGAGGGGGTCTCGGCAGAGGAAATATAGAGAAACTGTTCCCATTGGTGGAAGAGGCGAGAACCCGAGGATATGGAGATAAGGTGAATGACAAAAGAAACAATGGTAACAAGAGGCAAAACCTGTTGCTGCAGCGAGTTGTTAGAATGTGTAAGGAGCTGCTTGAGAGTGTGGTGGAGGCAGATTCAATCGTGGGTTTCAATACGCAATCAGAATATTATCTAAAGGTGAAACAAAGTTGGGGAACTGTGGAGAAAGTAATGGGAAGAGGGTTCAGCTGTATGTCTCTTACATAGATAGCATGGACATGAGGGGCTGAATGGCCTCCTTCTGCCGTTTCAGCATTCTTTGCTGCTATCATTCCAGGTGAGGTTGGGGCCTGGCATCTTCCTGCTCTGTGTGTGACCCAGTATCACACTGACCATTGTGTGAGTCTAATTACTGCCTCTCTGTCTTGCAGTTAGTTTGTGAATTCCTGACTGAGCAGAATGTACAGTTCTGCTCCCCACATGAAACAGCAGCAAGTTGGATGAGCGACTGTATCGATGCAGGAGATTGAGGAGCCGAGCCTTCGATACACTCTGAAGTGAGGTAAGATCTCCCCCTGATAACATATAATAGAGCAGGGGCAAACTCAGCATCGGTCGTGGATGGGCCAGGCAGCTTGTCTGCTCTTTGAGCATAGAGATCAGTACCACTCAACACAGGGTGGGAATGGAGCCTGGGATCTTCCTGTTCATTGTGTGGGATTCAGTATCACAGCAGGTGAGACCAGTTTAATATGCCAGTTAGGGAATGGAGCCTGGGATCCTCCTGTTCCTTCTGTGAGTATTGGTACCATATCAGGTGAGAACAGATCAGTCATCACAGGTGTAGAGACTGCTCCAATAAAGATTTATAATCATTCCCTTAATATAAAACTCAAAATTGCTTCAGAGGATATTTATGCACCGTTCCTTCTTATTCGGATGAAGATTGTTCTGCAGGTGATTTAAGGTCTGTCCTTTAATAATTGGATATTGATTGTTCTGTCGGTGATTTACGGTCAGTCCTTTAATAATTGCACAGTGCTTGTTCTGTTGTGATTTACGGTCAGTCCTTTAATAATTGGACAGTGATTGCTCTGTCGGTGATTTACGGCCATCCCTTTAATAATTGGACAGTGATTGTTCTGTAGGTGATTTACGGCCAGTCCTTTAATGATTGGACAGTGATTGTTCTGTAGGTGATTTACGGTCAGTCCTTTAATGATTGGACAGTGATTGTTCTGTCGGTGATTTACGGTCAGTCCTTTAATAATTGGACAGTGATTGTTCTGTAGGTGATTTACGGTCAGTTCTTTAATAATTGGACAGTGATTGTTCTGTAGGTGATTTACGGTCAGTCCTATAATAATTGGACAGTGATTGTTCTGTAGGTGATTTACGGTCAGTCCTATAATAATTGGACAGTGATTGTTCTGTAGGTGATTTACGGTCAGCCCTTTAATGATTGGACAGTGATTGTTCTGTCGGTGATTTACGGCCAGTCCTTTAATAATTGGACAGTGATTGTTCTGTTGGTGATTTACGGTCAGTCCTTTAATAATTGGGCAGTAATTGTTCTGTAGGTGATTTACGGTCAGTCCTTTAATGATTGGACAGTGATTGTTCTGAAGGTGATTTACGGTCAGTCCTTTAATAATTGGACAGTAATTGTTCTGTAGGTGATTTACGGTCAGTCCTTTACTCTTTGGGGTGTCATTTATCTGAAGAAGTATTGTGACCACCCCTTATAATTAAATTCACAAATACATGTCCATTGGAAGTTTTTTTGTTTAAATGATGATTTTCCTAATGATGCTTTCTGGACACTCCCTCATAACCTGTGATGGAGATTCCTCTCGAGCTTCTTTGTGGGCATTCCCTTCTTTGTGGTGATGTGATTTCCATTTCTGTGATTTGTGGAATCTCTTTCAGCCACAGATGAGAATCTATTTCTGTATCTGTCTGTACCTGACACTGAGCTCACACTGTTCCAGTAGAAAGGGCTCTCCCTGCAGTCACCAATTCAGAAAAAAATTAATTATCCATTATTCAGCTTAATAAAGAATGTGGTTGGAATAAGTTCTCATTTTGTGAGACATTACCATTAAAAAGCAGGCTTTTTCTGAGAAGCAGGAGCTTTCCCCCCACTGCAGGGAATTGAATTTTCACTATTGAGCCTGACCCATGCAGTGAAACAGGTCAGTTTACCTGTCTCAGTGTCACCCCTTAGGGTTTTCCAATCCGACAGTTTGATGTTTGAAGCGACAGGGATGGCATTGTTTGTTTGTTCAGTATGTTCCTCCTTCATATTTCTAATTTATTATACCATGTTCTATTAATACTGCCATGTTTCACTAACTGTCAGTAATGTGATGTTGTAAGGTAAGAGTCTCAGAGCAGGAATCCTTTGTTTGCAAATCAGGCGCCCTATGAACTGATCACTGACTGCTCCACGACAACCTAAAAACATGCTTTCTCGCAGAAAATGTGGTCAGATTTTGCAGTTATATGGATTGAAAAGGAATTCCACCTTATGAATGTCATAAACTGATAGTTATTCAACTCAGCAACAGGCCTTTCGGCCCAACATGTCTGTGCCGGCCATCATGCACCTATCTGTTCGAATCCCATTTTCCAGCACTTGGCCTGTAGCCTTGTATGCTATGGCTTTTCAAGTGTTCATTTAAATACTTCTTAAATGTTGTGAGCGTTCCTGTCTCTACCACCCCTTCAGACAGTGTGTTCCAGATTCCAACCACCCTCTAGGTGAAACAAAAAGTTTCCTCAAATCTCCTCTGTATCTCTTGCCCCTTATCTTAAATCGATGTTCCTTGGTTATTGATCCCTCAGTGAAGGGGAAACGTTTCTTCCTATCTAAACTATCAATGCCCCTCATAATTTTGTATACCCCAATCAGGTACCCCCTCAGCCTTCTCTGCTCTAAGGAAAATAACCCTAGCCTCTCCAGTCTCTATTCGTAGCTGAAATGCTCCCGCCCAGGCAGCGTGCTGATGAATCTCCTTTGCACCTTCCCCAGTGCAATCAAAACCTTCCGACAGTGTTGTGACCAGAACTGTACACAGTCCTCCTGCTGTGGCCTAACTAGCGTTTTATGCAGCTCCATCATTACATCCGTGCTCTTATATTCTGTGCCTCGACTATTAAAAGAAAGTATCTCATATGCCTTCCTAGCCACCTTATGTACTCGCACTGCTGCCTTCAATGATCTATGGACAACTACACCAAGGTCCCTCTGACCATCTGTACTTCTTAGAGTCCTACCATCCATTGTTTATTCGTTTGCATTCTCAATCCTCCCAAAATGCATCACCTCACACTTCTCAGGATTCAATTCCATTTGCCACTGCTCCGCCCATCTTACTAGCCGATCTATATCGTCCTGTAATGTAAGGATTTCCTCCACACTATTTACAGCACCACTAATTTTTGTCTCATCTGTGGACTTCCTGATCATACCTCCTATATTCACGTCTAAATCATTAATGTACACTATAAACAGCAAGGTTCCCAGCATCGATCCCTGTGGTACAGCAATGGTCACAGGCTTCCACACGCAAAAACAACCCTCGACCATCTCCCTCTGCCTCCTGCCATTAAGCCAACTTTGGATCCAATTTGAAATTCTAATAAACAAGTGAGTGAGTGTTTCTGAACATTCTGTAACTGTGTAAATATATATCGCATGATATCACTGTTTCACTCCGACTGTCTGTGCATTTAGCTGCTTTGTTCTGAGTTCTTAACCTGAGTCAGTTTATACATGTTATGTTAGGTGCTCATTAATCACAGGCCAAGAATGGAGCCTGAGATCGTCCTGTGCTCTGTGAGATCAGTTCCTCTGTGCGTTACTCTGTGAGATCAGTTCACGCTGCACAGGCTGGGATCTTCCTGAGCACTGTGTGTGGAACTCAGTGCCACACTGCGTGAGATCAGCTCAATCTGCAAACGCCAGGAATGGAGCCTGGGATCTTCCTGTGCTCTGTGTGGAACTCAGTACCAGACAGGGTACATATCTTTAATTATATCCATCTAATTCTTACCTCTCTCTCTTGCAGTCAGTCTGGGTGTACCTGCGTGAGCTGATTGATCTTCCCCATTCGGATATCTCACACATTGAAGATAGCCGACAGACTGACAGTGACACTGGAGATGGATAAATCGAGTCTTCATGAGGTAAAACCACCCACAGTGAACAGAGGGTAGAGTAGGGAGAAATACAGCACAGGCCAGTCTGGGTGTACCAGAGTGAGCATTTGATCTGCCCCATTCCCATATCACACACACTGGGGGAACAGACAGGCGTTTCTGTGGCAGCAAATGAGACTCCAGGATTGTATGTTGCCTCCCTGGTGCTAGGGTCAAGGATGTCACGGAGGGCATTCTGAAGCGAGAGGGTGAATAGTCAGAGGTCGTGGTACACATTGGTACCAGCGACATGGGTAGAAAGAGGGGTGAGGTCCTGCAACAAGAGCTTAGGGAGCTAGGTAGCAGATCAAAAAGCAGGACCTCTAACGTTGGAATCTCTGGATTACTCCCGGTGTCACATGCTCGTGAGTTTAGAAATAGGAGGTTAGAACAGACGAATGTGTGGCTGAGGAGATGGTGCAGGAGGCAGGGCTTTAGCTTCCTGGATCACTAGGTCTGTTTTTGGCAAAGGTGCGCCCTGTCCAAGTTGGGCAGTTTGTTCCTGAACCGGAACGGGACCAATATCCCTGCGAGGAAGTTCGCTCGTGCTTTTTTTGGGGGGCGGGGTGGGTGGCGGGGGCAGGGGGGCGTGGGGTGGTAACCTAATTTGGCAAGGAGGTGGGATACAGAATGGAGGTACAGTCGAGGGTAATATTGAACAGAAAGTGAGTCTACCTGGAAGGCAGAGAAAATATAGACCTGGTAACACACAAGGGAAAGGTACAAGGTTGGATTGTATCGATTTCAATGACAGGAGTCTTAATAGTAAGGCAGATGAATTGAGGTTATTGCTTAGCACATGGCGTTGTGATATTATTGCTATCACAGAGACATAGTTGAGAGAGGGGCAGGACTGGCAGCTCAATATTCCAGGGTTTAGAATATTCATGCGTGACGGGTTTTGGGGGCGGGGGGTTGCGTGGGAGCAAAAGAGGAGGTGGCATTGCACTGCTGATCAAGGAGTCAATTACAGCCGTAATAAGGGATGATATCTTAGAAGGTTCATCAAATGAGGCCATATGGGTAGAACTTTAAAACAAAAAGGGGGCAATCACAGGGCTGAGAATGTACTACAGGCCTCCAAACAGTCAGGGAACGATAGAGGAGCAGATATGGAGGCAAATCTCAGAGGTGCAAAGATAATAGGGTAATAATAGTAGGGGATTTCAACTTCCCCAATATCAACTGGGATTGTCTTCGTGACAACAGGCTTAAATGGGAAGGAATCCTTAAAATGCATACAGGAGAGCTTTTTGAGCCAGTACATCGGACGTCCGACAAGAGAAAGGACGTCCCAGGGAATGAAGCTGGACAAGTGGTAGAAGTGTTAGTGGGAGAGCATTTCGGGGATAGTGACCAGAACTCTGTCAGATTTAAGGTAGTTATGGACAAGGACAAAGTCGGACCGAAAATAAAGGGACTGAATTGGGGGAAGGCCGATTTGAAGATGATAAGACAGGATCTGGCCAAAGTGAACTGAGAGCAGTTACTTGTAAGAAAGTCGACATCAGATCAGTGGTAGTCATTCAAAGAGGAAATAATGAGAGTTCAGAGTCAACATGGACCCGTTAAGGTGAAGCGAAGGACTAACAGGCCCAGGGAACCCTGGATGTTAAGGGATATTGAGGATTGGATCAGGAAGAAAAGGAGGCTTATGGCAGATTCAGAGCGCTGAAAACAGCGGAGGCACTAGAGGCGTTTTGAAAGTGTAGGGGGGTACTTAAAGAGTAATTAGGAGAGTGAAGAGGGGAAATGAAAAAACACTGGCAGGCAAGTTCAAGGTAAGTCCTAAGGCATTTTATCAGTATGTCAAGGGCAAGAAGATAACCAGGCAAAGAGTAGGGCCCATTACGGAACCAAAGTGGCAAACTGTGTTTGGCGCCCGAGGGCATAGGTGAGGTTTTAAATGATTACTTTTCATCGGTGTTCACTATGAAGAAGGACGATGTAGGTGTAGAGATTGGGGATGGGGATTGTGATATACGTGAACATATTAACATTGAAAGGGAGTAAGTATTAGCTGTTTTAGTGGGCTAAAAGTGGATAAATCCACAGTCCCAGATGAAAGGTATCCAAGGCTGTGTTCTGAAGCAAGGGAGGAGATTGCAGGTGCTCTGACACAAATTTTCAAATCCTCTTTGGCCACAGCAGAGGTCCCAACGTACTGGAGGGCAGCGAATATTTAAGAAGAGTAGCAGGGATAAACTAGGTAAATACAGGTCTGTGAGTCCAGCATCAGTGGTTGGGTAACTATTGGAATAAAATTCTGGGGGACAGGATTAATCTCCACTTGGAGAGGCAGGGATTGTCAGCATGGTTTTCTCAAGGGGAGATCGTATCTGACTAACTTGACTAAATTTTTCGAGGAGGTTACCAGATGTGTAGATGAGGGTAACGCAGTTGATGTAGTCTACATGGACTTCAGTAAGGCTTTTGATAAGGTCCCACATGGGAGATTGGTTAAGAAGGTAAGAGCACATGGGATCCAGGGCAATTTGGCAAATTGGATCCAATATTGGCTTAGTGGCTGGAGGCAGAGGGTGATTGGCGATGGCTGTTTTTGAAATTGGAAGCCTGTGACCAGTGGTGCACCTCAGGGATCAGTGCTGGGACCTTGCTGTTTGTAGTGTACATTAATAATTTGGACGTGGATATAGGAGGTATGATCAGTAAGTTCGCAGATGACACAAAAATTAGTTGTGTCGTAAATAGTGAGAAGGAAAGCCATAGATTAAAGGACGAGATAGATGGGCAGGTAAGATGGGTGGAACAGTGGGAAATGGAATTTAATCCTGAGAAGTGTGAGATGATGCACTTTTGGAGGACTAACAAGGCAAGGGAATATACAATGGATGGTAGGACCCTAGAAAGTGCAGAAGGTCAGAGGAAATTCACCAGGATGTTGCCTGGGCTGCGACATTTCAGCAATGAAGAGAGACTGAAAAGGCTTGCATTGTTTACGGGGAGCAGAAAACTCTGAGGGGGGACATGATTGAGGTAGACAAAATTATGAGGGGTATTGATAAGTCAGATAGGAAGAAACGTTTTCCCTTATCAGAGGGGTCAATAACCAAGGGGCATAAATTTAAGGTCAGGGACCGGAGATTTAAAGGAGATTTCAGGGAAAATAATCTCCCAGAAGGTGATTGGAATCTGGAATAAAATGCCTGAAGGGGTAGCAGAGGCAGGAACCCTTACAACATTTAGGTATTTACATGAGCACTTGAAAGGCCATATTATACAAGGATACAGGCCATGTGCTGGAAATATGGGATTAGAATAGATAGGTACTTGATGTCCAGCACAGACATGATGGGCCGATGGGCCTGTTTCTGTGCTGTATAACTCTCAATCTATGACATTGAAGACACACTGACAGTGATACTGGAGAAGGATAAATCGAGTTTGCATACACACCACAGTGAGGTAAAATCTCCCACTGTGAACAGAGGGTACAGTCGGGAGAAACATAGCACAGGCTGGGGATGGAGCCTAGGAATTTACTGTGCTCTGTGGGAGGGGCTCAGTACCAGACTGGCTGAGAACAGCTCACTCAGTACATGCTGGGTATGGAGTCTGGATCTTCCTGTGCTCACTCAGCACAGGCTGGAGATGGAGCCTGGGATCTCCCTGTTCTCTGTATTGACTCAGTACCGTACCGCGTGGTTAGCCCTCATTGTGTGGTTCTACTCGCTGCCTCTCTTTCTCTTGCAGTGGGTTTGGGAGTTCCTGACTGATCACAATGTCCGGATCCTTTCCCCACATCACACACACTCAAGTTGGATGAGCTGCTGGTGGTGATCCAGGAGATGGAGAACTCCAGCCTTCCATCCAATCCACAGTGAGGTAAGATCACACACTGATAACAACTGGTACAGCAGGGTGTTAACTCAGCAGAGGCCGGGAATGGGGCCTGGGATCTTCCTGTACTCTGGGAATAGGGATCAGCAGCACATTATGTGAGAGCAGCTCAATGAGCGCAGGCTGGGGATGGAGCCCGGGATCTTCCTGTGCTCTGTATAGATTTCCCGTACATATTGTGTCTTTGAACACATTTACATGAAGTGTGGTCAGCTGGATGAGCTCGAGCTGTACGTTTCTGGAAGCGTTATTGAGGGGAATGTGTTTGATGTGGTGTATCTGGATTTCCAAAAGGTGTTTGGTCCAGTGACATGTAAAAGAATTACCAGCAAAACTACAGCCCATGGAATAAAAGTACAGAAGCAGAAAGGATAGGAAATGGGCTGAGTAAGAGGAAACAGAGTGTTGTGATGAACTGTTGTTAGTGAGACTGGAGGAAGATATATAGCGCAGTTCCCAGGTTAGGATCAGTTATTAATGATCCAGACAGGACTCGTTGTTAATTTTCACACATGACTAAAGGCTTGGAATTATTGTGAACTGTGAGGAGGATAGTGAGGGACTTCAAGAGGAGAAAGACAGGCTGGTGGATGAACAGACACGTGACAGCTGATATTTAATGCAGAGAAGTGGCAGGCGATTTTATTTGTTAGGCAAAACAGGGAGAGGGAATATAGTACAAAATATACAATTGCCAAGGGTGTACAGGAGCTGAGGGTGGACAGGGTATATATACACAAATCATTGGAGGGCAGGTTGGGAAAGTGGTTAAAACGGCAGATAGGATCCAGGGCTTTATCAGTGAGAGCATAGAGTACAGAACCAAGGAAGTTATGGTGAACATTGATAGAACACTGTTTCAGCATAAACTGGGAGTATTGTGTTCAGTTCTGGGCACCACACTTTCGGAAGAAAGTGCAAGCTTTAGAGAGGGTGCAGAAAAGATTTACAAGAATGGTTCCAGGGATGAGAGATTTCAGTTCTGTGGCTAGGTTAGAGAAGCTGGGACAGATCTCCTGAGAGAAGAGACGATTGAGAGGAGATGTGATAGAAGTGTTCAAAGTCATGAGGGGTCTCGGCAGACGAAATATAGAGAAACTGTTCCCATTGGTGGAAGAGGCGAGAACCAGAGGACATGGAGTTAAGGTGAATGACAAAAGAACCAATGGTGACAAGAGGCAAAAGCTATTTCTGCAGTGATTGTTTAGAATCTGTAACGAACTGCCTGTGGGTGTGGTGGAGGCAGTTTCAAATCGTGGCTTTCAGTAGTGAATCGGCATTTTATCTGAAGATTAAACAAAGTTGGAGTGCTATGGAGAAAGTACTGGGGAGAGGGTTCAGCTGTGTATCTCTTCTATAGATAGTATGGACAGGAGAGGCTGAATGGCCTCGATCTGTCCTGTCAGCATTCTTTGCTGATATCGTTCAGGGTAGGGATAGTGCCCGGGATCTTCCTGCACTTTGTGTGTGACCCAGTATCACACTGACCATGTACCTCTCATCGTGTGAGTCTAATTGCTGCCTCTCTGTCTTGCAGTTAGTCTGGGAATTCCTGACTGAGCAGAATGTCATATTCCTGTCCCCACATGAAGCATCAGCAAGTTGGATGAGCAGCTGTATTGATGCAGGAGATTGAGGAGCCGAGCCTTCGATACACTCTGCAGTGAGGTACGATCACCCCCTGATAACATACAATAGAGCAGGGGCCCAACTCAGCAGCGGTCGGGGAAGGGTCTTGGAGCTTGTCTGCTCCTTGAGCATAGAGTTCAGTGTTACATAGCGCAGGAGGGAGATGGAGCCTGGGATCCTCCTGTTCACTGTGTGGGGCTCAGTATCACAATAGATAAAATCAGCACAGGCTGGGAGTGGAGCCTGGGATCTTTCTGTTCCTTGTGTGAGGCTCAGTATAATACCAGGTGAGAACTGCACAGGTGTAGAAACTGCTCCAATGAAGATTTATGATCATTCCCTGAATATATAACTCAAAATTGTTTCAGAGGAGATTTATGGACCCTTCCTTGTTATTCGGATGGATATTGTTCTGTCGGTGGATTACGGTCAGTGCTTTAATAATTGGACATTTATTGTTCTGTAGGTGATTTACGGTCAGTCCTTTAATAATTGGACAGTGATTGTTCTGTAGGTGATTTACATTTCTCTGAAGAAGAATTGTGAACAGACCCTTATCATGTAAATGCATAAATAATTGTCCATTGGAAGTTTTCTTTAAATGGTGCTTTATAGGCTGTTCCTCATAATTTGTGATGGAGATTTCTCTTGAGCTAGTTTGTGGACATTCCCTTATTTGTGCTGATGTGATTTCCATTTCTGTGATTTGTGGAATCTCTTTGAGCCACAGGTACACAGATGAGAATCTATTTCTGTCTCTGTGTGTACCTTGCACTGAGCTGAGACTGTTCTAGTAGAAAGGGATCTCCCTGCCATCACTAACTCTGATATAAATCATTATCCATTATTCTGCTTAATAAAGAATAAGGTTGGAATAAGTTCTCATTTTGTGAGAAATTATCTTTAAAAAGCTGTTTTTTCTGAGAAGCAGGAACTTTTTGCCCACTGCAGGGAATTGAATTTTCATTATTGACCCTGATCCATGCAGTTAAACAGGTCAGTTGACCTGTCTCCGTGTCACCTCTTAGGGCTGTCCAATCAGACAGTTTGATGTTTGAAGTGACAGGGATTGAATAATTTGTTTGTTCATTGTGTCCCTCCTTCATATTTCTATTTTATATACCGTGTTTTATTGATACTGCTGTGTTTATCTGATTGTCAGTAATAGGATGTTGCAAGGTGTGAGTCTCAGAACAGGAATCATTTGTTTACAAATCAGGCGTCCAATGAACCGATCACTGACTGCTCCATGACAACCTAAAATCATCATTTCTGACAGTAAATGTGGTCAGGTTTTGTCGTTCTATCGTTTGAAAATGCATTTTACCATATTAATGTCAGAGAATGATTGTTATTCAGCTCAGCAACAGGCCTCATGGCCCGTCATGTCTGTGCCAGCCATCAAGCACCCCTCTATTCTAATCCCATTTCCCAGCACTTGGCCTGTCGCCTTGTATGCTGTGGCATTTCAAGTGCTCATCTAAATACTTCGTAAATGTTGTGAGTGTTCCTGCCTCTACCAGCCCTTCAGGCAGTGTGCTCCAGATTCCAACCCCCATCCGTGTGCAAATAAAAAGTTTCCTCAAGTGTCCTCTGCATCCCTTGCCCCTTACCTTAAATCTATGCTCCCTGATGATTGATCCCTCAGCTACCGGGAACCGTTTCTTCCTATCTAACCTATCAATGTACCTCATAATTTTGTATACCTCAATCAGGTCCCCCCTCAGCCTGCTCTGCTCGAAGAAAAATAACCCTAGCCTTTTCAGTCACACTTCATAGCTGAAATGCTGCAGCCCAGGCAACATCCTGGTGAATCTCCTTTGCATCCTCTTCAGTGCAATCACATCCTTCCTATAGTGTGGTGACCAGAACTCTACACAGTACTCCAGCTGTGGCCTAACTAGCGTTTTGTGCAGCTCCATCCTTACATCCCTGCTCTTATATTCTGTTAAAAACAAGTATTTCATATGCCTTCCTAGCCACATAATCTACCTACACTGTTGCCTTCAGTGATCTGTAGACAAGTACACCAAGGTCCCTCTGACCCTCTGCATTTCCTCGGGTCCTGCCATCCATTGTATATTCCTTTGCCTTGTGATGCATTTTGGGAGGACGGACCTCATACTTCTCAGGATTAAATTCCATTTGCCACTGCTTCGCCCATCTTATCAACCCATCTATATCGTCCTGTAATCTAAGGATTTCCTCCCCACTATTTACAACAACACCAATTATTGTCTCATCCGTGAACTTACTGATCATGCCTCCTATATTCACGTCTAAATCATTAATGTACACTACAATCAGCAAGGTTCCCAGCATCAATCCCTGTGGTACATTATTAGTCACAGGCTTCCACTCGCAGAAACAACCCTCGACCATCACCCTCTGCCTCCTTGCAGTAAGCCAATTTTGGCTCCAATTTGAAATTCTATTAAACAAGTGAGTGAATGTTTCTGAAAAGTCTGTAACTGCGTCGGTATTTATCGCATGATATCACTATTTGTCTCCAGCTGTCTGAGCATTTAGCTGCTTTGTTCTGAGTTCTTTACCTGAGTTAGTTTATACATGTTGTTTTAGGTGCTCATTAAACACAGGCCAAGAATGGAGCCTGAGATCGTCCGGTGCTCTGTGCGCTACTCAGTACCATACTCTGTGAGATCTGTTCACGCTGCACAGGCTGGGATCTTCCTGAGTACTGTGTGTGGAACTCAGTACCACACTGGGTGTGATGAGTTCTCTCTGCAAAGGTCAGTAATTGAGCATGGGATATTCCTGTACTCTGTATGGAACTCAGTACCATACTGGGTGCATACCTTGAATTATATCCATCTAATTCTTGCCTCTCTCTCTTGCAGTCATTCTGGGTGTACCTGAGTGAACAGATTGATCTTCCCCATTCAGATATCTCACACATTGAAGATGGCTGACACACCTACAGCGATACTGGAGATGGATAAATCGAGTCTTCATGAGGTAAAATCACCCACAGTGAACAGAGGGTAGAGTAGGGAGAAACAAAGCACAGGCCAGTCTGGGTGTACCTGAGTGAGCAGATTGATCTGCCGCATTCCCATATCACACACACTGGGGGAACAGACAGGCGTTTCTGTGGCAGCAAATGAGACTCCCGGATTGTATGTTGCCTCCCTGGTGCTAGGGTTAAGGATGTCACGGAGGGCATTCTGAAGGGAGAGGGTGAATAGTCAGAGATCGTGGTACACATTGGTACCAACAACATGGGTAGAAAGAGGGGTGAGGTCCTGCAACAAGAGCTTAGGGAGATAGGAAGTAGAATAAAAAGCAGGACCTCGATGATTGTAGTCTCTGGATTACTCCTGGTGCCACATGCTGGTGAGTTTAGAAATAGAAGGATAGAGCAGATGAATGTGCGGCTGAGGAGATGTTGCAGGAGGGAGGGATTTAGCTTCCTGGATCACTAGGTCTGTTTTTGTCAAAGGTGGTTCCTGTACAAGTTGGACGGGTTGCACCTGAACCTGAACGAGACCAACATCCCTGCTGGGAGTTTTGCTAGTGCTTTTTTGTGGGCAGGGGGATGTGTGGTTAACCTAATTTGGCAAGGGGGTGAGATACAGAGTGGAGGTACAGTAGAGGCTAACATGGAATGGAATGTGAGTCTACCTGGAACGCAGAGCAAATATAGACCTGATAAGGCACAAGGGAAAAATGTAAGGTTGGATTGCATCTATTTCAATGACAGGAGTCTTACTGGTAAGGCAGATGACTTGAGGGCGTTGATTAGCACATGGCATTGCGATATTATCGCTATCACAGAGACATGGTTGAGGGAGGGGCAGGACTGCCAGCTCAATATTCCAAGGTGTTGAATCTTCAGGCACGACAGGGGAGTGGGTAAAAGAGGAGGTGGCTTCGCCCTGTTGATAAAGGAGTCAATAACTGCAGTAAGGAGGGATGATACATTAGAAGGTTCCTCAAATGAGGCCATATGGGTAGAACATAAAAAACAAAAAGGGGCAATCACTTGGCTGGGAGTGTACTGCAGGTCTCCAAACAGTCAGTCAAGAGACAGAGGTGCAGATGTGTAGGCAATTCTCAGAGGTTTAAAAATAATAGGGTAATAATAGTAGGGGATTTCAACTTCCCCAATAGCAACTGGGATAGTCTTAGTGAAAAACGCTTAAAGAGGGTGGGATTCTTAAAATGCATACAGGAGAGCTTTTTGAGTCAGTACATCGGACGTCCCACAAGAGAAGGACAGTGCTGGACCTAATCCTAGGGAATGAAGCTGGACAAGTGGGGGCGCATTTCGGGGATAGTGACCATAACTCTGTAAGATTTAAGGTGACTATGGATAAGGACAAATACTAAAATAAAGATACTGAGTTGGGGGAAGGCCGATTTTAAGATGGTAAAACAGGATCTGGCCAAAGTGGACTGAGAGCAGCTACTTGTAGGAAAGTCGACATCAGATCAGTGGGAGTCATTCAAAGAGGAAATAGTGAGAGTTCAGAGTCAACATGTACCCGTTAAGTTGAAGGGTAGGACTATCAGGCCTAGGGAACCCTGGATGTTAAGGTATGTAGAGGATTCGATCAGGAAAAAAAGGAGGCTTATGGCAGATTCAGGGTGCTGAACACGGCGGAGGCACTAGGGGAGTATAGAAAGTGTAGTGGGGTACTTAAAAAAGTAATTAGGAGAGCAAAGAGGGGACATGAAAATACACTGGCAGGCAAGATAACAGAAAATGCTGAGGCATTTTATCAGTATGTCAAGGGCAAGAAGATAACCAGGGAAAGAGTAGGGCCCATTAAGAAACCAAAGTGGCAATCTGTGTGTGTAGCCGGACAGCATAGGTGAGGTTTTAAATGATTACTTTTCATCGGTGTTCACTGTGAAGAGAAACGATGTCGATGTAGAGATTAGGGAGGGGGATTGTGACATACTTGAACATATTAGCATTGAAAGGGAGTAAGTATTAGCAGTTTTAGCGGGCTTAAAAGAGGATAAATTCGCAGACCCAGATGAAATGTCTCCCAGGTTGTTATCTGAGGCAAGGGAGGAGATTGCAGGGCCTCTGACACAAATTTTCAAATCCTCTTTTGCAACAGGAGAGCTACAAGAGGACTGAAGGGCAGCGAATGCGGTACCCTTATTTAAGAAGGGCAGCAGGGATAAAATAGGTAACTACAGGTCAGTGAGTTTAACAGCGGTTGGGAAACTATTGGAAACAAATCTGAGGGACAGGATTAATCTCCAGTAGGAGAGGTAGGGATTAATCAGGGATAGTCAGCATGGCTTTGTCAGGGAGCGATCGGGTCTCACGAACTTGATTTGAATTTTTCGAGGAGGTGACAAGATGTGTAGATCAGGGTAAAGCACTTGATGTAATCTACTTGGACTTCAGTAAGTCTTTTGATAAGGTCCCGCATGGGAGATTGGTTAAGAAGGTAAGAGCCTATGGGATCCAGGGCAAATTGGCAAATTGGATCCAAAAATGGCTTTGTGGCAGGAGGCAGAGGGTAATGGGCGAGGGCTGTTTTTGCAATTGGAACCCTGTGACCAGTGGAGCACCACAGGGATCGGTGCTGAGACCCTTGCTGTTTTTAGTGTACATTAATAATTTAGACGCGAATATAGGAGGTATGATCAGTATGTTCCAAGATGACACGAAAATTAGTTGTGTCATAAATAGTGAGGAGTAAAGCCTTAGATTAAAGAACGATATAGATGGGCTCATAAGATGGGCGGAGCAGTGGAAATGGAATTTAATCCTGAGAAGTGTGAGGTGATGCATTTTGGGAGGATTAACAAGACAAGGGGATATAAAATGGATGGTAGGACCATAGAAAGTGCAGACGGTCAGAGAAGATTCATCAGGATGTTGCCTGGGCTGGAACATTTCAGCGATGAACAGAGACTGAAAAGGTTTGGGTTGTTGTCCGTGGAACAGGAAATTGTGAGGGGGGACATGATTGAGGTGTACAAAATTATGAGGGGCATTGATATGTTAGACCCCCTTATCAGAGGGGTCAATAACCGGGCATAGATTTAAGGCCAGGGATCGGAGGTTTAAAGGGGACTTGAGGAAAAAATATCTCCCAGAGTGTGGTTGGAATCTGGAACGCACTGCCAGAAAGGGTGGCAGAGGCAGGATACCTCACAACATTTAAGTATTTAGATGAGCACTTGAAACGCCATAGCATCCAAGGCTACAGGCCAAGTGCTGGAAAATGGGATTAGAATAGATAGGTGCGCTATGGCAGGCACAGACATGATGGGCCGAAGGGTCTGTTTCTGTGCTGTATAACTATCAGTCTATGACATTGAAGACACACTGACAGTGATACAGGAGAAGGATAAATTGAGTCTTCATACACACCACAGTCAGGTAAAATCACCCACCGGGAACAGAGGGTACAGTAGGGAGAAACGCAGCACAGGCTGGGGATGGAGCCTGGGATCTTCCTGTGAACTGCGGATGGGGCTCAGTACCAAACTGGCTGAGAACAGCTCACTCAGCACAGGCTGGGGATGGAGTCTGGATCTTCCTGTGCTCACGCATCAGAGACTGGTGATGAAGTCTGGGATCTTCCTTTGCTCTGTATTGGGCTCAGTACCGTACCGTGTGGTTAGCCCTCATTATGCAGTTCTAATTGCTGCCTATCTCTCTCTCTCTTGCAGTGGGTCTGAAAGTTCCTTACTGATCACAATGTCTGGATCCTGTCCCTACATCACACACACTCAAGATGGATGAGCTGCTGGTGGTGATGCAGGAGATGGAGAACTCCAGCCTTCCTTCCACTCCACAGTGAGGTAATATCACACATTGATAACAACTGGTACAACAGTGTGTGAACTCAGCAGAGGCCATGAATGGGGCCTGCGATCTTCCTGTACTCTGGGAGTGGGGATCAGTACCACATTATGTGAGAGCATCTCAATCAGCACAGGCTGGGGATGGAGCCCGGGATCTACCAGTTCTGTGTTTATGGTGTTCAGTGACACACTGTCAGAAAACAGTTCACAGCACAGGCTGGGGTTAGATCCTCAAGCTGCACGTTTCAGGAAGGGTTATTGAGGCGAATGTTTTTGATATGGTGTATCTGGATTTGCAAAAGGTGTTTGGTTCAGTGACATGTAATAGAATTACCAGCAAAACTGCTCCCCATGGAATTAAAAGGACAGAAGTAGAAAAGATTGTAAATGGGCTGAGTGAGAGGAAACAGAGTGTTGTGATGAACTGTTGTAATTTAGATTGGAGGAAGATTATATAGTGAAGTTCCCTAGTTACTGATATTAGGATCAGTTATTAATGACCTAGACAGGACACAGTTAAGTTTCACACATGACACAAAACTTGGAATTATTGTGAACTGTGAAGCGGATAGTGAGAGACGTCAAGAGGATATCGACAGGCTGGTGGGATGAACAGACACGTGACAGATGGAAGATAATGCAGAGAATTGTGTGGTGACTCATTTAGTTAGGAAGAACAGTGAGAGGCAACATAATATAAAAGTTACAATTGTAAAGGGTGCGCAGGAGCTGAGGCTCCATAGAGAAGAGAAGGTTGAGAGGAGATTTTATAATAGTGTTCAAAGTCATGAGGGGGTCTCGGCAGAGGAAATATAGAGAAACTGTTCCCATTAGTGGAAGAGGCGAGAACCAGAGGGCATGGGGTTGAGGGGAATGACAAAAGAACCAATGGCGACAAGATAAAAAAGCTACTTCTGCAGTGATTGGTTAGAATCTGTAAGGAACTGCATGAGAGTGTGGTGGAGGCAGATTCAATCGGGGCTTTCAATAGGGAATCGGAATATTATCTGAAGAAGCAACAAAGTTGGAGGTCTATGGAGAAAGTACTGGGGAGAATGTTCAGCTCTGTTTCTCTTACATAGCGTGGACAGGAGGGGCTGAATGGCCTCTGTCTGTCCTTTCAGCATTCTTTGCTGCTATCATTCCAGGTGAGGTTGCGGCCTGGGATCTTCCTGGTCAGTGTGTGACCCAGTATCACACTGGTTACGTACCTCTCGTTGTGTGAGTCAAATTGCTGCCTCTCTGTCTTGCAGTTTATCTGGGAATTCCTGACTGAGAAGAATGCCCTGTTCCTGTCCCCACAAGAAACACCAGCAAGTTAGATGAGCGGCTGTATTGATGCAGGAGATTGAGGAGGCGAGCCTTCGATACACTCTGCAGTGAGGTACGATCACCCCTGATAACATACAATAGAGTAGGAGGCCAACTCAGCATCGGTCGGGGATGGGCCATGGCGCTTGTCTTATCTTTGAGCATAGAGCTCAGTACCGCACAACACAGGGTGGGAATGGAGCCTGAGATCTTCCTGTTCATTGTGTGGGATTCAGTATCACAGCAGGTGAGACCAGGTTAATGTGCCAGTTAGGGAATGGAGCCTGGGATCTTCCTGTCCCTTGAGCGAGGCTCGGGACCATACCAGGTGAGAACAGCTCAGTCATCACAGGTGTAGAAACTACTCCAATGAAGGTTTATGATTATTCTCTTAATATCTAACTCAAAATTGTTTCAGAGGAGATTTATGGACCATTCCTTGTTATTCAGATGGAGATTGTTCTGTCGGTGATTTCTGGTCAGTCCTTTAATAATTGGACAGTGATTGTTCTGTAGGTGATTTACGGTCAGTCCTTTAATAATTGGAGAGTGATTGCTCTGTAGGTGATTTACGGTCAGTCCTTTAATAATTGGACAGTGATTGCTCTGTCGGTGATTTACGGTTAGTTCTTTAATAATTGAACAGAGATAGTTCTGTCGATCATTTACGGTTAGTCCTTTAATAATTGGACTGTGATTCTTCTGTTGGTGATTTCAGGTCAGTCATTTAATAATTGGACAGTGGTTGTTCTGTAGGTGATTTACGGTCAGTCCTTTAATAATTGGACAGTGATTGCTCTGTCGGTGATTTACGGTTAGTTCTTTAATAATTGGACTGTGATTGTTCTGTTGGTGATTTCAGGTCAGTCATTTAATAATTGGACTGTGATTGTTCTGTCGGTGATATACGGTCTGTCCTTTAATAATTGGTCAGAGACTGTTCCGTAGGTGATTTATGGTCAGTCCTTTATTATTTGGCTTGACATTTCTCTGAAGAAGAATTGTGACCGGCCCTTATTTAAATTCACAAATAATTGTCCATTGGAAGTTTTATTTCTAATGATGATTTTCCTAACGGTGCTTTACAGTCACTCCCTCGTCACCTGTGATGGAAAATTCTCTCGAGTTACTTTGTGGACAGTCTGTTCTTTGTGGTGATGTGATTTCCATTTCTGTTTTTTGCCGAATCTCTTTGAGCCATAGGTACACAGATGAGAATCTATTTCTGTATCTGTGTGTACCTGACACTGAACTGACACTGTTTCAGTAGAAAGGGCTCTCCCTGCAGTCACTAACTCAGATATAAATCATTATCCATTATTCAGCTTAATAAAGAATGAGGTTGGAATATGTTCACATTTCCTGAGACATTACTTTTAAAAAGCATTTTTTTGAGAAGCAGGAACTTGTTGCACAGTGCAGGGAATTTTATTTTCATCGTTGACCCTGATCCATGCAGTTAAACAGGTCAATTTACCTGTCTCAGTGTCACATCTGATATTTCTCCAATCAGCCAGTTTGATGTTTGTAGTGACAGGGATTGCATTATTTGTTTTTTCAGTGTGTCCCTCCTTCCTATTTGTATTTGAATATACCGTGTTCTACTGATATTGCTGTGTTTATCTGACTGTCAGTAATATGATGTTGTAAGGTGAGAGTCTCAGAGCAGGTATCCTTTGTTTGCAAATCAGGCGTCCAATGAACCAATCACTGACGGCTCCATGACAACCTAAAATCATCATTTCTCAGGGAAAATGTGGTCAAATGTTGTAGTTATATGGATTGAAAATGAATTCTACCATGTTAATGTCAGAGAGTGATAGAGTTATTCCGGTCCAAAACAGGCCTTTCGGCCCATCATGTCTGTGCTGGCCATCAAGCTATCTATTCTCATCCCAATTTCCAGCAGTTGGACCATATTCTTATATGCTATGGCATCTTAAGTGTTCATCGAAATACTTCTTAAATGTTGTGCCTCTGGGTGAAAAACAAATCCTCAAATCCCTTCTGAATCGCCTCCCCCTTTCCTTAAATCTATGTTCCCTGGTTTTTGATCCCTCACCTAAGGGGAAAAGTTTATTTCTATCTCACTTATCAATGTCCCACATAATTCTGTGTACCTCAATCAGGTCCCCCCTCAGCCTTCTCTGCTCTCAGGAAAACAATCCTTGCCTTTTCAGTCTCTCTTCATAGCTGAAATGCTCCAGCCCAGGCAACATCCTGGTGAATCTTCTCTGTACCTTCTCCAGTGCAATCACATCCTTCCTACAGTGTGGCAACCAGAATTGTACACAGTCCTCCAGCTGTGGCCTAACTAGAGTTTTATACAGCTCCATCATAACCTCCCTGCTCTTATATTCTGTGGCTCGGCTAATACAGGCAAGTATCCCATATGCCTTCCAAACCACCTTATCTAACTGTGCTACTGCCTTCAGTGATCTATGGGCAAGTACACCAAGGTCCCTCTGACCCTCTGTACTTCCTAGGATCCTACCATCTCTTGTATATTCCCTTGCCCTGTTAGTCCTCCCACAATGCATCACCTGACACTTATCAGGATTAAATTCCATTTGCCACTGCTCTGCCCATCTTAGCAGCCCATCCATATCGTCCTAAAATCTAAGGATTTCCTCCTCACTATTTACGGCACCACCAATTTTTGTCTCATCTGTGAACTTGCTGATCATAACTCCTGTATTCACGTCTAATTCATTAATATACACTACAAACAGCAAGGGCCCCAGCACCGATACCTGTGGTACACCATTGGTCACAGGCTTCCAATCACAAAAACAACCCTCGACCATTAACCTCTGCCTCCTGCCACGATCCAATTTTGGATACAATTTGAAATTCTAATAAACAAGTGAGTGAGTGTTTCTGAACAGTCTGCAACTGTGTAAATATTTTTCGCATGCGGTCACTGTTTCTCTCTGAGCATTCAGCTGCTTTGTTCTGAGTTCTTAACTTGAGTCAGTTTTTATATGTTGGGTTAGGTGCTCATGCAGCACAGGCCAAAAATACCTGTGCTCTGTGCTGTACTCAGTGTCATACTCTGTGAGATCAGTTCACTCTGCAAAGGCTGGGATCTTCCTTAGATCGGTGTCATGAGCTCAGTACCACACTGGGCGAGATCACTCTGCAAAGTGAGGAGTGGAGCCTGGGATCTTCCAGTGCTCTGTTTGAATCTCAGTACCACACGGGTACATACCTTAAGTTATATCGATTTAATTCGCTCCTCTCTCTCTTGCAGTCGGTCTTCGTGTACCTGAGTGAACAGTTCATTGTGCCCCATTCCCGTATCTCACACATTGAAGATGGCCGATACTCTGATAGTGATACAGAAGATGGATAAATTGAATCCACATACACACAGTGAGGTAAAATCACCCACAGTGAAGAGAGGGTAGGGTTGGGGAAACGCAGCACAGGCTGGGGATGGATGCTGGGATCTTCCAGTGCTCTGTTTGAATCTCAGTACCACACGGGTACATACCTTAAGTTATTTCTATTTAATTCGCTCCTCTCTCTCTTGCAGTCGGTCTAGGTGTACCTGAGTGAACAGTTTATTGTGCCCCATTCCCATATCTCACACATTGAAGATGGCCGACACACTGATAGTGATACAGGAGATGGATAAATTGAGTCCACATACACACAGTGAGGTAAAATCACCCACAGTGAACAGAGGGTAGGGTTGGGGAAACGCAGCACAGGCTGGGGATGGAGGCTGGGATCTTCCTGTGCTCACAAGGCACAAGCTGGAAATGATGTCTGGGATCTCCCTGTGCTCTGTGGGTAGGGCTCTGTACTGGTGATAAACATCTCATTGTGCACAGGCTGGAAATTGGGCCTGGGATCTTCCAATGCTTTGTGTCTGGGGCTCTGTGCAGTTACCTGTGATAAACCTCTCATTCTTCACAGGCGAGGGATGGATCTTAGAAACATAGCAGCGCACCTTTCGAGCACCTCCACTTAGAAAAGCATGTCATGACCTTGGTGAAGGTAACAGGGAGGTTGACAGGATGATATTAGATTTAAAGAAGATAGGAAATAGGAGCTGGAATAGACGTCAGGACACGTCGAGCCTGCTCCACCATTCAGTTTGATCATGGCTGATGTTGGTCTTCACTTTCCTGCCTGCTGCCTTTATCCGCTGATCCCCACCAACATCAGTCCATCTCAGCATTAAATATATTCACAGAAACATCGAAAATAGGAGCAGGAGTAGGCCATTCTGTCCTTTGGACCTTCTCCGCCATTCTAACACGAAGATGGCCGATCGTTTAGTTCAGTACCCTGTTCCTGCTTTCTCCCCATATCCCTTGATCCCTTTGGCATATATAGACATATCTATCTCCTTCTTGAATATATTTAATGACTTGGCCTCCACTGCCTTCTGTGGTAGAGAATTCCACAGGTTCACCACCCTCTGAGTGATGAAATTTATCCTCATCTTGGTTCTAAATGGCATACCCCGTATCCTGAGACTGTTACCCCCTGGTTCTGGTCTCCCCAGCCATCGGGATTATCCTTCCTGCATCTAGCCTGTCTAGTCCTGTTAGAATTTGATACATTTCAATGAGATCCCCTCTCATTCTTCTAAACTCCAGTGAATATGGGCCTAGTCAATCCACTCTCTCATCATCCGTTAATCCTGCCATCCCAGGAATCAGCCTGGTAAATCTTCTTTGCACTCCCTCCATGGCCAACACATCCTTCCTCAGAGAACGAGACCAAAACGCACACAATACTCCAGATGTGGTCTCAACAAGCCCTATATAACTGCAGTCAGACATCCTTGTTCCTGTACTCAAATCTTCTTGCAATGAAGGCGAACATACCATTTGCATTCCTAACTGCACCTGAATGGTTGCTTTCAGTACCTGGTGTACACCCAGGTCTCGTTGCACCTCCCCCTTTCCCAATCTATCACCGTTCAGATAATCTGACTTTCTGTTTTTACAACCAAGTGGATAACCTCACATTTATACATATGATACTGCATCTGCCATGCATTTGCCCACCCACCCAACTTGTCCAAATCACATTAGAGTCTCTTTGCATCTTCCTCACAGCTCACATTCCCTCCTAGCTTTGTGCCGTCTGCAAACTTGGAAATGTTACATTTAGTTCCGTCACCCAGGTCAGTAATATATATTGTGAATAGCTGGGACCCAAGAATCGATCCTTGTGGTACCCCACTCGTCTCTGCCTGCCACCCGGAAAAAGACCCATTTAGTCCTACTCTCTGTCTCCTGTCTGCCAACCAGTTCTCAGTCCATGGCAGTATATTCCCCCCAATCCCATGTGCCTTCATTTTGCACAGTAACCTCTTCCGTGGGACCTGATCAAAAGCCTTCTGAAAATCCAAATACAACACATCCACTGGTTCTCCCTTGTCTATTCTACTAGTTACATCCACAAAAAAACCCCACTCGATTTGTTAAACATGATTGCCCTTTCGTAAACCCAGGCTGACTTTGTCCAGTCCTGTTTATGCTTCCCAGGTATTCTACTATTACATCCTATATAATAGACTCGAGCATTTACCCCACAACTGATGTAAGGTTAACTGGTCTGTCGTTCCCTATTTTTTCTCTCCCTCCTTTTTTAAATAGTCGGGTTAAATTTGCCACCCTCCAATCTGGAGGAACTGCTCTCGAGTCTATAGCTATTTGGGAGATGATCAATGCATCCACTATTTCCAGGGTCACTTCGTTTAGTACTCTGGGATGTAGATTATCAGTCCCTGGGAATTCGTCAGCCTTTAACTCCATTAAATTACCCTCGCCCTTTTTTTTTTACTAATACTGATTTCCTTTAGTTCCTCCCTCTCATTAGACATTTGGCTCCCTAACATTTCTGGGAGGTTACTTATGTCTTCCTTTGTGAAGACAGAACCAAAGTATGTGTTTCGTTGTTCTGCCATTTCTTTGCTCCCCATTATAATTTCCTCCGTTTCTGACCGTAAGAGACATACATTTATTTTCACTGATCTTTTTGTCTTCACACAGTTATAGTAGCTTTTACAGTCGGTTTATATGTTCCCTGTAAGGTTATTCTCATTCTCTATTTCCACCCACTTAATCAACCTGATTGTCGTCCTTTACTGAAATCTAAACTGCTCCCAATCCTCAGACTGACTGCATTTTCTGGCAATTTTATATGCCTCCTCTTTGGATTAAATATTATCCCTAATTCCTTTTGTGAGCGACGGTTGAGCCATTTTTCTAGTTTTATTTTTGCGCCAGACAGGAATGAATAATTGTTGTCATTCATGCACACGTTCTTTAAATATTATCCATTGCTTATCCACCATCAACCCTTTTAGTAAAGTTTCCCAATATACCATAGCCAACTCACGCCTCATACCTTAGCAGTTTCCTTTATTTAGATTCAGGACCCTCGTTTCGGATTCAACTACTTCACTCTCCATCTCAATGAAAAGTTCTATTATGTTATGGTCGCCCCTCCCAAGGGACCCTGCATAACACGATTGTTAATCCTTTCACATTTCACAGTACCCAGTCAAGGATAATCTGTTCTCTAGTTGGTTCCACAATGTATTGGTCTCAAAAACCTTCACGTCCACACTCCAGGAAATGCTCCTCCACAGTATTATCACTAATTTGGTTTCACCAATCTATGTGTAGATTAAAGCCACTCATGATTATTGTTGTCCCCTAATGCATGCATCTCTAATTTCCTGTTTAATGCGATCACTTACATCTTCACTACTGTTTGGGGCCGATAAACAACCCCCACTAACCTTTCCTGCCCCTTGGTACCTCAATGCTCCACCCATACAGATTCCTCATCATGATTTTCTGAGCCAATATCCTTCCTCACTATAGTATTGATTTCCTCCTATACTCACAACGCTACCCAACTCCTTTCCCTTTTTGTCTGTCCTTCCTAAATATTGAGTACCCCTGGATATTCAGTTCCCATCCTTGGTCACCCTGCAGCCATGTCTCCATAATTGCTACTATATCATAACTGTTTATATCTATTTGCACTGTTAATCTACCTTCTTGTGAATGCTCTGCGCATTAAGATACAATGCCTTCAGACTTGTCTTTTTAACATTGTTAGTCATCTTAGCTTTGTTTTGCACTATGGCCCCATTTGTTTCTCGGCCTTGTTTTCTCTGCCTTCCACTTTTGCTTCCTACCGTGCTGTCTTTCATTTCTGTCCATGTTTCCCCCTGATCTGTCTCCCGGCTCAGATTTCCAGCCCCCTGCCATTCGAGTTTAAATCCACCCCGACAGCACTAGCAAACACACCCCCGAAGAAATTGGTCCTGGTCCTGCCCAGAGGCAACCTTTCCAGCTTGTACTGGTCCCACCTTCCCCAGAACCGGTCCCAATGTCCCAGGAATCTGAACCCCTCTTCCCCACACCATTTCCCCAGCCACGTATTCATCTGATATATCCTGCTATTTCTGCTTTCACTAGCATGTGCCACTGGTAGCAATCCTGAGATTACTACCTTTGAGGTCCTACTTTTTAATTTTCATCCTAACTCCATTCAGCTTGTAGGACATCATCCATTTTTACCTGTGTCCTTGGTACTTATATGTCCCATGAAAACTGGCTGCTTGCCCTCCCCACTCAGAATGCCTTGCAGCCACTCTTGATTCTGTATCTAATCTCTAGTGATTGTCCCTCCCTCAGTCCCCACTCTGACTGCTCTGGTGATGTTGGGGAGCTCAGCCCATCACTGAGGTGACCGGACTGGAGACGGGATTGTGGGTACAGGGACACTGGTTCTGGTCATTGTGGGTGTTAATAGTCCTTGATTCAGGATAATTTGTTAAAGGGTCTTTAAGAACCTCTGGGTTCTTTATTTTAAATAGCATCTGACCAGTGATCCTAGCAGTCCCAACTGACCGAGGAGGGGGAGTGAGTAACAATGGTAATGATCGCTATAATACAGAGCTCCCTCTGCATTCCCCTACACTGCGAATGCTTGATACTGACACTGGGTATACAATGGGGGTTCAATGTCAGGGTAATGCAGAGGGAGCTCTGTTTTGTGCCTACACAGGATGTGCTCGATGCTGGCACTGGGTATATAATGGGGGTTCACTGTCAGGGTAATGTAGAGGGAGCTCTGTATTGTACCTACACTGGGAGTGCTCGATGCTGACATTGGGGATATAATGGGAGTTCACTGTCAGGGTAATGTAGAGGGAGCTCTGTATTATATCTACACTGGGAGTACTCGATACTGACACTGGGTATAAAGTGGACGTTAACTGTCGAGGTAATGTAGAGGGAGCTCTGCATTCTACCTGCCCTTGTGCTCGATACTGACACTGGGTATGAAGTGCAGGTAGGAACATAGGAATGGGATTGCACTGTTATACCCCTCGGGTATATTCCACTATTCATTGTGATCTTGGCGGATTTCTATGCTAACTCAATTCACCTGTCTTTGTTGGATATCCCTTAATACCCTTGTTGAGTAAAAATCTATCAATTGCAGATTTAAATTATTTATTGAGTTCACATCTGTTTTTTGTTTGTGGGGTCAATTCCACACTTTGATCACGATTTTCCTGAAGAAATGTTTCCGAATTCCTCTCCTTCACGGTCTGGCTCCGATTTTAAGATCATATCCCCTTGTCCTCGACTCCCCGACCATCAGAGAAAACTTTCTACCTCCCTTCTCAATAATTTTAAAAATCCTAAAATCCTCACTCAGTTGGAATCACCCCTGAATATTCCAGAGAATACAAGCTATAAGCCTAGTTTAGGTAACCTGACCACACAATTTAACCCTTGGTGCTGTCATATTATTCTGATGACTCCGTGCTGCTCTCCTTCACTGGCCAATATATATTTTCTGAGGTGTGATGCCCAGAACTGTCCAGAGTCCTCCAAGTGTGATATAGACTGGGTTTTATCTCGCGTTAGGAAAATCTTTTCACCTTTATCTTGTCTTGTTATAGATAAATGGAGTTGGGTGCATGGAATATAATTTAAGTTTGCAGGTAATACAACATTTGACAATGTAATGAAAGGTGAACAGGACTGAAATGTGACAGAGACAGACTTGTGAAATGGACAGGAACATGGGAGATGCAATTTAATTTGGATAAGTGTGAAGTGAACTGATTTATAAAAACAATATGGGGACGGCGGCATAATGCTAATGTTACTGGTCTGGTAATCCAGAGGCCTGGACTAATGATCTGGAGACATCAGTTCAAATCCCACCATTGCAGCAGGATAAAATTAAATTCAATTAAGTAAATCTGGTATTTAAAAAGCTCAACTCAATAATGATCAGGAAACTGCCAGATTGTTGTAAACTCTCAACTGGGTTCACGAATACATTTCAGTGGAGGAAATCTGCTGTCGTTACCCAGTCTAGGCTCCAAGTAACTCCATACCCACAGCAATGTGTTTAACTCTTACCTGCTCTCTAAAATAGCTGAGCAATCCACTCAGTTATGTTAAACTACGACAGTAAAATAGCACTGTGGGCGTCTCTACACCACCCATACTGCAATGGTTCAAGAAGGCAGCTCGCCCCCACCTTCTCGAGGGAAATGAGGGATGTGAAATAAATGCTGACCTAGCCAGTAACACCCACATTCCATGAAGTAATTAAAGAAAACCACATGGAGAGGCAGTAGAATCTTAATGGTGCTTTTCTGAGTGGGGTGCAAGAGCGGAGGTACCTCGGGAACATAGACAGAAATTTTTGAATGTGACAGGAAATGTTGATACCGCATTTAAAGAAGTGCGAGGAATATTTGTTTTGCAAATGCAGGAAATCCATTTAAAAAGATCCAAGGAGCTCATTCTAAACCTTTACACATCACTAGTCCGGCCTCAGGTGGAGTGTTGTGAATAATTCCCAGCACCACACTTTCAGAAGGATGTCATGACCTTGGAGATGATAACAGGGAGATTGACTGAATGATATTAGACATGAATATAAGAAATAGGAGTAGGAATAGACCACATGTCATGTCGAGCCTGCTCCACCATGCAACATGATCATGGCTGATCTTGGTCTTCACTTTTCTACCTGCTGCCCATGTACCTTGATTCCCTGAGTCACCGAAATCTGTCCATTTCAGCATTAAGTATATTCAATGATCGGACATCCACATTTTTCTGGTGTAAAGAATTCAAAGGATTCACAATGCTTTGAGTTTAAATACTTATTCTCATCTCAGTCCTAAATGATCCTCCCCTTCTCCCAGGCAAGGCAATAACCTCTCAGTATCTCCCCTGTCAAGTCCCTTCAGAATATTTTATGTTTCAATAAGATCATCTCTCATTCTTCTAAACTCCGGAGAATATCAACACAATTTGCTCAGACTCTCATCACAGGACAACCCCGTCATCCCAGAGACCAATCTGGTGAATCTTCACTGTACTGTATTCAATGATTTAAATATGGAGACCAAAACAGTACACCGTATTCCAGGTGTGGTCTCACCAAAACCCTGTACAATTGTAGCAAGACTGCTTTATTCTTGTATTCCTATCCTCTTGCAATAAAGACAAACATGCCATTTACCTTAGTAATTGCCTGTTGTACCAGCATGCTATCTGTCTGTGTTCCTTGTACGAGCACATTAAAGTCTCTCTGAACATCAACATTTAGTAGATTCAGGGCATTTAAAAATATTCTGCTCGTCTATTCTTCTGACCAAAGTGAATAACTTCACATTTCCCCACATGAGACTCCATCTGCCAACTTGTTGTCCATTCATTAACCTGTCTATATCTCTTTGCTACCTTTCTGTGTTCTTCTCACAGTTTGCATTTCAGCCTACCTTTGTATCATCAGCAAACGTAGATACATTACTCTCTGTCTCTTAATCATTAATATACATTGCATATATTTGAGGTCTCAGCACTGATCCTTGTGGCACTCCAGTATTCACTGCCAGCCAAAATGCCCCTTTTATACCAACTAATTATTTCCTAACAATTAGACAATCCACTATCCATACTAATGCATTGCCCCCCAAATCCATGAGCTCTTAACCTGCCTAATAACCTTGTGTGGAACCTTATCGAACGCCTTTTGGAAATCCAGGTATACTACACCGGGCGGTTCCCTTTTATCAACCCTACTAGTTCCATCCTCACAGAAACTATTAACTTTGTCAAAAAGGATTTCCCTTCAGTAAAACCATGTTGACTTGTTCTAATCATACTGTGTTTTTCTAAGTGCATGATTAAAAATCACTTAATAATAGATTCCAGCATTTTCCTAACGACTGACATTAGGCTAACTGGCCTGTAACTCCCTGTGTCCCTTCTGCCTCCTTTGTAAACAGGGGTTGTACATGTTCTAACTTCCAATCTGCTGGGACTGTGCCGGAATCTGGGGAAGTTTGGAAAGTCATGACCAGACCATCGAATGGCCTGCTCCTGTGCTGTACTGTTCTTTGTTCTTGTTCTTTCTGTGTGTGTGTATGTGTGTGTTTGAGAGAGAGTATTTTTGTGTGTGAGTGAGAGAGAGAGATGTTTGTTTGTATGTGTGAGTGTGAGAGAGTGAATGCGTTTGTGTGTGTGTATCTCAGGCCTGAGTTGTACATTGACTCTTCATTAATCTGTGAACGTGTGTGTGCGCTTGTGCATGCTTGTGTGTGTGTGTGTGTGTGTGTGTGTTTGTATCAGGGCCTGGGTTGTGCTGTGTGTGTGTGTGTGTGAGTATGTGCCTGCAGGCCTGGATTGTAGCGTGTGTGTGTGTGTCATTGCGTGCGTGTGTGTCTTTGTGTGTGCATGACTGGATTGTAGAGTGTCTCTGCACGTGTGTGTGCATGCCTGGACTGTAGAATATCTATGTGTGTGTGTGTGTGTATGTGTGTGTGTGTGTGTGTGTGTGTGCGTGTGTACATGCCTGGATTGTAGAGTGCGTATGTGTGAGTGTGTGTGCATGCCTGGACTGTAGAATGTGTGTGTGTGTGTGTGTGTGTGTGTGCCTGTGTACATGCCTGGATTGGAGAGTGCGTATGTGTGAGTGTGTGCGAGAGTGTGTGAGTGAGAGTGCGAATGTGCGGGTGAGTGCCTGAAAGCCTGTACTGCAGTGTGTGTGCGTGCATGTGTGTGTGCGTGTGTGTGAATTTGACTGGTTCAGTGCCTGTGGTGTTATCTGTGATCATATGTGTGTGTCTTACTGTATTTGACTGTTTCAGTGCCGATGGTGTGATCTGTGTTCATGTGTGTATGTGAGTGTGTGTCTAGCTCAGTGCCTGTGTTGTGATCTGTGTGTCTAGTTCAGTGCCTGGGTTGTGATCTGTGTGTATGTGTGTGTCTAGATCAGTGCCTCGGTGTGATCTGTGTGTGTTTCAGAGTGTGTCTGTCTGTGTGTGTCCGAGTGTGCATGTGTCTGGCTCAGGGTCCTGGGTGTGACCTGTGTGTGTGTGTGTGTGTGTGCGTGTGTGTGCTTATATCTGTGTGTGTTGGTGTATGTGTGTCCGAGTGTGTCTGCGTGTGTGATAATCTGTGTGTGTGTGTGTGTGTGTATCTCAGGACCTGTGTTGTGCTGTGTGCTCTGTGCGTGCGCGTGTGTATGTGAAAATGTGCATGTGTGAGCGTGTTTTTTGTGTGTGTATCTCAGGGCTGGGTTGTGCTGTGTGTGTATGTCTGTGGGGATGTGATTGCGTGTCCTTGTATCTGTATGAGTGTGTGTATGTGTGGGGGCGTGTGTCTTTGTCTGTTTCAGGGCCTGGCCTCTGCTGTGTGTTCTGCCTGTCTGCAAGTGTCTGTGTTTTTGTGTGTCTCAGGGCTGGGTTGTGCTTTGTGCCTTGTGTATCTCTGTGTGTGTGCAAATGCGTGTGTGTATCTGTGTGGATTTGTCTCAGGTCCAGATGCACGTTTCCCGGCGTGTTTTGGATGGTTGGTTCGGTGGCTGATTCGTTGCAGTGTGTGAGCGTGCAGGGGTCTGGCGGGGATATGACAGCACATCCTGTGGGAGTGTGGCTGGGGAAGGACAGCCCCCTTCTCGCGGTTGCCGATGTGAGGTGTGGTGCATTGCAGAAGGAGGTTCCTGGGTGGGCGGCCGGGCGTGCGGCTTCCCGACCATTTGCCACTGTGGGGACAAATGGTTTGGCAGTGAGCGGCGGGGCAATCAAAAACCGAAAGGAGGGGAGGGAGTAAAGGGTGAAATGGTTAAACAAAGGTGTGGTTTGTACCATTGAGAGACCAAGTCCGAAGAGGGGAAATGGTAAACCAGTAAACAGGCGTCATCATTAAACAAAAGGAAAGTGCGGGTTGCGGATGAGTGCGTGGGTTGTGCTGTGCGTCTGCAGGTGTGTGTGTGTGTGTGTATATATATATATATCTCAGGGCCTGGGCTGTGGTGTGTGAGTGTTTGACTGTGTGTGTGTGTGTCTATATATATATATCAGGGCCTGGGCTGTGGTTTGTGTGTGTGTATATATATATTCACGACATAGGTAGGAAGAGAGATGGGGATTTAAGACAGAAATTCAGGGAGCTAGGGTGGAAGCTTAGAGCGAGAACAAACAGAGATGTTATCTCTGGGTTGTTGCCCGTGCCACGTGATAGCGAAGCGAGGAATAGGAAGAGAGAGGAGTTGAATACGTGGCTGCAGGGATGGTGCAGGAGGGAGGGTTTTGGTTTCCTGGATAATTGGGGCTCTTTCTGGGGTTGGTGGGACCTCTACAAACAGGATGGTCTTCACCTGAACCAGAGGGGTACCAATATCCTGGGGGGGGGGGGAGATTTGCTAGTGCTCTTCGGGGGGGTTCAAACTAATTCAGCAGGGGAATGGGAACCTAAATTGTAGTGCCAGTGTACAGGATGTAGTGAGGTCAGGGATATGGTTACAAGGACGCAAGAGGGCACTGGCAAACAAGAACCTGGTTTAAAGTGTGTCTACTTCAACGCCAGGAGCATCCAGAATAAGGAGGGTGAGCTTGCAGCATGGGTTGGTACCTGGGATCTCGATGTAGTGGCCATTTCGGAGACATGGGTAGAGCAGGGGCAGGAATGGATGTTGCAGGTTCCGGGATTTAGATGTTTCAGTCAGAACAGAGAATATGGTAAAAGAGGTGGGGGGGGGGGGGGGGGGGGGGTTGTGGCATTGTTAATCAAGGAGCGACAGAAAGGACATTTGAGGACTCGTCTACTGAGGTAGTATGGACAGAGGTTCGAAACAGGAGAGATGAGGTCACCCTGTTGGGAGTCTTTTATAGACCTCCAAATAGTTCCAGAGATGTCGAGGAAAGGATAGCGAAGATGATTCTCGACAGGGGCGAGAGTAACAGGGTAGTTGTTATGGGGGACTTTAACTTTCCAAATATCGACTGGAAATACTATAGTTCGAGTACTTTAGATGGGTCAGTTTTTGTCCAATGTGTGCAGGAGGGTTTTCTGACACAGTATGTAGACAGGCCAACCAGGGGCGATACCACATTGGATTTGGTACTGGGTAATGAACCCGGCCAGGTGTTAGATTTAGGTGAGCACTTTGGTGATAGTGACAACAATTCGGTTAGGTTTACCTTAGCGATGAGCAGGGAAAGGTATATACCGCAGGGCAAAAATTATAGCTGGGGGAAAGGAAATTATGATGAGATTAGGCAAGAATTAGGATGCATAGGAAGGGGAAGTAAACGGCAGGGGATGGGAACAATCGAAATGTGGAGCTTATTCAAGGAGCAGCTAATGCGTGTCCTTGATAAGTATGTCCCTGTCAGGCAGGGAGGAAGTTGTCGAGCGAGGGAGCCGTGGTTTAGTAAAGAAGTTGAAGCGCTTGTCAAGAGGAAGAAGTAGGCTTATGTTAGGATGAGAAGTGAAGGCTCAGTTAGGGCGTCTTGAGAGTTACAAGCTAGCCAGGAAGGATCTAAAGGGAGAGCTAAGAAGAGCAAGGAGAGGACGCGAGAAGTCATTGGTGGACAGGATCGGGGAAAACCCTAAGGCTTTCTATAGGTATATCAGGAATAAAAGAATGACCAGAGTTAGATTATGGCCAATCAAGGATAGTAGTGGGAAGTTGTGTGTGGAATCAGAGGAGGTAGGGGAAGTGTTAAATGAATATTTTGCGTCAGTATTTACAGTAGAGAAAGAAAATGTTGTCGAGGAGAATACTGAGATTCAGGCTACTCGGCTAGATGGGATTGAGGTTCACAAGGAGGAGGTGTTATCAATTTTGGAAAGTGTGAAAATAGATAATTCACCTGGGCCAGATGGGATGTATCCTAGGATTCTCTGGGAAGCCAGGGAGGAGATTGCAGAGCCTTTGTCCTTGATCTTTATGTCGTCATTGTCGACAGGAATAGTGCCGGAAGACTGGAGGATAGCAAATGTTGTCCCCTTGATCAAGAAGGGGAGTAGAGACAGCCATGGTAATTATCGACCTGTGAGTATTACTTCGGTTGTGGGTAAAATGTTGGAAAAGGTTATAAGAGACAGGATTTATAATCAT
The DNA here is from genome assembly GCF_036365525.1 of Heterodontus francisci. Classification (NCBI taxonomy): domain Eukaryota; kingdom Metazoa; phylum Chordata; class Chondrichthyes; order Heterodontiformes; family Heterodontidae; genus Heterodontus; species Heterodontus francisci. The sequence continues at coordinate 930,656 of NW_027140486.1, forward strand.
CTTGAAAAGAATAAGTTCATTAGCGATAGTCAGCACGGTTTTGTGACGGGTAGGTCGTGCCTCACAAGCCTCATTGAGTTTTTCGAGAAGGTGACCAAAAAGGTGGATGAGGGTAAAGCAGTGGATGTGGTATATATGGATTTCAGTAAGGCGTTTGATAAGGTTCCCCATGGTAGGCTATTGCAGAAAATACGGAAGTATGGGGTTGAAGGTGATTTAGAGCTGTGGATCAGGAATTGGCTCGCTGAAGGAAGACAGAGGGTGGTGGTTGATGGCAAATGTTCATCCTGGAGTTTAGTTACTAGTGCGTACCGCAAGGATCTGTTTTGGGGCCACTGCTGGTTGTCATTTTTATAAATGACCTGGAAGAGGGTGCAGAAGGGTGGGTTAGTAAATTTGCGGATGACACTAAGGTCGGTGGAGTTGTGGATAGTGCCGAAGGGTGTTGTCGGGTACAGAGGGACATAGATAGGCTGCAGAGCTGGGCTGAGAGATGGCAAATGGAGTTTAATGCGGAAAAGTGCGAGGTGATTCACTTTGGAAGGAGTAACAGGAATGCAGAGTACTGGGCTAATGGGAAGATTCTTGGTAGTGTAGATGAACAGAGAGATCTTGGTGTCAGGGTGCATAAATCCCTGAAGGTTGCTTACCAGGTTAATAGGGCTGTTAAGAACGCATATGTTGCGTTAGCTTTTGTTAGTAGGGGGATCGAGTTTCGGAGCCACGAGGTCATGCTGCAGCTGTACAAAACTCTGGTGAGACCGCACCTGGAGTATTGCGTGCAGTTCTTTTCACCGCATTATCGGAAGGATGTGGAAGCTATGGAAAGGGTGCAGAGGAGATTTACTAGGATGTTGCCTGGTATGGAGGGAAGGTCTTACGAGGAAAGGCTGAGGGACTTGAGGTTGTTTTCGTTGGAGAGAAGGAGGAGGAGAGGTGACTTAATAGAGACATATAAGATAATCAGAGGGTTAGATCGGGTGGATAGTGAGAATCTTTTTCCTCAGATGGTAATGGCAAACACGAGGGGACATAGCTTTAAGTTGAGGGGTGATAGATACAGGACAGATGTTAGAGGTAGTTTCTTTACTCAGAAAGTAGTAGGGGCGTGGAACGCCCTGCCTGCAACAGTAGTAGACTCCCCAACTTTAAGGGCATTTAAGTGGTCATTGGATAGATATATGGATGAAAATGTAATAGTGTAGGTCAGATGGTTTCACAGGTCGGCGCAACATCGAGGGCCGAAGGGCCTGTACTGCGCTGTAATGTTCGAATTCTAATTCTAATATATATATATGTATCAATGCCTGAGCTGTGGTGTGTGTGTGTGTGTGTGTGCGTGTATATATGTCTCAGGGACCGGGCTGCGGTATGTGTTTGTGCATCTATATAGATAAATATCTCAGGGCCTGGCCGCTGTGGTGTGTGTGTGTGTGTGTGTGTGTGTGTGTGTGTGTGTGTGTGTGTGTGTGTGTGTGTGTGTGTGTGTGTGTATTTATATCTCAGGGCCTGGGCTGTGGTGTGTGTGTGTGTATATATATATCTCAGGACCAGGGCTGTGGTGTGTGTTTGTGTGTGTATATAGAAACGCATCTCAGGGCCTGTGCTCCGGTGTGTGTGTGCATATATATATATCAGGGCCTGGGCTGTGGTGTGTGTGCATATATATAAATATATATCAGGACCTGGGCTGCGGTGTGTGTTTGTGTGCGTATATAGAAACACATCTCAGGGCCTGGGCGCTGTGGTGTGTGTGTGTATATATATATATATCAGGGCCTGCGCTGTGGTGTGTGCGTGAGTGTGTATATATATACGGAAAAAAGACAAAGAGCAAAGAAAATTACAGCACAGCAACAGGCCCTTCAGCCATCCAAGCCTGCGCCGATCCAGATCCTCTAACTAAACCTGTCGCCTATTTTCTAAGGGTTTGTATCACTTTGCTTCCTGCCCATTCATGTATCTGTCTAGATACATCTGAAAAGACGTTATCGTGCCTGCGTCTACCACCTCCGCTGGCAACGCGTTCCAGGCACCCACCACCCTCTGCGTAAAGAATTTTCCACGCATATCCCCCCTCAACATTTCCCCTCTCACTTTGAACTCGTGACCCCTAGTAATTGAATTTCCCACTCTGGGAAAAAGCTTCTTGCTATCCACCCTGTCTGAACCTCTCATGATTTTGTACACCTCAATCAGGTCCCCCCTCAACCTCCGTCTTTCTAATGAAAATAATCCTAATCTACTCAACCTCTCTTCATAGCTAGCGCCCTCCATACCAGGCAACATCCTGGTGAACCTCCTCTGCACCCTCTCCAAAGCATCTACATTCTTTTGTTAATGTGGAGACCAGAACTGCACGCAGTATTCCAAACGTGGCCGAACCAAAGTATTTTACAACTGTAACATGACCTGCCAACCCTTGTACTCAATACCCCGTCCGATGAAGGAAAGCATGCCGTGTGCCTTCTTGACCACTCTATTGAGCTGCGTTGCCACCTTCAGGGAACAATGGACCTGAACACCCAAATCTCTCTGCACATCAATGTTCCCCAGAACTTTTCCATTTACTGTATAGTTCACTCTTGAATTGGATCTTCCAAAACGCATCACCTCGCATTTGCCCTGATTGAATTCCTTCTGCCATTTCTCTGCCCAACTCTCCAATCTATTGATATTCTGCTGTATTCTATGACTGTCCCCTTCACTATCTGCTATTCCACCAATCTTAGTGTCGTCTGCAAATTTGCCAATAAGACCACCTATATTTTCCTCCAAATCATTTATGTATATCACAAGCAACAGTGGTCCCAGCACGGATCCCTGTGGAACACCACTGGTCACACGTCTCCATTTTGAGAAACTCCTTTCCACTGCTACTCTCTGTCTCCTGTTGCCCAGCCAATTCTTTATCCATCTAGCTAGTACACCCTGGACCCCATGCGACTTCACTTTCTCCATCAGCCTACCATGGGAACCTTATCAAACGCCTTACTGAAGTCCATGTATATAACATCTACAGCCCTACCCTCATCAATCAACTTTGTCACTTCCTTTTAAAAACTCTATTAAGTTGGTCAGACATGACATTCGCTGCACAAAACCATGTTGCCTATCATTGTTAAGCCCATTTTCTTCCAAATGAGAATAGATCCTATCCCTCAGTATCTTCTCCAGCAGCTTCCCTACCATTGACGTCAGGCTCACCGGTCTATAATTACCTGGATTTTCCCTGCTACCCTTCTTAAACAAGGGGACAACATTAGCAATTCTCCAGTCCTCCGGGACCTCACCCGTGTTTCAGGATGCTGCAAAGATATCTGTTAAGGCCCCAGCTATTTCCTCTCTCGCTTCCCTCAGTAACCTGGGATAGATCCCATCCGGACCTCGGGACTTGTCCACCTTAATGCCTTTTAGAATACCCAGCACTTCCTCCGTCCTTATGCCGACTTGACCTAGAGTAATCAAACATCTGTTCCGAACCTCAACATCCGTCATGTCCCTCTCCTCGGTGAATACCGATGCAAATTACTCGTTCAGAATCTCACCCATTTTCTCTGACTCCACGCATAACTTTCCTCCTTTGTCCTTGAGTGGGCCAGTCCTTTCTCTAGTTACCCTCTTGCTCCTTATATTTGAATAAAAGGCTTTAGGATTTTCCTTAACCCTGTTTGCTAAAGATATTTCATGACCCCTTTTAGCCCTCCTCATTCCTCGTTTCAGATTGGTCCTACATTCCCGATATTCTTTCAAAGCTTCATCTTTCTTCAGCCTCCCAGACCTTATGTCTGCTTCCTTTTTCATCTTCGCTAGTCTCACAATTTCACCTGTCATCCATGGTTCCCTAATCTTGCCATTTCTATCCCTCATTTTCACAGGAACATGTCTCTCCTGCACGCTAATCAACCTCTCTTTAAAAGCCTCACACATATCAAATGTGGATTTACCTTCAAACAGCTGCTCCCAATCTACATTCCCCAGCTCCTGCCGAATTTTGGTATAGTTGGCCTTCACCCAATTTAGCACTCTTCCTTTGGGACCACTCTCGTCTTTGTCCATGAGTATTCTAAAACTTACGGAATTGTGGTCACTGTTCCCAAAGTAGTCCCCTACTGAGACTTCAACCACCTGGACGGGCTGATTCCCCAACACCAGGTCCAGTATGGCCCCTTCCTCAGTTGGACTATTTACATACTGCTCGAGAAAACCCTCCTGGATGCTCCTTACAAATTCTGCTCCATCTAGACATCTAACACGAAAGAATCCCAGTCAATGTTGGGAAAATTAAAATCTCCTATCACCACCACCCTGTTGCCCCTGCATCTTTCCATAATCTGTTTACATATTTGTACCTCTATCTCACGCTCGCTGTTGGGAGGCCTCTAGTACAGCCCCAACATTGCTACCGCACCCTTCGTATTTCTGAGTTCTGCCCATATTGCCTCACTTCTCGAGTCCTCCATAGTGCCCTCCTTCAGCACAGCTGTGATATCCTCTTTGACCAGTACTGCAACTCCTCTACCCCTTTTACCTACCTCTCTATCCCGCCGGAAGCATCGATATCCTGGGATATTTAGTTGCCAATCGTGCCCTTCCCTCAACCAAGTCTCAGTAATAGCAATAACATCATCCTCCCAGGTACTAATCCAGGCCCTAGGTTCATCTGCCTTACCTACTACAGGTCTTGCATTAAAACAAATGTACCTCAGACCACTAGTCCCTTTGCGTTCATCATCTGCTCCCTGTCTACTCTTTCCCTTAGTCACGCTGACTTCATTATCTTGTTCCTAACAGGCTTTAGTTACTACCTCCTTACTGTCCACTGACCTCATTTGGTTCCCATCCCCCTCCACATTAGTTTAAACCCTCCCCAAAAGCGTTCACAAAAGCACCCCCAAGGACATTGGTTCCAGTCCGGCCCAGGTGTAGACCATACAATTTGTAATAGTCCCACCTCCCCTAGAACCAGTCCCATTGTCCCAAAAATCTGAACCTCTCCCTCCTGCACCATCTCTCAAGCCACGCATTCATCCAGACTATTCTTTCATTTCTCCTCTGACTATCACGTGGCACTGGTAGCAATCCTGAGATTACTACCTCTGAGGTCCTGCTTTTTAACTTGGCTCCTAACTCCCTAAATTCTGCTTGTCGGACCTCATACCGCTTTTTCCCTATATCATTGGTGCCTATGTGCACAAAGACAACTGGCTGTTCACCCTCCCCTTTCACAATGTTCTCCATCCGATCTGAGACATCCCTTCCCCGTGCACCTGGAGGGAACATACCATTCAGGAGTCTCGTTTTCGACCACAGAACCGCCTATCTACTCCCCTTACAATCGAATCCCCTATGACGATAGCCCTTCCACTCTTTTTCCCGCACTTACGAACAGCAGAGCCAGCCACGGTGCCATGAACCTGGCAACAGCTGCCTTCCCCTGGTGAGCCATCTCCCTCAACAGTATCCAAACCGGTATACCTGTTTTAGAGGGAGATGACCGCAGGGGACTCCTCCGCTGCCTTCCTGCTCTTTCTCTGCCTTTTGATCACCCATTCCCTTTCTCCCTCAGCAATCCTAATCTGCGGTGTGACCAATTCGCTGAACGTGCTATCCATGACCTCCTCAGCATTGTGGAAGAGCCAAGTGAGTCCATCCACAGCTCCAGAGCCGTCATGCGGTGCAACAAGAGTTGCAGCTCGACACACGTCCAGCACGTGAAGGAGTCAGGGACATCAGCCGTGTCCCTGAGCTCCCACATTGAGCAAGAGGAGAATAACACGGGTCTGAGAACTCCTGCCATTTTCAATCTTAAGCTTAAGTTAGTCTTAACTTAGATAAACGGAAAAGGAACGAAAGGTTTTTACCAATCACACGAAAAATAAATAAATAGAAAAAGACTTACCTGATCTGCACACCACCGTGTCCTTTTTTTTGGTTAGAGGAGGAGGGCGGGTGGGAAACACTACATGTGTAGTGTTCCAGGTTCAACCGCTGACAAATTTATAGGACTTACTGACCCAGCTGCCACCTCGCTCTCCTGGCCACCGCTGCAAAAAGAAACCGCCAAACAAAAAGGTAAGTTTATATAAGTTGTAAACTCACTTACCCAGCTGCCACCTCGCTCTCCCCGTCGCCGCTGCTAAAAGAAACCGCCAAAACAAAAAGGTAAGTTTATATAAGTTGTAAACTCACTTACCCAGCTGACACCTCGCTCTGCCTGTCGCCGCTGCAAAAAGAAACCGCCAAACCAAAAAGGTAAGTTTAGATAAGTTGTAAATTCACTTCCCCAGCTGCCACCTCGCTCTCCCCGTCGCCGCTGCAAAAATAAACCGCCAAAACAAAAAGGTAAGTTTATATAAGTTGCAAACTCACTTACCCAGCTGCCACCTCGAACTCCCCGTCCCCGCTGCAACAAGAAACCGCCAAAACAAAAAGGTAAGTTTATGTAAGTTGTAAACTCACTTACCCAACTGCCACCTCGCTCTGCCCGTCGCCGCTGCAAATAGAAACCGTTAAAACAAAAAGGTAAGTTTATATAAGTTGGAAACTCACTTATCCAGCTGCCACCTAGCTCTCCCTGCCGCCGCTGCAAAAAGAAACCGCCAAAACAAAAAGGGAGGTTTATATCAGTTGTAAACTCACTTACCCAGCTGCCACCTCGCTCTCCCCGTCGCCACTGCAAAAAGAAACCGCCAAAACAAAAAGGTAAGTTTATATAAGTTGCAAACACACTTACCCAGCTGCCACCTCGCTCTCCCCGTCGCCGCTGCAAAAAGAAACCGCCAAAACAAAAAGGTAATTTTATATATGTTGTAAACTCACTTTCCCAGCTGCCACCTCGCTCTCCATGTCGCTGCTGCAAAAAGAAACCGCCAAAACAAAAAGGTAAGTTTATATAAGTTGTAAACTCACTTACCCATCTGCCACCTCGCTCTCCCTGTCGCTGCTGAAAAAAGAAACCGCCAAAACAAAAAGGTAAGTTTATATATGTTGTAAACTCACCTACCCAGCTGCCACCTCGCTCTCCCTGTCGACGCTGCAAAAAGAAACCGCCAAAAAAAAGGTAAGTTTATATAAGTTGTAAACTCACTTACCCAGCTGCCACCTCGCTATCCCTGTCGCCGCTGCAAAAAGAAACCGCCAAAATAAAAAGGTAAGTTTATATCAGTTGCAAACACACTTCCACAGCTGCCACTTCGCTCTCCTCGTGGTTGCTGCAAAACGAAACCGCCAAAACTAAAAGGTAAGTTTATATAAGTTGTAAACTCACTTACCCAGCTGCCACCTCGCTCTCCCCGTCGCCGCTGCAAAAAGAAACCTCCAAAACAAAAAGGTAAGTTTATATAAGTTGTAAACTCACTTACCCAGATGCCACCTCGCTCTCCATGTCGCCGCTGCAAAAAGAAACCGCCAAAACAAAACGATAAGTTTATCTAAGTTGTAAACTCACTTACCCAGCTGCCACCTCGCTCCCCCCATCGCCGCTGCAAAAAGAAACCGCTAAAACAAAAAGGTAAGTTTATGTAAGTTGTAAACTCATTTACCCAGTTGCCACCTCGCTCTCCCCATCGCCGCTGCAAAAATAAAACGCTGAAACAAAAAGGTAAGTTTATGTCAGTTGTAAACTCACTTACCCAGCTGCCACCTCGTTCTCCGCGCCTCAGTGCCTGGGGGCTGTTCGTTGTATGTGTCTGTGTGTTTGTATATCTGTCTGTCTCATTGCCTGGGCAGAGGTGCGCGTGTGTGTGTGTGTGTATTTCTATATCTCAGGTCCCGGGCTATGGTGTGTGTGTGTGAATATATACATATCTCAGGGCCTGGGCTATGGTGTGTGTGTGTATATATATATATATATATATATATCTCAGGGCCGGGGTTGTGGTGTGTGTGTTCATATATATATCTCAGGGCCTGGGTTTTGGTGTGGATGTGTGTGTGTATATATCTTTTGGGCCTCCTTATCTCGAGAGACAATGGATACGCGCCTGGAGGTGGTCAGTGGTTTGTGAAGCAGCGCCTGGAGTGGCTATAAAGGCCAATTCTGGAGTGACAGGCTCTTCCACAGGTGCTGCAGAGAAATTTGTTTGTTGGGGCTGTTGCACAGTTGGCTCTCCCCTTGCGCCTCTGTCTTTTTTCCTGCCAACTACTAAGTCTCTTCGACTCGCCACAATTTAGCCCTGTCTTTATGGCTGCCCGCCAGCTCTGGCGAATGCTATATATACATATCTCAGGGTCTGCGCTATGGTGTGTGTGTATACATCTCAGGGCGTGGGCTGTGGTGAGTGTTTGTGTGTGTGTGTATGTGTGTCTATGCTTATATCTCAGGGCCTGGGCTGTGGTGTATGTGTGTGTGTGTGTGTGTATATGTATCGCAGGGCCTGTGCTGTGGTGTGTGTGTATATATATATATAAAAAACTCAGGGCCTGGGCTGTGTTGTGTGTGTGTGTGTGTGTGTGTGTGTGTGTGTGTGTGTGTGTGTGTGTGTGTGTGTGTGTGTGTGTGTATAGATATCTCAGGGCCTGGTTTGTTGTGTTTGTCTTTGTGCATATATATATAAATATCTCAGGTGGTGTGTGTGTGTGTGTGTGTGTTTGTATCTCAGGGCCTGGGCTGTGGTGTGTGTGTGTGTTTGTTTTTGTCTCTGCATTGCTTTTTGGGGTGTAATCCATGTGTATGTGTGAGTGTGCGTGTGGCTGGGAGCCTGGTTTGTAGTCTGTATGTGTGTGCGTATTTGCATGTGAGTATGTGTTGGTGTGTGCTCATCTCAGGCGTGAATTGTGCTTTATATCTTTGTGTATGTGTGTGTGTGTGTGAGTGCTTGCGCACGCCTGTGTGTGTGTCTGTGTGTGGGTTTGTATCAGGGCCTGTGTGTGTGTCTGTATGTGGGTTTCTATCAGGGTCTGTGTGTGTGTCTGTGTGTGGGTTTGTATCAGGATCTATGTTTATGTCTGTGTGTGGATTTGTATCAGGGCCTGTTTGTGTGTCTGTGTGTGGGTTTGGATCAGGATCTGTGTGAGTGTCTGTGTGTGGGTTTGTATCAGGATCTCTGTGTGTGTGTCTGTGGGTTTGTCTCAGGGTCCTGTGTGTGGATGTGCATGTGTATGTGTGTGTGTGTGTATGTGTGTATGTATCAGGGTCTATGTGCGTGTCTGTGTGTTGGTTTGTATCAGGGTGTGTGTCTGTGTGTCTATGTGTGGGTTTGTATCAGGTTCTGTGTAAGTTCCAGCCGTGGCAGAAGCAACAGTTAAACGACCAAAATGACAGCGGTGGCTACAAAATGGCTGAAGAAGGTATTTGTCTGAAACAACAGCTTGTAGCCTGTCATAGTAATGTGTAACACATAGTAAATTGTATTAAGGAATATATTAATTAGCTGTCTCAATAGAAACTAGATTAGAAATAATGTATGCAACAAGGCATTTACACATACTCATAGAGAAACCCAGAAGGTAGTTAGATAAGAAGAGGTCCTGGGCACACACGGATACCGGGTCTCATTGTTCGAAACAAGCTTAAAGTTCGACATCTGTTATTTCAGCACCTAAAGAGATAAGGGATCCGACAGGACTTGATCACGTAGTCACAAGATTATGAGACCATCAGAATGAAGGACAGAACATGTCCTGATCAAACATCCATGCGATTATAAGACCCCTAATCAATTGGACAATATCCAGCCGATATGGGCTCAGTAACTGTGTATAAACTGTGGAATTTCTTCCGTTCGATGGAGAGGTACCTGGACTGTCCAGAGGCCTGTTCCCCAACGGTGTAAAACAATAAACCCTTTGACGGTTGAAGCGGATCTGGGTGTCGTGTGATTAATGTAGTCATTCCACCCCAACAGCCGGGGTTGTGATATATGTCTGTGTGTATGAGCCTGCATGTCTGTATTGTGGTGTGTGCACGTGTGTGTGTGTGTGCGTGTGTGTGTGCCTGTTTGTCTGTCTGTGTCTGTGTGTGTGTCTGAGTAATTGTGCTGTGATATGTGTATGTTGTAAATATCTCAGAACCTGGGGTGTGTGTATGTGTGTGTGTGTGTGTGTGTGTGTGTGTGTGTGTGTGTGTGTGTGTGTGTGTGTGTTTGGTTGTATATGGGACTCGTCCTGGGTTCTGTGTGTGTGCGTGTGTGTCTGGCTGAGGGCCTGGGATATGATTTCTGTGTGTGTGTGTGTGTGCATGTCTCTGTGTGTACGTATCTGTGTGTGTGTGTGTGTGTGTGTGTGTGTGTGTGTTTGTGTGTCTGTCTGTGTGCATGTATCTGTGTGTGTGTGTGCATGCTTGTGTTTGTGTGTATCTGGCACCCGTCCAGGGCTCTGCGAGAGTGCTTTTGTTTCTAGCTCAGGGCCTGGGTTATGATCTGTGTCTCTGTGTGTGTAAGCTGACATATCTGTCTGGCTCAGTGCCTGGGATCTGATCGGTGTGTGTGTGTGCGTGTTTGTATATCGATCTTCCTCAGTGCAATGGTTCTGATCGCTGTGTGTGCGTGTGTGTTGGCGTACATGTGTGTGTGTTTGTATATCTGTCTGGCTCAGTGCCTGGGATCTAATGTCTGTGTGTGCGTGTGTGTGTGTGTGTGTGTGTATTTGTGTTTGCATATCTGTCTGTCTCAGTAGCTGGAGCCTGATCAGAGTGTATGTGTGTGTGTGTGCGTGTGTGTGTGTGTGTGTGTGTGTGTGTGTGTATTTGTCTCAGTGCCTGGTGTCTGAACAGTGTGTGTGTGAGTGTTAGTATATTTGTCTGTCTTAGAGCTTGGGGTCTGATCGGTGTTTGTGTGCGTTTGTCTCTCTGTCTGCCTTCGTTCCTGGGGGCCGTTCGTTGCCTGTGTCTGTGTGTTTGTATATCTGTCTGCCTCAGTGCCTGGGGTCTGATCGGTGTGCGTGTGTGTTTGTCCATCTGTCTGCCTTAGTGCCGGGGGTCTGATCGGTGTGTGTGTGTGCGTGTGTATTTGTCTATCTGTCTGCCTCTGAGCCTGGGGTCTGATCGGTCTGTGCGTGTGTTTGTCTATCTGTCTGCCTCAGTGCCTGGGGTCTGATTGGTGTGCGTGTGTGTGTGTTTGTCTATCTGTCAGCCTTAGTGCCTGGGGTATGATCGGTGTCTGTCTGTGTTTGTATATCTGTCTGCCTCTGTGCCTGGTGTCTGATCGGTGTGTGCGTGTGTTTGTCTATCAGTCTGCCTTGGTGCCTGGGGTCTGATTGGTGTGTGTGTGTGTTTGTCTGTCTGTCTGCCTCAGTGCCTGGGGTCTAATTGGTGTGTTTGTGTGCTTGTCTAAATATCTGCCTTAGTGCCTGGGGTATGATCGGTGTCTGTGTGTGTTTGTATATCTGTCTGTCTCAGTGCCTGGGGTCTTATCGGTGTGTGTGTCTGTTTCTGTATCTGTCTACCTCATAGCCAGGTGTCTGATCGGTATTTGTGTGTGTTTTTGTTTATCTGTCTGCCTCAGTGCTTGGGGGCTGGTCGCCGTGTGTGTGTGTTTGCATATCTGTCTCCCTCAGTGCCTGGGGGCAGTTCGTTGTGTGTGTCTGTGTGTTTGTATATCTGTCTGCCTCAGTGCCTGGGGTCTGATCGGTCTGTGTATTTGTTTGTATATCTGTCTACCTTAGTGCCTGGGGACTGATTGGTGTGTGTGTGTGTGTGTGTGTGTGTGTGTGTGTGTGTGTTTGTATATCTGTCTGCCTTAGTGCCTGGGGTCTGATTTGTGTGTGTGTGTGTGTGTGTTTGTATATCTGTCTGTCTCAGTGCCTGGGGTCTGATCGGTGTGTGTGTGTGTGTGTTTGTCTATCTGTGTGCATCTGCGCCTGGTGTCTGATCGGTGTGTGTGTTTGTATATCTGTCTGTCTCAGTGCCTGGGGTCTGATCGGTGTGTGTGTGTGTGTTTTTGTCTATCTGTCTGCATCTGCGCCTGGTGTCTGATCGGTGTGTGTGTTTGTTTCTCTGTCTGTCTCAGTGCCTGGGGTCTAATCGATGTGTTTGTCTATCTGTCTGTCTCAGTGCCTGGGGTCTGATCGGTGCATATGTTTGTTTGTCTTTCTGTCTGCTTCGGTGCCTGGGGTCGAATCGATGTGTTTGTATATCTGTATGCCTCAGTGCCTGGGATCTTATCGGTGTTTGTGTGTGTTTGTCTATCTGTCTGCCTCAGTGCCTGTTGTCTGATCGGTGTGTGTGTTTGTCTATCTGTCTGCTTTAGTGCCTGGATTTCAAATTGGAGTGTGTGTGTTTGTATATCTGCCTGCCTCGGTGCCTGGGGGCTGTTCGTTGTGTGTGTCTGTGTGATTGTAAATCTGTCCGCCTCTGTGCCTGGGGTCTGATCGGTGTGCGTGTGTGTTTGTCTATCTGTCTGCCTTAGTGTCTGGGGTCTGATCTATGTGTTCGTGTGTTTGTATATCTGTCTGCCTCAGTGCCTGGGGTCAGATCGTTGTGTGTGTGTGTGTTTGTCTAACTGTCTGCCTTCATGCCTGGGGTCTGATCGGTGTGTGTGTGTGATTGTACATCTGACTGCCTCTGTGCCTGGGGTCTGATTGGTGTGTGTGTGTGTGTGTGTTTGTCTATCTGTATGCCTGAGTGCCTGGGGTCTGATCGGTGTCTGTGTGTGTTTGTATATCTGTCTGTCACAGTGCCTGGGGTCTGATTGGTGTGTGTGTGTGTGTGTTTGTCTATCTGTCTGCGTTAGTGCCTGGATTTCGGATTGGAGTGTGTGTGTTTGAAGATCTGTCTGCCTCAGTGCCTGGGGGCTGTTTCTTGTGTGTGTGTCTGTGTGTTTGTATATCTTTCTGCCTCAGTGCCTTGGATCTGATTGGTGTGTGTGTGTGTGTGTGTGTGTTTGTCTATCTGTCTGCCTTAGTGCCTGGGGCATGATCGGTGTCTGTGTGTGTTTGCATTTCTGTCTGTCTCAGTTACTGGGGTCTTATCGGTTTGTGTGTCTGTTTCTTTATCTGTCTACCTCAGTGCCTGGTTTCTGATCGGTGTGTGTGTGCATGTTTGTATATCTGTCTTCCTCAGTGCCTGGGGTCTGATCGGTGTGTGTGTGTGTTTGTCGATCTGTCCACCTTCGTGCCTGGGGTCTGATCTATGTGTTCGTGTGTATGTATATCTGACTGCCTTAGTGCCAGGTGTCTGATTGGTGTGTGTGTGTGTGTGTTTGTCTATCTGTATGCCTTAGTGCCGAGGGTCTGATTGGTGTGTGTGAGTGTTTGTCTATCTGTCTGTCTCAGTGCCTGGGGTCTGATCGGTGTGTGTGTGTGTTTGTCTAACTGTCTGCATCTGTGCCTGGTGTCTGATCGGTGTCTGTGTTTGTATATCTGTCTGCCTCAGTGCCTGGGGTCTGTTTGTTGTGTGTATCTTTGTGATTGTATATCTGTCTGCCTCTGTGCCTGGGGTCTGATCGGTGTGCGTGTGTGTTTGTCTATCTGTCTGCCTCAGTGCCCGGGGTCTGATCTATGTGTTCGTGTGTTTGTATATCTGTCTGCCTCAGTGCCTGGGGTCAGATCGTTGTGTGTGTGTGTGTTTGTCTAACTGTATGCCTTCATGCCTGGTGGTCTGATGGTGTGTGTGTGTGATTGCATATCTGACTGCCTCTGTGCCGGGGGTCTGATTGGTGTTTGTGTGTGTGTTTGTCTATCTGTCTGCCATAGTGCCTGGGGTCTGATCGGTGTCTGTGTGTGTTTGTATATCGGTCTGTCACAGTGCCTGGGGTCTGATTTGTGTGTGTGTTTGTCTATCTGTCTGCTTTCGTGCCTGGATTTCGGATGGGCGTGTGTGTGTTTGTATATCTGTCTGCCTCAGTGCCTGGGGGCTGTTTCTTTTGTGTGTCTGTGTGTTTGTATATCTGTCTGCCTCAGTGCCTTGGATCTGATTGGTGTGTGTGTGTGTGTGTTTGTCTACCTGCATGCCTTCGTGCCGGGGGTCTGATTGGAGTGTGTGAGTGTTTCTCTGTCTGTCTGCCTTAGTGACCGGGGTCTGATCGGTCTGCGTATTTGTTAGTGTATCTGTCTACCTTAGTGCCTGGGTACTGATCGGTGTGTGTGTGTGTTTGTATATCAGTCTGTCTCAGTGCCTGGGGTCTGATCGGTCTGTGTGTGTGTTTGTCTATCTGTCTGCATCTGTGCCTGGTGTCTGATCGGTGTGTGTGTTTGTATATCTGTCTGCCTCAGTGCCTGGGGTCTAATCGATGTGTTTGTACATCTGTCTGCCTCAGTGCCTGGGGTCTTGTCGGTGTTTGTGTGTGTTTGTTTATCTGTCTGCCTCAGTGCCTGGGGTCGAATCGATGTGTTTTGTTATCTGTCTGCCTTAGTGCCTGGGGTCTGTTCGGTGTCTGTGTGTGTTTGTATATCTGTCTGTCTCATTGCCTGGGGTCTGATCGGTGTATGTGTTTGTTTGTCAATCTGTCTGCCTCGGTGCCTGTGGTCGAATCGATGTGTTTGTATATCTGTATTCCTCAGTGCCTGGTGTCTTATCGGTGTATGTGTGTGTTTGTCTATCTGTTTGCCTTAGTGCCTGGGGTCTGATCGGTGTCTGTGTGTGTGTTTGTCTATCTGTCTGCATTAGTGCCTGGATTTCAGTTTGGAGTGTGTGTGTTTGCATATCTGTCTGCCTCAGTGCCTAGGGGCTGTTTGTTGTGTGTGTCTGTGTGATTGTATATCTGTCTGCCTCTGTGCCTGGCGTCTGATCGGTGTGCGTGTGTGTTTGTCTATCTGACTGCCTGAGTGCCGGGGGTCTGATTGGTGTATGTGTGTGTGTGTTTGTCCATCTATCTGTCTTAGTGCCTGGGGTCTGATCTATGTGTTCGTGTTTTTGCATATCTGTCTGCCTCAGTGCCTGGGGTCAGATCGTTGTGTGTGTGCGTGTGTTTGTCTAACTGTCTGCCTTAGTGCCTGGGGTCTGATCGGTGTGTGTGTGTGATTGTATATCTGACTGCCTCTGTGCCTGGGGTCTGATTGGTGTGTGTGTGTGTGTGTGTGTGTGTGTGAGTTTGCCTATCTGTATGCCTTAGTGCCGGGGGTCTGATTGGTGTGTGTGTGTGTTTGTCTAACTGTCTGCCTTAGTGCATGGGGTCTGATCGGTGTCTGTGTGTGTTTGTATATCTGTCTGTCACAGTGCCTGGGGTCTGATTTGTGTGTGTTCGTGTGTTTGTCTATCTGTCTGCTTTAGTGCCTGGATTTCGGATTGGAGTGTGTGTGTTTGTATACCTGTCTGCCTCAGTGCCTGGGGGCTGTTTCTTGAGTGTGTCTGTGTGTTTGTCTATCTGTCTGCCTCAGTGCCTTGGATCTGATTGGTGTGTGTGTGTGTGTGTTTGTCTATCTGTATGCCTTAGTGCCGAGGGTATGATTGGTGTGTGTGAGTGTTTGTCTATCAGTCTGCCTTGGTGACTGAGGTCTGATCGGTCTGTGTATTTGCTAGTATATCTGTCTACCTCAGTACCTGGGGACTGATCGGTGTGTGTGTGTGTGTGTGTGTATTTGTATATCTGTCTGCCTTAGTGCCTGGGGTCTGATTTGTGTGTGTGTGTGTGTTTGTACATCTGTCTGTCACAGTGCCTGGGGTCTTATTTGTGTGTGTTCGTGTGTTTGTCTATCTGTCTGCTTTAGTGCCTGGATTTCGGATTGGAGTGTGTGTGTTTGCATATCTGTCTCCCTCAGTGCCAGGGGGCAGCTCGTTGTCTGTGTCTGTGTGTTTGTAGATCTGTCTGCCTCAGTGCCTGGGGTCTGATCGGTCTGTGTATTTGTTTGTATATCTGTCTACCTTAGTGCCTGGGGACTGATCGGTGTGTGTGTGTGTGTGTGTGTGTTTGTATATCTGTCTGCCTTAGTGCCTGGGGTCTGATTTGTGTGTGTGTGTGTGTTTGTATATCTGTCTGTCTCAGTGCCTGGGGTCTGATCGGTGTGTGTGTGTGTGTGTGTTTGTATATCTGTGTGCATCTGCGCCTGGTGTCTGATCGGTGTGTGTGTTTGTATATCTGTCTGTCTCAGTGCCTGGGGTCTGATCGGTGTGTGTGTTTGTTTCTCTGTCTGTCTCAGTGCCTGGGGTCTAATCGATGTGTTTGTCTATCTGTCTGTCTCAGTGCCTGGGGTCTGATCGGTGCATATGTTTGTTTGTCTTTCTGTCTGCCTCGGTGCCTGGGGTCGAATCGATGTGTTTGTATATCTGTATGCCTCAGTGCCTGGGATCTTATCGGTGTTTGTGTGTGTTTGTCTATCTGTCTGCCTCAGTGCCTGTTGTCTGATCGGTGTGTGTGTTTGTCTATCTGTCTGCTTTTGTGCCTGGATTTCAAATTGGAGTGTGTGTGTTTGTATATCTGCCTGCCTCAGTGCCTGGGGGCTGTTCGTTGTGTGTGTCTGTGTGATTGTAAATCTGTCCGCCTCTGTGCCTGGGGTCTGATCGGTGTGCGTGTGTGTTTGTCTATCTGTCTGCCTTAGTGTCTGGGGTCTGATCTATGTGTTCGTGTGTTTGTATATCTGTCTGCCTCAGTGCCTGGGGTCAGATCGTTGTGTGTGTGTGTGTTTGTCTAACTGTCTGCCTTCATGCCTGGGGTCTGATCGGTGTGTGTGTGTGATTGTACATCTGACTGCCTCTGTGCCTGGGGTCTGATTGGTGTGTGTGTGTGTGTGTGTGTGTGTGTGTGTGTGTTTGTCTATCTGTATGCCTGAGTGCCTGGGGTCTGATCGGTGTCTGTGTGTGTTTGTACATCTGTCTGTCACAGTGCCTGGGGTCTGATTGGTGTGTGTGTGTGATTGTACATCTGACTGCCTCTGTGCCTGGGGTCTGATTGGTGTGTGTGTGTGTGTGTGTGTGTGTGTGTGTGTGTGTGTTTGTCTATCTGTATGCCTGAGTGCCTGGGGTCTGATCGGTGTCTGTGTGTGTTTGTATATCTGTCTGTCACAGTGCCTGGGGTCTGATTGGTGTGTGTGTGGGTGTGTGTTTGTCTGTCTGTCTGCGTTAGTGCCTGGATTTCGGATTGGAGTGTGTGTGTTTGAAGATCTGTCTGCCTCAGTGCCTGGGGGCTGTTTCTTGTGTGTGTGTCTGTGTGTTTGTATATCCTTCTGCCTCAGTGCCTTGGATCTGATTGGTGTGTGTGTGTGTGTGTGTGTTTGTCTATCTGTCTGCCTTAGTGCCTGGGGCATGATCGGTGTCTGTGTGTGTTTGTATTTCTGTCTGTCTCAGTGCCTGGGGCATGATCGGTGTCTGTGTGTGTTTGTATTTCTGTCTGTCTCAGTGCCTGGGGTCTTATCGGTTTGTGTGTCTGTTTCTTTATCTGTCTACCTCAGTGCCTGGTTTCTGATCGGTGTGTGTGTGCATGTTTGTATATCTGTCTGCCTCAGTGCCTGGGGTCTGATCGGTGTGTGTGTGTGTGTGTGTTTGTATATCTGTGTGCATCTGCGCCTGGTGTCTGATCGGTGTGTGTGTTTGTATATCTGTCTGTCTCAGTGCCTGGGGTCTGATCGGTGTGTGTGTTTGTTTCTCTGTCTGTCTCAGTGCCTGGGGTCTAATCGATGTGTTTGTCTATCTGTCTGTCTCAGTGCCTGGGGTCTGATCGGTGCATATGTTTGTTTGTCTTTCTGTCTGCCTCGGTGCCTGGGGTCGAATCGATGTGTTTGTATATCTGTATGCCTCAGTGCCTGGGATCTTATCGGTGTTTGTGTGTGTTTGTCTATCTGTCTGCCTCAGTGCCTGTTGTCTGATCGGTGTGTGTGTTTGTCTATCTGTCTGCTTTTGTGCCTGGATTTCAAATTGGAGTGTGTGTGTTTGTATATCTGCCTGCCTCAGTGCCTGGGGGCTGTTCGTTGTGTGTGTCTGTGTGATTGTAAATCTGTCCGCCTCTGTGCCTGGGGTCTGATCGGTGTGCGTGTGTGTTTGTCTATCTGTCTGCCTTAGTGTCTGGGGTCTGATCTATGTGTTCGTGTGTTTGTATATCTGTCTGCCTCAGTGCCTGGGGTCAGATCGTTGTGTGTGTGTGTGTTTGTCTAACTGTCTGCCTTCATGCCTGGGGTCTGATCGGTGTGTGTGTGTGATTGTACATCTGACTGCCTCTGTGCCTGGGGTCTGATTGGTGTGTGTGTGTGTGTGTGTGTGTGTGTGTGTGTGTTTGTCTATCTGTATGCCTGAGTGCCTGGGGTCTGATCGGTGTCTGTGTGTGTTTGTACATCTGTCTGTCACAGTGCCTGGGGTCTGATTGGTGTGTGTGTGTGATTGTACATCTGACTGCCTCTGTGCCTGGGGTCTGATTGGTGTGTGTGTGTGTGTGTGTGTGTGTGTGTGTGTGTGTGTTTGTCTATCTGTATGCCTGAGTGCCTGGGGTCTGATCGGTGTCTGTGTGTGTTTGTATATCTGTCTGTCACAGTGCCTGGGGTCTGATTGGTGTGTGTGTGGGTGTGTGTTTGTCTGTCTGTCTGCGTTAGTGCCTGGATTTCGGATTGGAGTGTGTGTGTTTGAAGATCTGTCTGCCTCAGTGCCTGGGGGCTGTTTCTTGTGTGTGTGTCTGTGTGTTTGTATATCCTTCTGCCTCAGTGCCTTGGATCTGATTGGTGTGTGTGTGTGTGTGTGTGTTTGTCTATCTGTCTGCCTTAGTGCCTGGGGCATGATCGGTGTCTGTGTGTGTTTGTATTTCTGTCTGTCTCAGTGCCTGGGGCATGATCGGTGTCTGTGTGTGTTTGTATTTCTGTCTGTCTCAGTGCCTGGGGTCTTATCGGTTTGTGTGTCTGTTTCTTTATCTGTCTACCTCAGTGCCTGGTTTCTGATCGGTGTGTGTGTGCATGTTTGTATATCTGTCTGCCTCAGTGCCTGGGGTCTGATCGGTGTGTGTGTGTTTGTCGATCTGTCCACCTTCGTGCCTGGGGTCTGATCTATGTGTTCGTGTGTATGTATATCTGACTGCCTTCGTGCCTGGTGTCTGATTGGTGTGTGTGTGTGTGTTTGTCTATCTGTATGCCTTAGTGCCGAGGGTTTGATTGGTGTGTGTGAGTGTTTGTCTATCTGTCTGTCTCAGTGCCTGGGGTCTGATCGGTGTGTGTGTGTGTTTGTCTAACTGTCTGCATCTGTGCCTGGTGTCTGATCGGTGTCTGTGTTTGTATATCTGTCTGCCTCAGTGCCTGGGGTCTAACCGATGTGTTTGTATATCTGTCTGCCTCAGTGCCTGGGGTCTGATCCGTGTTTATGTGTGTTTGTTTATCTGTCTGCCTCTGTGCCTGGGGTCGAATCGATGTGTTTTTATACCTGTCTGACTTCGTGCCTGGGGTCTGATCGTTGTCTGTGTGTGTTTGTATATCTGTCTGTCTCAGTGCCTGGGGTCTGATCGGTGGATGTGTTTGTTTGTCTATCTGTCTGCCTCAGTGCCTGGGGTCGAATCGATGTGTTTGTATATCTGTATGCCTCAGTGCCTGGGGTCTTATCGGTGTTTGTGTGTGTTTGTCTATCTGTCTGCCTTCGTGCCTGGAGTCTGATCGGTGTCTGTGTGTGTGTTTGTCTATCTGTTTGCATTAGTACCTGGATTTAAAATTGGAGAGTGTGTGTTTGTGTATCTGTCTGCCTCAGCGCCTGGGGGCTGTTTGTTGTGTGTATCTGTGTGATTGTATATCTGTCTGCCTCTGTGCCTGTGGTCTGATCGGTGTGCGTGTGTGTTTGTCTATCTGTCTGCCTCAGTGCCCGGGGTCTGATCTATGTTTTCGTGTGTTTGTATATCTGTCTGCCTCAGTGCCTGGGGTCAGATCGTTGTGTGTGTGTGTGTTTGTCTAACTGTATGCCTTCATGCCTGGTGTCTGATGGTGTGTGTGTGTGATTGCATATCTGACTGCCTCTGTGCCGGGGGTCTGATTGGTGTTTGTGTGTGTGTTCGTCTATCTGTCTGCCATAGTGCCTGGGGTCTGATCGGTGTCTGTGTGTGTTTGTATATCTGTCTGCTTTCGTGCCTGGATTTCGGATGGGCGTGTGTGTGTTTGTATATCTGTCTGCCTCAGTGCCTGGGGGCTGTTTCTTGTGTGTTTCTGTGTGTTTGTATATCTGTCTGCCTCAGTGCCTGGGATCTGATCGGTGTGTGTGTGTGTTTGTCTATCTGTCTGCTTTCGTGCCTGGATTTCGGATGGGCGTGTGTGTGTTTGTATATCTGTCTGCCTTAGTGCCTGGGGGCTGTTTCTTTTGTGTGTCTGTGTGTTTGTATATCTGTCTGCCTCAGTGCCTTGGATCTGATTGGTGTGTGTGTGTGTGTGTTTGTCTACCTGCATGCCTTCATGCCGGGGGTCTGATTGGAGTGTGTGAGTGTTTCTCTGTCTGTCTGCCTTAGTGACCGGGGTCTGATCGGTCTGCGTATTTGTTAGTGTATCTGTCTACCTTAGTGCCTGGGTACTGATCGGTGTGTGTGTGTGTTTGTATATCAGTCTGTCTCAGTACCTGGGGTCTGATCGGTCTGTGTGTGTGTTTGTCTATCTGTCTGCATCTGTGCCTGGTGTCTGATCGGTGTGTGTGTTTGTATATCTGTCTGCCTCAGTGCCTGGGGTCTAATCGATGTGTTTGTACATCTGTCTGCCTCAGTGCCTGGGGTCTTGTCGGTGTTTGTGTGTGTTTGTTTCTCTGTCTGCCTCAGTGCCTGGGGTCGAATCGATGTGTTTTGTTATCTGTCTGCCTTAGTGCCTGGGGTCTGTTCGTTGTCTGTGTGTGTTTGTATATCTGTCTGTCTCATTGCCTGGGGTCTGATCGGTGTATGTGTTTGTTTGTCAATCTGTCTGCCTCGGTGCCTGTGGTCGAATCGATGTGTTTGTATATCTGTATTCCTCAGTGCCTGGTGTCTTATCGGTGTTTGTGTGTGTTTGTCTATCTGTATGCCTTAGTGCCTGGGGTCTGATCGGTGTCTGTGTGTGTGTTTGTCTATCTGTCTGCATTAGTGCCTGGATTTCAGTTTGGAGTGTGTGTGTTTGCATATCTGTCTGCCTCAGTGCCTGGGGGCTGTTTGTTGTGTGTGTCTGTGTGATTGTATATCTGTCTGCCTCTGTGCCTGGCGTCTGATCGGTGTGCGTGTGTGTTTGTCTATCTGACTGCCTGAGTGCCGGGGGTCTGATTGGTGTATGTGTGTGTGTGTTTGTCCATCTATCTGTCTTAGTGCCTGGGGTCTGGTCTATGTGTTCGTGTTTTTGCATATCTGTCTGCCTCAGTGCCTGGGGTCAGATCGTTGTGTGTGTGCGTGTGTTTGTCTAACTGTCTGCCTTAGTGCCTGGGGTCTGATCGGTGTGTGTGTGTGATTGTATATCTGACTGCCTCTGTGCCTGGGGTCTGATTGGTGTGTGTGTGTGTGTGTGTGTGTGTGTGTGTGTTTGCCTATCTGTATGCCTTAGTGCCGGGGGTCTGATTGGTGTGTGTGTGTGTTTGTCTAACTGTCTGCCTTAGTGCATGGGGTCTGATCGGTGTCTGTGTGTGTTTGTATATCTGTCTGTCACAGTGCCTGGGGTCTGATTTGTATGTGTTCGTGTGTTTGTCTATCTGTCTGCTTTAGTGCCTGGATTTCGGATTGGAGTGTGTGTGTTTGTATACCTGTCTGCCTCAGTGCCTGGGGGCTGTTTCTTGAGTGTGTCTGTGTGTTTGTCTATCTGTCTGCCTCAGTGCCTTGGATCTGATTGGTGTGTGTGTGTGTGTTTGTCTATCTGTATGCCTTAGTGCCGAGGGTATGATTGGTGTGTGTGAGTGTTTGTCTATCAGTCTGCCTTGGTGACTGAGGTCTGATCGGTCTGTGTATTTGCTGGTATATCTGTCTACCTTAGTACCTGGGGACTGATCGGTGTGTGTGTGTGTGTGTGTGTATTTGTATATCTGTCTGCCTTAGTGCCTGGGGTCTGATTTGTGTGTGTGTGTGTGTTTGTACATCTGTCTGTCTCAGTGCCTGGGGTCTGATCGGTGTGTGTGTGTGTTTGTCTATCTGTCAGCATCTGTGCCTGGTGTCTGATTGGTGTGTGTGTTTGTATATCTGTCTGCCTCAGTGCCTGGGGTCTAATCGATGTGTTTGTATATCTGTCTGCCTCAGTGCCTGGGGTCTTATCGGTGTTTGTGTGTGTTTGTATATCTGTCTGTCGCAGAGCCTGGGGTCTGATATGAGTGTGTGTGTGTGTTTGTCTATCTGTCTGCTTTCGTGCCTGGATTTCGGATGGGCGTGTGTGTGTTTGTATATCTGTCTACCTCAGTGCCTGGGGGCTGTTTCTTGTGTGTGTCTGTGTGTTTGTATATCTGTCTGCTTTAGTGCCTGGATTTCGGATTGGAGTGTGTGTGTTTGCATATCTGTCTGCCTCAGTGCCTGGGGGCTGTTTCATGTGTGTGTCTGTGTGTTTGTATATCTGTCTGCCTCAGTGCCTGGGATCTGATTGGTGTGTGTGTGTGTGTTTGTCTATCTGTATGCCTTAGTGCCGAGGGTCTGATTGGTGTGTGTGTGTGTTTTTCTATCTGTCTACCTTAGTGCCTGGGGACTGAACGGTGTGTGTGTGTGTTTGTCTCTGTCTGCCTTAGTGCCTGGGGTCTGATTTGTGTGAGTGTGTGTGTGTGTGTTTGTACATCTGTCCGCATCTGTGCCTGGGGTCCAATCGATGTGTTTGTGTGTGTTTGTTTATCTGTCTGCCTCAGTGCCTGGAGTCGAATCGATGTGTTTTATATCTGTCTGCCTTAGTGCCTGGGGTCTGATCGTTGTCTGTGTGTGTTTGTATAACTGTATGCCTCAGTCCCTGGGGTCTTATCGATTTTTGTGTGTGTTTGTCTATCTGGCTGCCTTATTGCCTGGGGTCTGATCGGTGTCTGTGTGTGTGTTTGTCTATCTGTCTGCTTTAGTGCCTGGATTTCAGATTGGAGTGTGTGTGTTTGTCTATCTGTCTGCCTCAGTGCCTGGGGTCTGATCGGTGTGCGTGTGTGTTTGTCTATCTGTCTGCCTGAGTGCCGGGGGTCTGATCTATGTGTTCGTGTGTTTGTCTATCTGTCTGCCTTAGTGCCTGGTGTCAGATCTTTGTGTGTGTGTGTGTTTGTCTAACAGTATGCCTTCGTGCCTGGGGTCTGATCTGAAAGTGTGTGTGATTGTATATCTGACTGCCTCTGTGCCTGGGGTCTGATTGGAGTGTGTGTGTGTGTGTGTGTGTGTTTGTCCATCTGTATGCCTTAGCGCCGGGGGTCTGATTGGTGTGTGTGTGTGTGTTTGTCTATCTGTCTGCCTCAGTGCCTGGGGTCTGATCGGTGTCTGTGTGTGTTTGTATATCTGTCTGTCACAGTGCCTGGGGTCTGATTTGTGTGTGTGTGTTTGTTTGTCTATCTGTCTGCTTTCGTGCCTGGATTTCGGATGGGCGTGTGTGTGTTTGTATATCTGTCTGCCTCAGTGCCTGGGGGCTGTTTCTTGTGTGTTTCTGTGTGTTTGTATATCTGTCTGCCTCAGTGCCTGGGATCTGATCGGTGTGCGTGTGAGTTTGTCTATCTGTCTGCCTGAGTGCCGGGGGTCTGATTGGTGTGTGTGTGCGTGTTTGTCTATCTGTCTGCCTTAGTGCCTGGTGTCAGATCTTTGTGTGTGTGTGTGTTTGTCTAACAGTATGCCTTCGTGCCTGGGGTCTGATCTGAAAGTGTGTGTGATTGTATATCTGACTGCCTCTGTGCCTGGGGTCTGATTGGAGTGTGTGTGTGTGTGTGTGTGTGTGTTTGTCCATCTGTATGCCTTAGCGCCGGGGGTCTGATTGGTGTGTGTGTGTGTGTTTGTCTATCTGTCTGCCTTACTGCCTGGGGTCTGATCGGTCTGTGTATTTGTTTGCATATCTGTCTGTCACAGTGCCTGGGGTCTGATTTGTGTGTGTGTGTGTGTGTTTGTCTATCTGTCTGCTTTCGTGCCTGGATTTCGGATGGGCGTGTGTGTGTTTGTATATCTGTCTGCCTCAGTGCCTGGGGGCTGTTTCTTGTGTGTTTCTGTGTGTTTGTATATCTGTCTGCCTCAGTGCCTGGGATCTGATCGGTGTGCGTGTGAGTTTGTCTATCTGTCTGCCTGAGTGCCGGGGGTCTGATTGGTGTGTGTGTGCGTGTTTGTCTATCTGTCTGCCTTAGTGCCTGGGGTCTGATCGGTCTGTGTATTTGTTTGCATATCTGTCTGCCTCAGTGCCTGGGGTCTGATCGGTGTGCGTGTGAGTTTGTCTATCTGTCTGCCTGAGTGCCGGGGGTCTGATTGGTGTGTGTGTGTCTGTTTGTCTATCTGTCTGCTTTAGTGCCTGGGGTCTGATCTATGTGTTCCTGTGTTTGTATATCTGTCTGCCTCAGTGCCTGGGGTCTGATCATGTGTGTGTGTGATTGTATATCTGACTGCCTCTGCACCTGCTGTCTGATCGGTGTGTGTGTGTGTTTGTCTATCAGTCTGCCTTGGTGACTGAGGTCTGATCGGTCTGTGTATTTGCTGGAATATCTGTCTACCTTAGTACCTGGGGACTGATCGGTGTGTGTGTGTGTGTGTGTGTGTGTGTATTTGTATATCTGTCTGCCTTAGTGCCTGGGGTCTGATTTGTGTGTGTGTGTGTGTTTGTACATCTGTCTGTCTCAGTGCCTGGGGTCTGATCGGTGTGTGTGTGTGTTTGTCTATCTGTCAGCATCTGTGCCTGGTGTCTGATTGGTGTGTGTGTTTGTATATCTGTCTGCCTCAGTGCCTGGGGTCTAATCGATGTGTTTGTATATCTGTCTGCCTCAGTGCCTGGGGTCTTATCGGTGTTTGTGTGTGTTTGTATATCTGTCTGTCGCAGAGCCTGGGGTCTGATATGAGTGTGTGTGTGTGTTTGTCTATCTGTCTGCTTTCGTGCCTGGATTTCGGATGGGCGTGTGTGTGTTTGTATATCTGTCTACCTCAGTGCCTGGGGGCTGTTTCTTGTGTGTGTCTGTGTGTTTGTATATCTGTCTGCTTTAGTGCCTGGATTTCGGATTGGAGTGTGTGTGTTTGCATATCTGTCTGCCTCAGTGCCTGGGGGCTGTTTCATGTGTGTGTCTGTGTGTTTGTATATCTGTCTGCCTCAGTGCCTGGGATCTGATTGGTGTGTGTGTGTGTGTTTGTCTATCTGTATGCCTTAGTGCCGAGGGTCTGATTGGTGTGTGTGTGTGTTTTTCTATCTGTCTACCTTAGTGCCTGGGGACTGAACGGTGTGTGTGTGTGTGTGTGTGTGTTTGTGTTTGTCTCTGTCTGCCTTAGTGCCTGGGGTCTGATTTGTGTGTGTGTGTGTGTGTGTGTTTGTACATCTGTCCGCATCTGTGCCTGGGGTCCAATCGATGTGTTTGTATATCTGTCTGCCTCAGTGACTGGGGTCTTATCGGTGTTTGTGTGTGTTTGTCTATCTGGCTGCCTTATTGCCTGGGGTCTGATCGGTGTCTGTGTGTGTGTTTGTCTATCTGTCTGCTTTAGTGCCTGGATTTCAGATTGGAGTGTGTGTGTTTGTCTATCTGTCTGCCTCAGTGCCTGGGGTCTGATCGGTGTGCGTGTGTGTTTGTCTATCTGTCTGCCTGAGTGCCGGGGGTCTGATCTATGTGTTCGTGTGTTTGTCTATCTGTCTGCCTTAGTGCCTGGTGTCAGATCTTTGTGTGTGTGTGTGTTTGTCTAACAGTATGCCTCCGTGCCTGGGGTCTGATCTGAAAGTGTGTGTGATTGTATATCTGACTGCCTCTGTGCCTGGGGTCTGATTGGAGTGTGTGTGTGTGTGTGTGTGTGTGTGTTTGTCCATCTGTATGCCTTAGCGCCGGGGGTCTGATTGGTGTGTGTGTGTGTGTGTGTTTGTCTATCTGTCTGCCTTACTGCCTGGGGTCTGATCGGTCTGTGTAATTGTTTGCATATCTGTCTGTCACAGTGCCTGGGGTCTGATTTGTGTGTGTGTGTGTGTTTGTCTATCTGTCTGCCTTACTGCCTGGGGTCTGATCGGTCTGTGTATTTGTTTGCATATCTGTCTGTCACAGTGCCTGGGGTCTGATTTGTGTGTGTGTGTGTGTTTGTATATCTGTCTGCCTCCGTGCCTGGTGTCTGATCGGCGTGTGTGATTGTATATCTGTCTGCCTCAGTGCCTGGGGTCTAATCGATGTGTTTGTTTATCTCTCTGCCTCAGTGCCTGGGGTCATATCGGTTTTTGTGTGTGTTTGTCTATCTGTCTGCCTCAGTGCCTGGGGTCGAATCGATGTGTTTTTATATCTGTCTGCCTTAGTGCCTGTGGGCTGATCGGCTTCTGTGTGTGTTTGTATATCTGTCTGTCTCAGTGCCTGGGGTCTGATCGGTGTATGTGTTTGTTTGTCTATCTGTCTGCCTCAGTGCCTGGGGTCGAATCGTTGTGTTTGTATATCTGTCTGCCTCAGTGCCTGGGGGCTGTTTGTAGTGTGTGTCTGAGTGTTTGTATATCTGTCTGCCTCTGTGCCTGGGGTCTGATCGGTGTGCGTGTGTGATTGTCTATCTGTCTGCCTTAGTGCCTGGGGTCTGATCTATGTGTTCGCTTGTTTGTATATCTGTCTGCCTCAGTGCCTGGGGTCAGATCGTTGTGTGTGTGTGTGTTTGTCAAACTGTCTGCCTCTGTGCCTGGGGTCTGATTGGTGTGTGTGTGTGTTTGTCTATCTGTTTGCCTTAGTGCCTGGGGTCTGATCGGTGTCTGTGTGTGTTTGTATATCTGTCTGTAACAGTGCCTGGGGTCTGATTTGTGTGTGTGTGTGTTTGTCTATCTCTCTGCTTTAGTGCCTGGAGTTCGGATTGACGTGCGTGTGTTTGTATATCTGTCTGTCTCAGTGCCTGGGGGCTGTTGCTTGTGTGTGACTGTGTGTTTGTATATCTGTCTGCCTTTGTTCCGAGGGTCTGATCGGTGTTTGTGTGTGTTTGTCTATCTGTCTGCCTTACTGCCTGGGGTCTGATCGGTCTGTGTATTTGTTTGCATATCTGTCTGTCACAGTGCCTGGGGTCTGATTTGTGTGTGTGTGTGTGTTTGTCTATCTGTCTGCTTTCGTGCCTGGATTTCGAATGGGCGTGTGTGTGTTTGTATATCTGTCTGCCTCAGTGCCTGGGGGCTGTTTCTTGTGTGTTTCTGTGTGTTTGTATATCTGTCTGCCTCAGTGCCTGGGATCTGATCGGTGTGCGTGTGAGTTTGTCTATCTGTCTGCCTGAGTGCCGGGGTCTGATTGGTGTGTGTGTGCGTGTTTGTCTATCTGTCTGCCTTAGTGCCTGGGGTCTGATCGGTCTGTGTATTTGTTTGCATATCTGTCTGCCTCAGTGCCTGGGGTCTGATCGGTGTGCGTGTGAGTTTGTCTATCTGTCTGCCTGAGTGCCGGGGGTCTGATTGGTGTGTGTGTGTCTGTTTGTCTATCTGTCTGCTTTAGTGCCTGGGGTCTGATCTATGTGTTCCTGTGTTTGTATATCTGTCTGCCTCAGTGCCTGGGGTCTGATCGGTGTGTGTGTGTGATTGTATATCTGACTGCCTCTGCACCTGCTGTCTGATCGGTGTGTGTGTGTGTTTGTCTATCTGTCTGCCTTAGTGCCTAGGGTCTGATCGGTGTGTGTGTGTGTGTGTTTGTCTATCTGTATGCCTTAGTGCCAGGGGTCTGATCGGTGTGCGTGTGTGTTTGTCCATCTGTCTGCCTTTGTGCCGAGAGTCTGATCGGTGTTTGTGTGTGTTTGTCTATCTGTCTGCCTTCGTGCCTGGGGTCTGATCCTTCTGCGTATTTGTTTGTATATCTGTCTGCCTCAGGGCCTGAGGTTTGATCGGTGCTTGTGTCTTTTGTCTATCTGTCTGCCTTAGTGCCTGCAGTATGATCCGTGTCTGTGTATGTTTGTCTATCTGACTGTCTCAGTGCCTGGGATCTTATCGGTGTGTGTGTCTGTTTCTGTATCTGTCCACCTCAGTGCCTGGTGTCTGATCGTTGTGTGTGTGTGTGTTTGTCTATCTGTCTGCTTTAGTGCCTGGATTTCAGATTGGAGAGTGTGTGTTTGCATATCTGTCTGCCTCAGTGCCTGGGGTCTGTTTGTTGTGTGTTTGTATATCTGTCTGCCTCAGAGCCTGGGGTCTGATCGGTGTGCGTGTGTGTTTGTCTATCTGTCTGCCTGAGTGCCGGGGGTCTGATTGGTGTGTGTGTGTGTGTTTGTCTATCTGTCTGCCTTAGTGCCTGGGGTCTGATCTAGTGTTCGTGTGTTTGTATATCTGTCTGCCTCAGTGCCTGGGGTCAGATCGTTTTGTGTGTGTGTGTGTTTGTCTAACAGTCTGCCTTCGTGCCTGGGGTCTGATCGGTGTGTGTGTGTGTGATTGTATATCTGACTGCCTCTGTGCCTGGGGTCTGATTGGTGTTTGTGTGTGTGTGTGTTTGTGTGTGTGTGTTTGTGGATCTGTATGCCTTAGTGCCGGGTGTCAGATCTGTCTGTGTATTTGTTTGTATATCTGTCTACCTTAGTGCCTGGGGACTGATCGGTGTGGGTGTGTGTATGTGTTTGTATATCTGTCTGCCTTCGTGCCTTGCGTCTGATTTGTGTGTGTGTGTGTGTGTTTGTATATCTGTCTGCCTCCGTGCCTGGTGTCTGATCGGCGTGTGTGTTTGTTTATCTCTCTGCCTCAGTGCCTGGGGTCATATCGGTTTTTGTGTGTGTTTGTCTATCTGTCTGCCTCAGTGCCTGGGGTCGAATCGATGTGTTTTTATATCTGTCTGCCTTAGTGCCTGTGGGCTGATCGGCTTCTGTGTGTGTTTGTATATCTGTCTGTCTCAGTGCCTGGGGTCTGATCGGTGTATGTGTTTGTTTGTCTATCTGTCTGCCTCAGTGCCTGGGGTCGAATCGTTGTGTTTGTATATCTGTCTCCCTCAGTGCCTGGGGGCTGTTTGTAGTGTGTGTCTGAGTGTTTGTATATCTGTCTGCCTCTGTGCCTGGGGTCTGATCGGTGTGCGTGTGTGATTGTCTATCTGTCTGCCTTAGTGCCTGGGGTCTGATCTATGTGTTCGCTTGTTTGTATATCTGTCTGCCTCAGTGCCTGGGGTCAGATCGTTGTGTGTGTGTGTGTTTGTCAAACTGTCTGCCTCTGTGCCTGGGGTCTGATTGGTGTGTGTGTGTGTTTGTCTATCTGTTTGCCTTAGTGCCTGGGGTCTGATCGGTGTCTGTGTGTGTTTGTATATCTGTCTGTAACAGTGCCTGGGGTCTGATTTGTGTGTGTGTGTGTTTGTCTATCTCTCTGCTTTAGTGCCTGGAGTTCGGATTGACGTGCGTGTGTTTGTATATCTGTCTGTCTCAGTGCCTGGGGGCTGTTGCTTGTGTGTGACTGTGTGTTTGTATATCTGTCTGCCTTTGTTCCGAGGGTCTGATCGGTGTTTGTGTGTGTTTGTCTATCTGTCTGCCTTACTGCCTGGGGTCTGATCGGTCTGTGTATTTGTTTGCATATCTGTCTGTCACAGTGCCTGGGGTCTGATTTGTGTGTGTGTGTGTGTTTGTCTATCTGTCTGCTTTCGTGCCTGGATTTCGGATGGGCGTGTGTGTGTTTGTATATCTGTCTGCCTCAGTGCCTGGGGGCTGTTTCTTGTGTGTTTCTGTGTGTTTGTATATCTGTCTGCCTCAGTGCCTGGGATCTGATCGGTGTGCGTGTGAGTTTGTCTATCTGTCTGCCTGAGTGCCGGGGGTCTGATTGGTGTGTGTGTGCGTGTTTGTCTATCTGTCTGCCTTAGTGCCTGGGGTCTGATCGGTCTGTGTATTTGTTTGCATATCTGTCTGCCTCAGTGCCTGGGGTCTGATCGGTGTGCGTGTGAGTTTGTCTATCTGTCTGCCTGAGTGCCGGGGGTCTGATTGGTGTGTGTGTGTCTGTTTGTCTATCTGTCTGCTTTAGTGCCTGGGGTCTGATCTATGTGTTCCTGTGTTTGTATATCTGTCTGCCTCAGTGCCTGGGGTCTGATCGGTGTGTGTGTGTGATTGTATATCTGACTGCCTCTGCACCTGCTGTCTGATCGGTGTGTGTGTGTGTTTGTCTATCTGTCTGCCTTAGTGCCTAGGGTCTGATCGGTGTGTGTGTGTGTGTGTTTGTCTATCTGTATGCCTTAGTGCCAGGGGTCTGATCGGTGTGCGTGTGTGTTTGTCCATCTGTCTGCCTTTGTGCCGAGAGTCTGATCGGTGTTTGTGTGTGTTTGTCTATCTGTCTGCCTTCGTGCCTGGGGTCTGATCCTTCTGCGTATTTGTTTGTATATCTGTCTGCCTCAGGGCCTGAGGTTTGATCGGTGCTTGTGTCTTTTGTCTATCTGTCTGTCTTAGTGCCTGCAGTATGATCCGTGTCTGTGTATGTTTGTCTATCTGACTGTCTCAGTGCCTGGGATCTTATCGGTGTGTGTGTCTGTTTCTGTATCTGTCCACCTCAGTGCCTGGTGTCTGATCGTTGTGTGTGTGTGTGTTTGTCTATCTGTCTGCTTTAGTGCCTGGATTTCAGATTGGAGAGTGTGTGTTTGCATATCTGTCTGCCTCAGTGCCTGGGGTCTGTTTGTTGTGTGTTTGTATATCTGTCTGCCTCAGAGCCTGGGGTCTGATCGGTGTGCGTGTGTGTTTGTCTATCTGTCTGCCTGAGTGCCGGGGGTCTGATTGGTGTGTGTGTGTGTGTTTGTCTATCTGTCTGCCTTAGTGCCTGGGGTCTGATCTAGTGTTCGTGTGTTTGTATATCTGTCTGCCTCAGTGCCTGGGGTCAGATCGTTTTGTGTGTGTGTGTGTTTGTCTAACAGTCTGCCTTCGTGCCTGGGGTCTGATCGGTGTGCGTGTGAGTTTGTCTATCTGTCTGCCTGAGTGCCGGGGGTCTGATTGGTGTGTGTGTGTCTGTTTGTCTATCTGTCTGCTTTAGTGCCTGGGGTCTGATCTATGTGTTCCTGTGTTTGTATATCTGTCTGCCTCAGTGCCTGGGGTCTGATCGGTGTGTGTGTGTGATTGTATATCTGACTGCCTCTGCACCTGCTGTCTGATCGGTGTGTGTGTGTGTTTGTCTATCTGTCTGCCTTAGTGCCTAGGGTCTGATCGGTGTGTGTGTGTGTGTGTTTGTCTATCTGTATGCCTTAGTGCCAGGGGTCTGATCGGTGTGCGTGTGTGTTTGTCCATCTGTCTGCCTTTGTGCCGAGAGTCTGATCGGTGTTTGTGTGTGTTTGTCTATCTGTCTGCCTTCGTGCCTGGGGTCTGATCCTTCTGCGTATTTGTTTGTATATCTGTCTGCCTCAGGGCCTGAGGTTTGATCGGTGCTTGTGTCTTTTGTCTATCTGTCTGTCTTAGTGCCTGCAGTATGATCCGTGTCTGTGTATGTTTGTCTATCTGACTGTCTCAGTGCCTGGGATCTTATCGGTGTGTGTGTCTGTTTCTGTATCTGTCCACCTCAGTGCCTGGTGTCTGATCGTTGTGTGTGTGTGTGTTTGTCTATCTGTCTGCTTTAGTGCCTGGATTTCAGATTGGAGAGTGTGTGTTTGCATATCTGTCTGCCTCAGTGCCTGGGGTCTGTTTGTTGTGTGTTTGTATATCTGTCTGCCTCAGAGCCTGGGGTCTGATCGGTGTGCGTGTGTGTTTGTCTATCTGTCTGCCTGAGTGCCGGGGGTCTGATTGGTGTGTGTGTGTGTGTTTGTCTATCTGTCTGCCTTAGTGCCTGGGGTCTGATCTAGTGTTCGTGTGTTTGTATATCTGTCTGCCTCAGTGCCTGGGGTCAGATCGTTTTGTGTGTGTGTGTGTTTGTCTAACAGTCTGCCTTCGTGCCTGGGGTCTGATCGGTGTGTGTGTGTGTGATTGTATATCTGACTGCCTCTGTGCCTGGGGTCTGATTGGTGTTTGTGTGTGTGTGTGTTTGTGTGTGTGTGTTTGTGGATCTGTATGCCTTAGTGCCGGGTGTCAGATCTGTCTGTGTATTTGTTTGTATATCTGTCTACCTTAGTGCCTGGGGACTGATCGGTGTGGGTGTGTGTATGTGTTTGTATATCTGTCTGCCTTCGTGCCTGGCGTCTGATTTGTGTGTGTGTGTGTGTTTGTATATCTGTCTGTCTCAGTGCCTGGGGTCTGATCGTTGGGTGTGTGTGTGTGTTTGTATATCTGTCTGCCTCCGTGCCTGGTGTCTGATCGGCGTGTGTGATTGTATATCTGTCTGCCTCAGTGCCTGGGGTCTAATCGATGTGTTTGTTTATCTCTCTGCCTCAGTGCCTGGGGTCATATCGGTTTTTGTGTGTGTTTGTCTATCTGTCTGCCTCAGTGCCTGGGGTCGAATCGATGTGTTTTTATATCTGTCTGCCTTAGTGCCTGTGGGCTGATCGGCTTCTGTGTGTGTTTGTATATCTGTCTGTCTCAATGCCTGGGGTCGGATCGGTGTATGTGTTTGTTTGTCTATCTGTCTGCCTCAGTGCCTGGGGTCGAATCGTTGTGTTTGTATATCTGTCTGCCTCAGTGCCTGAGGGCTGTTTGTAGTGTGTGTCTGAGTGTTTGTATATCTGTCTGCCTCTGTGCCTGGGGTCTGATCGGTGTGCGTGTGTGTTTGTCTATCTGTTTGCCTTAGTGCCTGGGGTCTGATCGGTGTCTGTGTGTGTTTGTATATCTGTCTGTAACAGTGCCTGGGGTCTGATTTGTGTGTGTGTGTGTTTGTCTATCTCTCTGCTTTAGTGCCTGGAGTTCGGATTGACGTGCGTGTGTTTGTATATCTGTCTGTCTCAGTGCCTGGGGGCTGTTGCTTGTGTGTGACTGTGTGTTTGTATATCTGTCTGCCTTTGTTCCGAGGGTCTGATCGGTGTTTGTGTGTGTTTCTCTATCTGTCTGCCTTACTGCCTGGGGTCTGATCGGTCTGTGTATTTGTTTGCATATCTGTCTGTCACAGTGCCTGGGGTCTGATTTGTGTGTGTGTGTGTGTTTGTCTATCTGTCTGCTTTCGTGCCTGGATTTCGGATGGGCGTGTGTGTGTTTGTATATCTGTCTGCCTCAGTGCCTGGGGGCTGTTTCTTGTGTGTTTCTGTGTGTTTGTATATCTGTCTGCCTCAGTGCCTGGGATCTGATCGGTGTGCGTGTGAGTTTGTCTATCTGTCTGCCTGAGTGC
Organism: Heterodontus francisci; assembly: GCF_036365525.1. Classification (NCBI taxonomy): domain Eukaryota; kingdom Metazoa; phylum Chordata; class Chondrichthyes; order Heterodontiformes; family Heterodontidae; genus Heterodontus; species Heterodontus francisci. The sequence continues at coordinate 963,641 of NW_027140486.1, forward strand.
CGGGGGTCTGATTGGTGTGTGTGTGCGTGTTTGTCTATCTGTCTGCCTTAGTGCCTGGGGTCTGATCGGTCTGTGTATTTGTTTGCATATCTGTCTGCCTCAGTGCCTGGGGTCTGATCGGTGTGCGTGTGAGTTTGTCTATCTGTCTGCCTGAGTGCCGGGGGTCTGATTGGTGTGTGTGTGTCTGTTTGTCTATCTGTCTGCTTTAGTGCCTGGGGTCTGATCTATGTGTTCCTGTGTTTGTATATCTGTCTGCCTCAGTGCCTGGGGTCTGATCGGTGTGTGTGTGTGATTGTATATCTGACTGCCTCTGCACCTGCTGTCTGATCGGTGTGTGTGTGTGTTTGTCTATCTGTCTGCCTTAGTGCCTAGGGTCTGATCGGTGTGTGTGTGTGTGTGTTTGTCTATCTGTATGCCTTAGTGCCAGGGGTCTGATCGGTGTGCGTGTGTGTTTGTCCATCTGTCTGCCTTTGTGCCGAGAGTCTGATCGGTGTTTGTGTGTGTTTGTCTATCTGTCTGCCTTCGTGCCTGGGGTCTGATCCTTCTGCGTATTTGTTTGTATATCTGTCTGCCTCAGGGCCTGAGGTTTGATCGGTGCTTGTGTCTTTTGTCTATCTGTCTGTCTTAGTGCCTGCAGTATGATCCGTGTCTGTGTATGTTTGTCTATCTGACTGTCTCAGTGCCTGGGATCTTATCGGTGTGTGTGTCTGTTTCTGTATCTGTCCACCTCAGTGACTGGTGTCTGATCGTTGTGTGTGTGTGTGTTTGTCTATCTGTCTGCTTTAGTGCCTGGATTTCAGATTGGAGAGTGTGTGTTTGCATATCTGTCTGCCTCAGTGCCTGGGGTCTGTTTGTTGTGTGTTTGTATATCTGTCTGCCTCAGAGCCTGGGGTCTGATCGGTGTGCGTGTGTGTTTGTCTATCTGTCTGCCTGAGTGCCGGGGGTCTGATTGGTGTGTGTGTGTGTGTTTGTCTATCTGTCTGCCTTAGTGCCTGGGGTCTGATCTAGTGTTCGTGTGTTTGTATATCTGTCTGCCTCAGTGCCTGGGGTCAGATCGTTTTGTGTGTGTGTGTGTTTGTCTAACAGTCTGCCTTCGTGCCTGGGGTCTGATCGGTGTGTGTGTGTGTGATTGTATATCTGACTGCCTCTGTGCCTGGGGTCTGATTGGTGTTTGTGTGTGTGTGTGTTTGTGTGTGTGTGTTTGTGGATCTGTATGCCTTAGTGCCGGGTGTCAGATCTGTCTGTGTATTTGTTTGTATATCTGTCTACCTTAGTGCCTGGGGTCTGATCGTTGGGTGTGTGTGTGTTTGTATATCTGTCTGCCTCCGTGCCTGGTGTCTGATCGGCGTGTGTGATTGTATATCTGTCTGCCTCAGTGCCTGGGGTCTAATCGATGTGTTTGTTTATCTCTCTGCCTCAGTGCCTGGGGTCATATCGGTTTTTGTGTGTGTTTGTCTATCTGTCTGCCTCAGTGCCTGGGGTCGAATCGATGTGTTTTTATATCTGTCTGCCTTAGTGCCTGTGGGCTTATCGGCTTCTGTGTGTGTTTGTATATCTGTCTGTCTCAGTGCCTGGGGTCGGATCGGTGTATGTGTTTGTTTGTCTATCTGTCTGCCTCAGTGCCTGGGGTCGAATCGTTGTGTTTGTATATCTGTCTGCCTCAGTGCCTGGGGGCTGTTTGTAGTGTGTGTCTGAGTGTTTGTATATCTGTCTGCCTCTGTGCCTGGGGTCTGATCGGTGTGCGTGTGTGATTGTCTATCTGTCTGCCTTAGTGCCTGGGGTCTGATCTATGTGTTCGCTTGTTTGTATATCTGTCTGCCTCAGTGCCTGGGGTCAGATCGTTGTGTGTGTGTGTGTTTGTCAAACTGTCTGCCTCTGTGCCTGGGGTCTGATTGGTGTGTGTGTGTGTTTGTCTATCTGTTTGCCTTAGTGCCTGTGGTCTGATCGGTGTCAGTGTGTGTTTGTATATCTGTCTGTAACAGTGCCTGGGGTCTGATTTGTGTGTGTTTGTGTTTGTCTATCTCTCTGCTTTAGTGCCTGGAGTTCGGATTGACGTGCGTGTGTTTGTATATCTGTCTGTCTCAGTGCCTGGGGGCTGTTGCTTGTGTGTGACTGTGTGTTTGTATATCTGTCTGCCTTTGTTCCGAGGGTCTGATCGGTGTTTGTGTGTGTTTGTCTATCTGTCTGCCTTACTGCCTGGGGTCTGATCGGTCTGTGTATTTGTTTGCATATCTGTCTGCCTCAGTCCCTGGGGTCTGATCGGTGTGCGTGTGAGTTTGTCTATCTGTCTGCCTGAGTGCCGGGGGTCTGATTGGTGTGTGTGAGTGTGTTTGTCTATCTGTCTGCTTTAGTGCCTGGGGTCTGATCTATGTGTTCGTGTGTTTGTATATCTGTCTGCCTCAGTGCCTGGGGTCTGATCGGTGTCTGTGTGTGATTGTATATCTGACTGCCTCTGCGCCTGCTGTCTGATCGGAGTGTGGGTGTGTTTGTCTATTTGTCTGCCTTAGTGCCTGGGGTCTGATTGGTGTGTGTGTGTGTGTGTGTTTGTCTATCTGTATGCCTTAGTGCCGGGTGTCTGATTGGTGTGTGTATGTGTGTTTGTCTATCTGTCTGCCTTAGAGCCTGGGGTCTGATTTGTGTGTGTGTGTATTTGTTTGTATATCTGTCTACCTTAGTCCCTGGGGACTGTTCGGTGTGTTTGTGTGTGTGTGTTTGTATATCTGTCTGCCTTAGTGCCTGGGGTCTGATTTGTGTGTGTGTGTGTGTGTTTGTATATATGTCTGTTTCAGTGCCTGGGGTCTGATCGGTGTGTGTGTGTGTTTGTCTATCTGTCTGCCTTCGTGCCATGGTCTGATCGTTCTGCGTATTTGTTTGTGTACCTGTCTGCCTCAGTGCCGGGTGTGTGATTGGTGCTTGTGCATGTTTGTCTATCTGTCTGCCTTAGTGCCTGGGGTATGATCGGTGTCCGTGTCTGTTTGTATATTTGTCTGTCTCAGTGCCTGGGGTCTTATCGGTGTGTGTGTCTGTTTCTGTATCTGTCTACCTCAGTGCCTGTGGTCTGTTCGGTGTCTGTGTGTGTGTTTGTCTATGTGTCTGCTTTGGTGCCTGGATTTCAGATTGGAGTGTGTGTGTTTGTATATCTGTCTGCCTCAGTGCCTGGGGGCTGTTTGTTGTGTGTGTCTGTGTGATTGTATGTCTGTCTGCCTCTGTGCCTGGGGTCTGATCGGTGTGCGTGTGTGTTTGTCTATCTGTCTGCCTCAGTGCCGGGTGTCTGATTGGTGTGTGTGTGTGTGTTTGTCTATCTGTCTGCCTTAGTGCCTGGGGTCTGATCTATGTGTTCGTGTGTTTGTATATCTGTCTGCCTCAGTGCCGGGGGTCAGATCGTTGTGTGTGTGTGTGTTTGTCTAACTGCATGCCTTCGTGCCTGGGGTCTGATCGGTGTGTGTGTGTGATTGCATATCTGACTGCCTCTGTGCCTGGGGTCTGATTGGTGTGTGTGTGTGTGAGTGTGTTTGACTATCCGTATGCCTTATTGCCGGGGGTCATTTGGTGTGTGTGTGTGTTTGTCTATCTGTCTGCCTTAGTGCCTGGGGTCTGATCGGTGTCTGTGTGTGTTTTTATATCTGTCTGTCACAGTGCCTGGGGTCTGATTTGTGTGTGTGTGTGTCTGTTTGTCTATCTGTCTGCTTTAGTGCCTGGATTTCGGATTGGAGTGTGTGTGTTTGTATATCTGTCTGCCTCAGTGCCTGGGGTCTGTTTGTTGTATGTGTCTGTGTGTTTGTATATCTGTCTGCCTCAGTGCCTGGGTGTTGTTTCTTGTGTGTGAGTGAGCGATTGTGTATCTGACTGCCTCTGTGCCTGGGGTCTGACTGGTGTGTGTGTGTGTGTGTGTGTGAGTTTGTCTATCCGTATGCCTCAGTGCCGGGGGTCTGATTGGTGAGTGTGTGTATGTTTGTATATCTGTCTGCCTCAGTGCCTGAGGTCTGATCGGTGTGCGTGTGTGTTTGTCTGTCTGACTGCCTTAGTGCCTGGGGTCTGATTGGCGTGTGTGTCTGTTTGTCTATCTGTCTGCCTTAGTGCCTGGATTTCGGATTGGAGTGTGTGTGTTTGTATATCTGTCTGCCTCAGTGCCGGGGGGCTGTCTCTTGTGTGTGTCTGTGTGTTTGTATATCTGTCTGCCGCAGTGCCTGGGATCAGCTCGGTGTGCGTGTGTGTTTGTCTATCTGTCTGCCTGAGTGCCTGGGGTCTGATCTATGTGTTCGTCTGTTAGAATATCTGTCTGCCTTCGTGCCTGTGGTATGATCGGTGTCTGTGTGTGTTTGTGTATCTGTCTGTCTCAGTGCCTGGGGTCTTATCGGTGTGTGTGTCTGTTTCTGTATCTGTCGACCTCAGCGCCTGGTGTCTGATCGGTGTGTGTGTGTATGTTTGTATATCTGTCTCCCTCAGTGCCTGGGGTCTGATCGGTGTGCGTGTGTGTTTGTCGATCTGTCTGACTGAGTGTCGGGGGTCTGATTGGTGTGCGTGTGTGTTTGTCCAAATGTCTGCCTTAGTGTCTGGTGTCTGATTGGTGTGTGTGTGTGTGTGTTTGTCTATCTGTATGCCTTCGTTCCGGGGGTCTGATTGGTGTGTGTGAGTGTTTGTCTGTCTGTCTGACCTAGTGACTGGGGTCTGATCGGTCTGTGTATTTGTTTGTATATCTGTCTACCTTAGTGCCTGGGGACTGATCGGTGTGTGTGTTTTTGTGTGTGTTTGTATATCTGTCTGCCTTAGTGCCTTGGGTCTGATTTGTGTGTGTGTGTGTGTTTGTATATCTGTCTGTCTCAGTGCCTGGGATCTGATCGGTGTGTGTGTGTGTTTGTCTATCTGTCTGCCTCTGTGCCTGGTGTCTGATGGGTGTGTGTGTTTGTATATCTGTCTGCCTCAGTGCCTGGGGTCTAATCGATGTGTTTGTATATCTGTCTGCCTCAGTGCCTGGGGTCTTATCGGTGTTTGTGTGTGTTTGTCCATTTGTCTGCCTCAGTGCCTGGGGTCGAATCGATGTGTTTTTATATCTGTCTGCTTTAGTGCCTGGGGTCTGATCGGTGTCTGTGTGTGTTTGTATATGTGTCTGTCTCAGTGCCAGGGGTCTTATCGGTGTCTGTGTGTGTGTTTGTCTATCTGTCTGCTTTAGTGCATGGATTTCAGATTGGAGTGTGTGTGTTTGTATATCTGTCTGCCTCAGTGCCTGGGGGCTGTTTGTTGTGTGTGTCTGTGTGTTTGTATATCTGTCTGCCTCTGTGCCTTGGGTCTGATCGGTGTGCGTGTGTGTGTTTGTCTATCTGTCTGCCTTAGTGCCTGGGGTCTGATCTTTGTGTTCGTGTGTTTGTATATCTGACTGCCTCTGCGCCTGCTGCCTGATCGTTGGATGTGTGTGTGTGTTTGTCTATCTGTCTGCCTTGGTGCCGGGGGTCTGATTGGTGTGTGTGAGTGTTTGTCTATCTTTCTGCCTTAGTGACTGGGGTCTGATCGGTCTGTGTATTTGTTTGTATATTTGTCTACCTTAGTGCCTGGGGACTGATCGGTGTGTGTGTGTGTGTGTGTGTGTGTGTGTGTGTGTGTGTGTGTGTGTGTGTGTGTGTGTGTGTGTGTGTGTGTGTGTGTGTGTGTGTGTGTGTGTATAAAGGTCTGCCTTCGTGCCTGGGGTCTGATTTGTGTGTGTGTGTGTGTTTGTATATCTGTCTGCCTCAGTGCCTGGGGTCTAATCGGTGTGTTTGTATATCTCTATGCCTCAGTGCCTGGAGTCTTAACGGTGTTTGTGTGTGTTTGTATATCTGTCTGCCTCAGTGCCTGGGGTCAAATCGATGTGTTTTGATATCTGTCTGCCTTAGTGACTGGGGTCTGATCGGTGTCTGTGTGTGTTTGTATATCTGTCTGTCAGTGCCTGGGGTAGAATCGATGTGTTTGTATATCTGTATTCCTCAGTGCCTGGGGTCTTATCGGTGTTTGTGTGTGATTGTCTGTCTGTCTGCCTTAGTGCCTGGGGTCTGATCGGTGTCTGTGTGAGTGTTTGTCTATCTGTCTGCCTTAGTGCCTGGGGTCTGATCGGTGTCCGTGTGTGTGTTTGTCTATCTGTCTGCTTTGGTGCCTGGATTTCAGATTGGAGTGTGTGTGTTTGTATATCTGTCTGCCTCAGTGCCTGGGGGCTGATTGTTGTGTGTGTCTGTGTGTTTGTATATCTGTCTGCCTCTGTGCCTGGCGTCTGATCGGTGTGCGAGTGTGATAGTCTATCTGTCTGCCTGAGTGCCGGGCGTCTGACGGGTGTGTGTGTGTGTGTGTGTTTGTCTATCTGTCTGCGTTCGTGCCTGGGGTCTGATCTATGTTTTCGTGTGTTTGTATATCTGTCTGCCTCAGTGCCTGGGGTCAGATCGTTGTTCGTGTGTTTGTTTGTCTAACTGTCTGCCTTAGTGCCTGGGGTCTGATCAGTGTGTGTGTGTGCGTTTGTCAGTCTGTGTGCCTTAGTGCCGGGAGTCTGATCAGTGTGTGTGTGTGTGATTGTACATCTGACTGCCTCTGTGCCTGCTGTCTGGTGTGTGTGTGTGTTTGTCCATCTGTCTGCCTTCATGCCTGGGGTCTGATTGGGGTGTGTGTGTGTGTGTTTGTCTATCTGTATGCCTTCGTGCCGGGGGTCTGATTGGTGTGTGTGTGTGTTTGTCTATCTGTCTGCCTTAGTGCCTGGGGTCTGAACGGTCGGTGTATTTGTTTGTATATCTGTCTACCTTAGTACGTGGGGACTGTTCGGTGTGTCTGTGTGTGTGTGTTTGTATATCTGTCTGCCTCAGTGCCTGGGGTCTGATTTGTGTGTGCGTGTGTGTGTTTGAATATTTGTCTGTCACAGTGCCTGGGGTCTGATCGGTGTATGTGTTTGTTTGTCCATCTGTCTGCCTCAGTGCCTGGGGTCGAATCGATGTGTTTGTATATCTGTATGCCTCAGTGCCTGGGGTCTTATTGGTGTTTGTGTGTGTTTGTCTATCTGTCTGCCTTAGTGCCTGGGGCTGATCGGTGTCTGTGTGTGTGTTTGTCTATCTATCTGCTTTAGTGCATGGATTTCAGATTGGAGTGTGTGTGTTTGTATATCTGTTTGCCTCAGTGCCTGGGGACTGTTTGTTGTGTGTGTCTGTGTGTTTGTATATCTGTCTGCCTCTGTGCCTGGAGTCTGATTGGTGTGTGTGTGTGTGTGTTTGTCTATCTGTATGCCTTAGTGCCGGGGGTCTGATTGGTGTGTATGTGTGTTTGTCTATCTGTCTGCCTTAGTGCCTGGGTTCTGATCGGTGGCTGTGTGTGTTTGTATATAGTCTACCTGAGTGCCTGGGGACTGAATAGTGTGTGTGTGTGTGTGTTTGTATATCTGTCTGCCTCAGTGCCTGGGGGCTGTTTCTTGTGTGTGTCTGTGTGTTTGTATGTCTGTCTGCGTTTGTTCCGAGTGTCTGATCTGTGTTTGTGTGTGTTTGTCTATCTGTCTGCCTTAGCGCCTGGGGTCTGATTGGTCTGTGTATTTGTTTGCATATCTGTCTGCCTCAGTGCCTGGGGTCTGATCGGTGTGTGTGTGTTTGTGTTTGTATATCTGTCTGCTTTAGTGCCTGGTGTCTGATCTATGTGTTCGTGTGTTTGTATATCTGTCTGCCTCAGTGCCTGGGGTCTGATCGGTGTGTGTGTGTGATTGTATATCTGACTGCCTCTGCGTCTGCTGTCTGATCAGTTTGTGTGTGTGTTTGTCTATCTGTCTGCCTTAGTGCCTGGGGTCTGATTGGTGTGTGTGTGTGTGTTTGTCTATCTGTATGCCTTTGTGCCGGGGGTCTGATTATTGTGTGTGTGTGTTTGTCTATCTGTCTGCCTTAGTGCCTGGGGTCTGATCGGTCTGTGTATTTGTTTGTATATCTGTCTACCTTAGTGCCTGGGGACTGTTCGGTGTGTGTGTGTGTGTGTGTGTGTTTGCATATCTGTCTGCCTTAGTGCCTGGGGTCTGATTTGTGTGTGTGTCTGTGTGTTTGTATATCTGTCTGTTTCAGTGCCTGGGGTCTGAACGGTGTGTGTGTGTGTTGGTCCATCTGTCTGCTTTCGTGCCTGGGGTCTGATTGTTCTGCGTATTTGTTTGACTACCTGCGTGCCTCAGTGCCTGGGGTCTGATCGGTGCTCGTGTGTGTTTGTCTATCTGTCTGCCTTAGTGCCTGGAGTATGTTCGGTGTCTGTGTGTGTTTGTATATCTGTCTGTCTCAATGCCTCGGCTCTTATCGGTGTGTGTGTCTGTTTCTGTATCTGTCTACCTCAGTGCCTGGTGTCTGATCGGTGTGTGTGTGCATGTTTGTATATCTGTCTGGCTCTGTGTCTGGGGTCTGATCAGTGTGTTTGTGTGTTTGTCTATCTGTCTGCCTTAGTACCTGGGGTCTGATCGGTGTGTGTGCGTGTTTGTCTATCTGTCTGCCTTCGTGCCAGTGGTCAGATCGGTCTGTGTATTTGTTTGTATATCTGTCTACCTGAGTGCCTGGGGACTGAATAATGTGTGTGCGTGTGTGTGTTTGTATATCTGTCTGCCTTCGTGCCTGGGGTCTGATCGGTGTGTGTGTGTGTTTGTCTATCTGTCTGCCTCTGTGCCTGGTGTCTGATCGGTGTGTGTGTTTGTATATCTGTCTGCCTCAGTGCCTGGGGTCTACTCGATGTGTTTGTATATCTCTCTGCCTCAGTTCCTGGGGTCTTATCGGTGTCTGTGTGTGTTTGTCTATCTGTCTGCCTCAGTGCCTGGGGTCGAGTCGATGTGCTTTTATATCTGTCTGCTTTAGTGCCTGGGGTCTGATCGGTGTCTGTGTGTGTTTGAATATCTGTCTGTCTCAGTGCCTGGGGTCTGATCGGTGTATGTGTTTGTTTGTCTATCTGTCTGCCTCAGTGCCTGGGGTCGAATCGATGTGTTTGTATATCTGTATGCCTCAGTGCCTGGGGTCTTATCGGTGTTTGTGTGTGTTTGTCTATCTGTCTGCTTTGGTGCATGGATTTCAGATTGGAGTGTGTGTGTTTGTGTATCTGTCTGCCTCAGTGCCTGGGGTCTGATCGGTGTGCGTGTGTGATTGTCTATCTGTCTGCCTTAGTGCCTGGGGTCTGATCTATGTGTTCGTGTGTTTGTATATCTGACTGCCTCTGCGCCTGCTGTCTGATCGGTGTCTGTGTGTGTTTGTCTATCTGTCTGCCTTAGTGCCGGGGGTCTGATTGGTCTGTGTATTTGTTTGTATGTCTGTCTACCTTAGTGCCTGGGGAATGATCAGTGTGTGTGTGTGTGTGTTTGTATATCTGTCTGCCTTCGTGCCTGGGGTCTGATTTGTGTGTGTATGTGTCTGTTTGTGTATCTGTCTGTCTCAGCGCCTGGGGTCTGATCGGTGTATTTTTATATCTGTCTGCCTTAGTGCCTGGGGTCTGATCGGTGTCTGTGTATTTGTTTGTCTGTCTGTCTACCTTGGTGCCTGGGGAATGATCGGTGTGTGTGTGTGTGTGTGTTTGTATATCTGTCTGCCTTCGTGCCTGGGATCTGATTTGTGTGTGTGAGTGTTTGTCTATCTGTCTGCCTTAGTGACTCGGGTCTGATCGGTCTGTGTATTTGTTTGTATGTCTGTCTACCTTAGTGCCTGGGGAATGATCGGTGTGTGTGTGTGTGTGTGTGTGTGTTTGTATATCTGTCTGTCTCAGTGCCTGGGGTCTGATCGGTGTGTTTGTATATCTGTCTGTTTCAGTGCCTGGGGTCTGATCGCTCTGCGTATTTGTTTGCCTACCTGTCTGCCTCAGTGCCTGGGGTCTGATCGGTGCTTGTGTGTGTTTGTCTATCTGTCTGCCTTAATGCTTGGGTATGATCGGTGTCTGAGTGCGTTTGTCTATCTGTCTGTCTCAGTGCCTGGGGTCTTATCGGTGTGTGTGTCTGTTTCTGTATCTGTCTACCTCAGTGCTTGGTGTCTGAACGGTGTCTGTGTGTGTCTTTGTATATCTGTCTGCCTTAGTGCCTGGGGTCTGATTTGTGTGTGTGTGTGTGTTTGTATATCTGTCTGTCTCAGTGCCTGGGGTCTGATCGGTGTGTGTGTGTGTTTGTCTTTCTGTCTGCATCTGTGCCTGGTGTCTGATCGGTGTGTGTGTTTGTATATCTGTCTGCCTCAGTGCCTGGGGTCTTATCGGTGTTTGTGTGTGTTTGTTTATCTGTCTGCCCCAGTGCCTGGGGTCGAATCGATGTGTTTTTATATCTGTCTGTGTTATTGCCTGGGGTCTGATCGGTGTCTGTGTGTGTTTGTATATCTGTCTGTCACAGTGCCTGGGGTCTGATCGGTGTATGTGTTTGTTTGTCTATCTGTCTGCCTCGGTGCCTGGGGTCGAATCGATGTGTTTGTATATCTGTATGCCACAGTGCCTGGGGTCTTATCGGTGTTTGTGTGTGTTTGTCTATCTGTCTGCCTCAGTGCCTGGGGTCTGATCGGTGTCTGTGTGTGTGTCTGTCTATCTGTCTGCTTTAGTGCCTGGATTTCAGATTGGAGTGTGTGTGTTTGTATATCAGTCTGCCTCAGTGCCTGGGGGCTGTTTGTTGTGTGTGTCTGTGTGATTTTATATCTGTCTACCTCTGTGCCTTGGGTCTGATCGGTGTCTGTGTGTGTTTGTATATCTGTCTGTCACAGTGCCTGGGGTCTGATCGGTGTATGTGTTTGTTTGTCTATCTGTCTGCCTCGGTGCCTGGGGTCGAATCGATGTGTTTGTATATCTGTATGCCACAGTGCCTGGGGTCTTATCGGTGTTTGTGTGTGTTTGTCTATCTGTCTGCCTCAGTGCCTGGGGTCTGATCGGTGTCTGTGTGTGTGTCTGTCTATCTGTCTGCTTTAGTGCCTGGATTTCAGATTGGAGTGTGTGTGTTTGTATATCTGTCTGATCAGTGCCTGGGGGCTGTTTGTTGTGTGTGTCTGTGTGATTGTATATCTGTCTACCTCTGTGCCTTGGGTCTGATCGGTGTGCGTGTGTGTTTGTCTATCTGTCTGCCTCAGTGCCGGGTGTCTGATTGGTTTGTGTGTGTGTGTTTGTCTATCTGTCTGCCTTAGTGCCTGGTATCTGATCTATGTGTTCGTGTGTTTGTATATCTGTCTGCCTCAATGCCTGGGGTCAGATCGTTGTTTGTGTGTGTGTTTGTCCAACTGTATGCATTCGTGCCTGGGGTCTGATCGGTGTGTGTGTGTGATTGTATATCTGACTGCCTCTGTGCCTGTGGTCTGATTGGTGTGTGGGTGTGTGTGTGTGTGTGTTTCTCTATCTGTCTGCCTTAGTGCCGGGGGTCTGATTGGTGTGTGTGTGTGTTTGTCTATCTGTCTGCCTTAGTGCCTGGGGTCAGATCGGTGTCTGTGTGTGTTTGGATATCTGTCTGTCACAGTGCCTGGGGTCTGATTTGTGTGTGTGTGTTTGTCTTTCTGTCTGCATCTGTGCCTGGTGTCTGATCGGTGTGTGTGTTTGTATATCTGTCTGCCTCAGTGCCTGGGGTCTTATCGGTGTTTGTGTGTGTTTGTTTATCTGTTTGCCCCAGTGCCTGGGGTCGAATCGATGTGTTTTTATATCTGTCTGTGTTATTGCCTGGGGTCTGATCGGTGTCTGTGTGTGTTTGTATATCTGTCTGTCACAGTGCCTGGGGTCTGATCGGTGTATGTGTTTGTTTGTCTATCTGTCTGCCTCGGTGCCTGGGGTCGAATCGATGTGTTTGTATATCTGTATGCCACAGTGCCTGGGGTCTTATCGGTGTTTGTGTGTGTTTGTCTATCTGTCTGCCTCAGTGCCTGGGGTCTGATCGGTGTCTGTGTGTGTGTCTGTCTATCTGTCTGCTTTAGTGCCTGGATTTCAGATTGGAGTGTGTGTGTTTGTATATCTGTCTGCCTCAGTGCCTGGGGGCTGTTTGTTGTGTGTGTCTGTGTGATTGTATATCTGTCTACCTCTGTGCCTTGGGTCTGATCGGTGTGCGTGTGTGTTTGTCTATCTGTCTGCCTCAGTGCCGGGTGTCTGATTGGTTTGTGTGTGTGTGTTTGTCTATCTGTCTGCCTTAGTGCCTGGTATCTGATCTATGTGTTCGTGTGTTTGTATATCTGTCTGCCTCAATGCCTGGGGTCAGATCGTTGTTTGTGTGTGTGTTTGTCCAACTGTATGCCTTCGTGCCTGGGGTCTGGTCGGTGTGTGTGTGTGATTGTATATCTGACTGCCTCTGTGCCTGTGGTCTGATTGGTGTGTGGGTGTGTGTGTGTGTGTGTTTCTCTATCTGTCTGCCTTAGTGCCGGGGGTCTGATTGGTGTGTGTGTGTGTTTGTCTATCTGTCTGCCTTAGTGCCTGGGGTCAGATCGGTGTCTGTGTGTGTTTGGATATCTGTCTGTCACAGTGCCTGGGGTCTGATTTGTGTATGTGTGTTTGTCTATCTGTCTGCTTTAGTGCCTGGATTTCGAATTGGAGTGTGTGTGTTTGTTTATCTGTCTTCCTCAGTGCCTGGAGGCAGTTTCTTGTGTGTGTGTCTGTGTGTTTGTATATCTGTCTGCCTCAGTGCCTGGGATCTAATTGGTGTGTGTGTGAGTGCTTGTCTATCTGTCTGCCTTAGTGACTGGGGTCTGATCGGTCTGTGTATTTGTTTGTATATCTGTCTACCTTGGTGCCTGGGGACTGATCGGTGTGTGTGTGTGTGTGTTTGTATATCTGTCTGCCTTAGTGCCTGTGGTCTGATTTGTGTGTGTGTGTGTGTTTGTATATCTGTCTGTCTCTGTACCTGGGGTCTGATCGGTGTTTTTGTGTGTTTGTCTATCTGTCTGCATCTTCACCTGTTGTCTGATCGGTGTGTGTGTTTGTATATCTGTCTGCCTCAGTGCCTGGGGTCTAATCGATGTGTTTGTACATCTGTCTGCCTCAGTGCCTGGGGTCGTATCGATGTGTTTTTATATCTGTCTGCCTTAGTGCCTGGGGACTGATCGGTGTCTGTGTTTGTTTGTATATCTGTCTGTCTCAGTGCCTGGGGTCTGATCGGTGTCTGTGTTTGTTTGTCCATCTGTCTGCCTCGGTGCCTGGGGTCGAATCGATGTGTTTGTATATCTGTATGCCTCAGTGCCTGGTGTCTTATCGGTGTTTGTGTGTGTTTGTCTATCTGTCTGCCTTAGTGACTGGGGTCTGCTCGGTGTCTGTGTGTGTGTTTGTCTATCTGTCTGCTTTAGTGCCTGGATTTCAGATTGGAGTGTGTGTGTTTGTATATCTGTCTGCCTCAGTGCCTGGGGGCTGTTCGTTGTGTGTGTCTGTGTGATTGTATATCTGTCTGCCTCTGCGCCTGCTGTCTGATCGGTGTGTGTGTGTGTGTTTGCCTATCTGTCTGCCTTAGTGCCTGGGGTCTGCTTGGTGTGTGTGTGTGTGTTTGTCTATCTGTCTGCCTTAGTGCCTGGTATCTGATCTATGTGTTCGTGTGTTTGTATATCTGTCTGCCTCAATGCCTGGGGTCAGATCGTTGTTTGTGTGTGTGTTTGTCCAACTGTATGCCTTCGTGCCTGGGGTCTGATCGGTGTGTGTGTGTGATTGTATATCTGACTGCCTCTGTGCCTGTGGTCTGATTGGTGTCTGGATGTGTGTGTGTGTGTGTGTGTTTCTCTATCTGTATGCCTTAGTGCCGGGGGTCTGATTGGTGTGTGTGTGTGTTTGTCTATCTGTCTGCCTTAGTGCCTGGGGTCAGATCGGTGTCTGTGTGTGTTTGTATATCTGTCTGTCACAGTGCCTGGGGGCTGATTTGTGTGTGTGTGTTTGTCTATCTGTCTGCTTTAGTGCCTGGATTTCGAATTGGAGTGTGTGTGTTTGTTTATCTGTCTTCCTCAGTGCCTGGGGGCAGTTTCTTGTGTGTGTGTCTGTGTGTTTGTATATCTGTCTGCCTCAGTGCCTGGGATCTAATTGGTGTGTGTGTGAGTGCTTGTCTATCTGTCTGCCTTAGTGACTGGGGTCTGATCGGTCTGTGTATTTGTTTGTATATCTGTCTACCTTGGTGCCTGGGGACTGATCGGTGTGTGTGTGTGTGTGTGTTTGTATATCTGTCTGCCTTAGTGCCTGTGGTCTGATTTGTGTGTGTGTGTGTGTTTGTATATCTGTCTGTCTCTGTACCTGGGGTCTGATCGGTGTTTTTGTGTGTTTGTCTATCTGTCTGCATCTTCACCTGTTGTCTGATCGGTGTGTGTGTTTATATATCTGTCTGCCTCAGTGCCTGGGGTCTAATCGATGTGTTTGTACATCTGTCTGCCTCAGTGCCTGGGGTCGTATCGATGTGTTTTTATATCTGTCTGCCTTAGTGCCTGGGGTCTGATCGGTTTCTGTGTTTGTTTGTATATCTGTCTGTCTCAGTGCCTGGGGTCTGATCGGTGTCTGTGTTTGTTTGTCTATCAGTCTGCCTCGGTGCCTGGGGTCGAATCGATGTGTTTGTATATCTGTATGTCTCAGTGCCTGGTGTCTATCGGTGTTTGTGTGTGTTTGTCTATCTGTCTGCCTTAGTGACTGGGGTCTGCTCGGTGTCTGTGTGTGTGTTTGTCTATCTGTCTGCTTTAGTGCCTGGATTTCAGATGTGTGTGTGTGTGTTTGTATATCTGTCTGCCTCAGTGCCTGGGGGCTGTTTGTTGTGTGTGTCTGTGTGATTGTATATCTGTCTGCCTCTGTGCCTGGGGTCTGATCGGTGTGCGTATGTGTTTGTCTATCTGTCTGCCTTAGTGCCTGGGGTCTGATCTATGTGTTCGTGTGTTTGTATATCTGTCTGCCTCAGTGCCTGGGGTCTGATTGGTGTGTGTGTGTGTGTGTTTGTCTATCTGTATGCCTTCGTGCCGGGGGTCTGATTGGTGTGTGTGTGTGTTTGTCTATCTGTCTGCCTTAGTGCCTGGGGTCTGATCTGTCTGTGTATTTGTTTGTATATCTGTCTACCTTAGTGCCTGGGGACTGTTCGGTGTGTGTGTGTGTGTGTTTGTATATCTGTCTGCCTCGTGCCTGGGGTCTGATTTGTGTGTGTGTGTGTGTTTGTATATCTGTCTGTTTCAGTGCCTGGGGTCTGAACGGTGTGTGTGTTTGTCTATCTGTCTGCCTTCGTGCCTGGGGTCTGATTGTTCTGCGTATTTGTTTGTATACCTGCGTGCCTCAGTGCCTGGGGTCTGATCGCTGCCTGTGTGTTTTTGTCTATCTGAATGCCTTAGTGCCTGGAGTATGATCGGTGTCTGTGTGTGTTTGTATATCTGTCTGTCTCAATGCATCGGGTCTTATCGGTGTGTGTATCTGTTTCTGTATCTGTCTACCTCAGTGCCTGGTGTCTGATCGGTGTGTGTGTGTATGTTTGTATATCTGTCTGCCTCAGTGCCTGGGGTCTGATCGGTGTGCATGTGTGTTTGTCGATCTGTCTGCCTGAGTGCCGGGGGTCTGATTGGTGTGTTTGTGTGTTTGTCTATCTGTCTGCCTTAGTACCTGGGGTCTGATCGATGTGCTCCTGTGTTTGTATATCTGTCTGCCTCAGTGCCTGGTGTCTGATCAGTGTGTGCTTGTGTTTGTCTCTCTGTATGCCTTCGTGCCGGGGGTCTGATTGGTGTGTGTGTGTGTTTGTCTATCTGTCTGCCTTGGTGCCTGGGGTCAGATCGGTCTGTGTATTTGTTTGTATATCTGTCTACCTGAGTGCCTGGGGACTGAATAGTGTGTGTGTGTGTGTGTGTGTGTTTTTGTATATCTGTCTGCCTTAGTGCCTGGGGACTGATTTGTGTGTGTGTGTTTGTGTGTGTTTGTATATCTGTCTGTTTCAGATCCTGGGGTCTGATCGGTGTGTGTATTTGTTTGCCTACCTGTCTGCCTCAGTGCCTGGGGTCTTTTCGGTGCTTGTGTGTGTTTGTCTATCTGTCTGCCTTAGTGCCTGGGGTCTGATCTGTCTGTGTATTTGTTTGTATATCTGTCTACCTTAGTGCCTGGGGACTGTTCGGTGTGTGTGTGTGTGTTTGTATATCTGTCTGCCTAGTGCCTGGGGTCTGATTTGTGTGTGTGTGTGTGTGTTTGTATATCTGTCTGTTTCAGTGCCAGGGGTCTGAACGGTGTGTGTGTTTGTCTATCTGTCTGCCTTCGTGCCTGGGGTCTGATTGTTCTGCGTATTTGTTTGTATACCTGCGTGCCTCAGTGCCTGGGGTCTGATCGCTGCCTGTGTGTTTTTGTCTATCTGAATGCCTTAGTGCCTGGAGTATGATCGGTGTCTGTGTGTGTTTGTATATCTGTCTGTCTCAATGCATCGGGTCTTATCGGTGTGTGTATCTGTTTCTGTATCTGTCTACCTCAGTGCCTGGTGTCTGATCGGTGTGTGTGTGTATGTTTGTATATCTGTCTGCCTCAGTGCCTGGGGTCTGATCGGTGTGTTTGTGTGTTTGTCGATCTGTCTGCCTGAGTGCCGGGGGTCTGATTGGTGTGGTTGTGTGTTTGTCTATCTGTCTGCCTTAGTACCTGGGGTCTGATCGATGTGCTCCTGTGTTTCTATATCTGTCTGCCTCAGTGCCTGGTGTCTGATCAGTGTGTGCTTGTGTTTGTCTCTCTGTATGCCTTCATGCCGGGGGTCTGATTGGTGTGTGTGTGTTTGCCTATCTGTCTGCCTTGGTGCCTGGGGTCAGATCGGTCTGTGTATTTGTTTGTATATCTGTCTACCTGAGTGCCTGGGGTCTGATTTGTGTGTGTGTGTTTGTGTTTGTTTGTATATCTGTCTGTTTCAGATCCTGGGGTCTGATCGGTGTGTGTATTTGTTTACCTACCTGTCTGCCTCAGTGCCTGGGGTCTTTTCGGTGCTTGTGTGTGTTTGTCTATCTGTCTGCCTTAGTGCCTGGGGTATGATCGGTGTCTGTGTGCGTTTGTATATCTGTCTGTCTCAGTGCCTGGGGTCTTATCGGTGTGTGTGTCTGTTTCTGTATCTGTCTACCTCAGTGCCTGGTGTCTGGTCGGTGTCTGTGTGTGTGTTTGTATATCTGTCTGCCTTAGTGCCTGGGGTCTGATTTGTGTGTGTGTGTGTGTATGCATATCTGTCTGTCTCAGTGCCTGGGGTCTGATCGGTGTGTGTGTGTGTTTGTCTATCTGTCTGCATTGGTGCCTGGTGTCTGATCGGTGTGTGTGTTTGTATATCTGTCTGCCTCAGTGCCTGGCGTCTAATCGATGTGTTTGTATATCTGTCTGCCTCAGTGCCTGTGGTCTTATCGGTGTTTGTGTGTGTTTGTTTATCTATCTGCCCCAGTGCCTGGGGTCTAATCGATGTGTTTGTACATCTGTCTGCCTCAGTGCCTGGGGTCGTATCGATGTGTTTTTATATCTGTCTGCCTTAGTGCCTGGGGTCTGATCGGTTTCTGTGTTTGTTTGTATATCTGTCTGTCTCAGTGCCTGGGGTCTGATCGGTGTCTGTGTTTGTTTGTCTATCTGTCTGCCTCGGTGCCTGGGGTCGAATCGATGTGTTTGTATATCTGTATGCCTCAGTGCCTGGTGTCTTATCGGTGTTTGTGTGTGTTTGTCTATCTGTCTGCCTTAGTGACTGGGGTCTGCTCGGTGTCTGTGTGTGTGTTTGTCTATCTGTCTGCTTTAGTGCCTGGATATCAGATTGGAGTGTGTGTGTTTGTATATCTGTCTGCCTCAGTGCCTGGGGGCTGTTTGTTGTGTGTGTCTGTGTGATTGTATATCTGTCTGCCTCTGTGCCTGGGGTCTGATCGGTGTGCGTATGTGTTTGTCTATCTGTCTGCCTTAGTGCCTGGGGTCTGATCTATGTGTTCGTGTGTTTGTATATCTGTCTGCCTCAGTGCCTGGGGTCTGATCGTTGTGTGCGTGTGTGATTGTATATCTGACTGCCTCTGCGCCTGCTGTCTGATCGGTGTGTGTGTGTGTTTGCCTATCTGTCTGCCTTAGTGCCTGGGGTCTGATTGGTGTGTGTGTGTGTGTGTGTTTGTCTATCTGTATGCCTTCGTGCCGGGGGTCTGATTGGTGTGTGTGTGTGTTTGTCTATCTGTCTGCCTTAGTGCCTGGGGTCTGATCTGTCTGTGTATTTGTTTGTATATCTGTCTACCTTAGTGCCTGGGGACTGTTCGGTGTGTGTGTGTGTGTTTGTATATCTGTCTGCCTCGTGCCTGGGGTCTGATTTGTGTGTGTGTGTGTGTTTGTATATCTGTCTGTTTCAGTGCCTGGGGTCTGAACGGTGTGTGTGTTTGTCTATCTGTCTGCCTTCGTGCCTGGGGTCTGATTGTTCTGCGTATTTGTTTGTATACCTGCGTGCCTCAGTGCCTGGGGTCTGATCGCTGCCTGTGTGTTTTTGTCTATCTGAATGCCTTAGTGCCTGGAGTATGATCGGTGTCTGTGTGTGTTTGTATATCTGTCTGTCTCAATGCATCGGGTCTTATCGGTGTGTGTATCTGTTTCTGTATCTGTCTACCTCAGTGCCTGGTGTCTGATCGGTGTGTGTGTGTATGTTTGTATATCTGTCTGCCTCAGTGCCTGGGGTCTGATCGGTGTGCATGTGTGTTTGTCGATCTGTCTGCCTGAGTGCCGGGGGTCTGATTGGTGTGTTTGTGTGTTTGTCTATCTGTCTGCCTTAGTACCTGGGGTCTGATCGATGTGCTCCTGTGTTTGTATATCTGTCTGCCTCAGTGCCTGGTGTCTGATCAGTGTGTGCTTGTGTTTGTCTCTCTGTATGCCTTCGTGCCGGGGGTCTGATTGGTGTGTGTGTGTGTTTGTCTATCTGTCTGCCTTGGTGCCTGGGGTCAGATCGGTCTGTGTATTTGTTTGTATATCTGTCTACCTGAGTGCCTGGGGACTGAATAGTGTGTGTGTGTGTGTGTGTGTTTTTGTATATCTGTCTGCCTTAGTGCCTGGGGACTGATTTGTGTGTGTGTGTTTGTGTGTGTTTGTATATCTGTCTGTTTCAGATCCTGGGGTCTGATCGGTGTGTGTATTTGTTTGCCTACCTGTCTGCCTCAGTGCCTGGGGTCTTTTCGGTGCTTGTGTGTGTTTGTCTATCTGTCTGCCTTAGTGCCTGGGGTCTGATCTGTCTGTGTATTTGTTTGTATATCTGTCTACCTTAGTGCCTGGGGACTGTTCGGTGTGTGTGTGTGTGTGTTTGTATATCTGTCTGCCTAGTGCCTGGGGTCTGATTTGTGTGTGTGTGTGTGTGTGTGTTTGTATATCTGTCTGTTTCAGTGCCAGGGGTCTGAACGGTGTGTGTGTTTGTCTATCTGTCTGCCTTCGTGCCTGGGGTCTGATTGTTCTGCGTATTTGTTTGTATACCTGCGTGCCTCAGTGCCTGGGGTCTGATCGCTGCCTGTGTGTTTTTGTCTATCTGAATGCCTTAGTGCCTGGAGTATGATCGGTGTCTGTGTGTGTTTGTATATCTGTCTGTCTCAATGCATCGGGTCTTATCGGTGTGTGTATCTGTTTCTGTATCTGTCTACCTCAGTGCCTGGTGTCTGATCGGTGTGTGTGTGTATGTTTGTATATCTGTCTGCCTCAGTGCCTGGGGTCTGATCGGTGTGTTTGTGTGTTTGTCGATCTGTCTGCCTGAGTGCCGGGGGTCTGATTGGTGTGGTTGTGTGTTTGTCTATCTGTCTGCCTTAGTACCTGGGGTCTGATCGATGTGCTCCTGTGTTTCTATATCTGTCTGCCTCAGTGCCTGGTGTCTGATCAGTGTGTGCTTGTGTTTGTCTCTCTGTATGCCTTCGTGCCGGGGGTCTGATTGGTGTGTGTGTGTTTGTCTATCTGTCTGCCTTGGTGCCTGGGGTCAGATCGGTCTGTGTATTTGTTTGTATATCTGTCTACCTGAGTGCCTGGGGACTGAATAGTGTGTGTGTGTGTGTGTTTTTGTATATCTGTCTGCCTTAGTGCCTGGGGTCTGATTTGTGTGTGTGTGTTTGTGTTTGTTTGTATATCTGTCTGTTTCAGATCCTGGGGTCTGATCGGTGTGTGTATTTGTTTGCCTACCTGTCTGCCTCAGTGCCTGGGGTCTTTTCGGTGCTTGTGTGTGTTTGTCTATCTGTCTGCCTTAGTGCCTGGGGTATGATCGGTGTCTGTGTGCGTTTGTATATCTGTCTGTCTCAGTGCCTGGGGTCTTATCGGTGTGTGTGTCTGTTTCTGTATCTGTCTACCTCAGTGCCTGGTGTCTGGTCGGTGTCTGTGTGTGTGTTTGTATATCTGTCTGCCTTAGTGCCTGGGGTCTGATTTGTGTGTGTGTGTGTGTATGCATATCTGTCTGTCTCAGTGCCTGGGGTCTGATCGGTGTGTGTGTGTGTTTGTCTATCTGTCTGCATCGGTGCCTGGTGTCTGATCGGTGTGTGTGTTTGTATATCTGTCTGCCTCAGTGCCTGGCATCTAATCGATGTGTTTGTATATCTGTCTGCCTCAGTGCCTGGGGTCTTATCGGTGTTTGTGTGTGTTTGTTTATCTATCTGCCCCAGTGCCTGGGGTCGAATCGATGCGTTTTTATATTAGTCTGTGTTCGTGCCTGGGGTCTGATCGTTGTCTGTGTGTGTTTGTATATCTGTCTGTCACAGTGCCTGGGGTCTGATCGGTGTATGTGTTTGTTTGTCTATCAGTCTGCCTCGGTGCCTGGGGTCGAATCGATGTGTTTGTATATCTGTATGCCACAGTGCCTGGGGTCTTATCGGTGTTTGTGTGTGTTTGTCTATCTGTCTGCCTCAGTGCCTGGGGTCTGATCGGTGTCTGTGTGTGTGTCTGTCTATCTGTCTGCTTTAGTGCCTGGAATTCAGATTGGAGTGTGTGTGTTTGTATATCTGTCTGCCTCAGTGCCTGGGGGCTGTTTGCTGTGTGTGTCTGTGTGATTGTATATCTGACTGCCTCTGTGCCTGGGGTCTGATCGGTGTGCGTGTGTGTTTGTCTATCTGTCTGCCTCAGTGCCGGGGGTCTGATTGGTGTGTGTGTGTGTGTTTGTCTATCTGTCTGCCTTAGTGCCTGGGGTCTGATCTATGTGTTCGTGTGTTTGTATATCTCTCTGCCTCAGTGCCTGGGGTCTGATCGTTGTTTGTGTGTGTGTTTGTCTAACTGTATGCCTTCGTGCCTGGGGTCTGATCAGTGTGTGTGTGTGATTGTATATCTGACTGCCTCAGTGCCTGGGGTCTGATTGGTGTGTGTGTGTGTGTGTGTGTTTGTCTATCTGTATGCCTTAGTGCCGTGGGTCTGATTGGTGTGTGTGTGTGTGTTTGTCTATCTGTCTGCCTTCGTGCCTGGGGTCAGATCGGTGTCTGTGTGTGTTTGTATATCTGTCTGTCACAGTGCCTGGGGTCTGATTTGTGTGTGTGTGTGTGTGTGTGTTTGTCTATCTGTGTGCATTAGTTCCGGGGGTCTGATTGGTGTGTGTGTGTGTTTGTCTATCTGTATGCATTAGTTCCGGGGGTCTGATCGGTGTCTGTGTGAGTTTGTATATCTGTCTGTCACTGTGCCTGGGGTCTGATTTGTGTGTCTGTATGTATTTGTCCATCTGTCTGCTTTCGTGCCTGAATTTCGGATTGGAGTGTGTGTGTTTGTATATCTGTCTGCCTCAGTGTCTGGGGGCTGTTTCTTGTGTGTGTCTGTGTGTTTGTATATCTGACTGCCTCAGTGCCTGGGATCTGATCGGTGTGCGTGTGTGTTTGTATATGTGTCTGCCTTGCAGCCTGGGGTCTGGTTTGTGTGTGTGTGTGTGTTTGCATATCTGTCTGTCTCAGTGCCTGGGGTCTGAGCGGTGTGTGTGTGTTTTTGTCTATCTGTCTGCCTTTGTGCCGAGAGTCTGATCGGTGTTTGTGTGAGTTTGTCTATCTGTCTGCCTTCGTGCCTGTGGTCTGATCGTTCTGCGTATTTGTTTGTATATCTGGCTGCCTCAGGGCCTGCTGTCAGATTGGTGTTTGTGTGAGTTTGTCTATCTGTCTGCCTTCGTGCCTGGGGTTTGATCGTTCTGCGTATTTGTTTATATATCTGTCCACCTTAGTGCCTGTGGACTGATAGGTGTGTGTGTGTGTGTGTTTGTATATCTGTCTGCCTTTGTGCCTGTGGTCTGATTTGTGTGTGTGTGTGTGTTTGTATATCTGTCTGTCTCTGTACCTGGGGTCTGATCGGTGTTTTTGTGTGTTTGTCTATCTGTCTGCATCTGCACCTGGTGTCTGATCGGTGTGTGTGTTTGTATATATGTCTGCCTCAGTGCCTGGGGTCTAATCGATGTGTTTGGACATCTGTCAGCCTCAGTGCCTGGGGTCGAATCGATGTGTTTTTATATCTGTCTGCCTCAGTGCCTTTCAGTGCAGCAGCTTTTTCGGGAGCAGAGTGTGAGCGAGTGAGCAGCTGAGAAAGTCAGTTTGAAAATAAATTTAATTTCCTTTTGTTTTTCGGCGGAGGCCAGGGGGCTGCTGGGTTAGTAAAACACTATATATTTGGGCGGTTTAAAATAACTTTCCTTTCAGTGCAGCAGCTTTTTCGGGAGCAGAGTGTGAGCGAGTGAGCAGCTGAGAAAGTCAGTTTGAAAATAAATTTAATTTCCTTTTGTTTTTCGGCGGAGGCCAGGGGGCTGCTGGGTTAGTAAAACACTATATATTTGGGTGGTTTAAAATAACTTTCCTTTCAGTGCAGCAGCTTTTTCGGGAGCAGAGTGTGAGCGAGTGAGCAGCTGGGAAAGTCAGTTTGAAAGTAAATTTAATTTCCTTTTGTTTTTCGGCGGAGGCCAGGGGGCTGCTGGGTAAGTAAAACACTATATATTTGGGCGGTTTCTAAACCCGAGACACCACACTTGTAGTGTCTCCCACCCGCCCTCCTCCTCTAACCAAAAAAAAGGACTCTGTGGGGTGTTTATAAGGTAAGGCTTTTTCGATTTCTCTGGTTTTATTGTGATTGGTAAAAACTTTTCGTTCCTTTTTCATTTAACTAAGTTTAAACTTAAGATTAAACATGGCAGGAGATCTCAGACCCGTATCATGCTCCTCTTGCTCAATGTGGGAGCTCAGGGACATGGCTGATGACCCTGACTCCTTCACGTGCAGGAAGTGTGTCCAGCTGCAGCTCTTGTTGGACCGCATGACGGCTCTCGAGCAGCGGATGGACTCACTTTGGAGCATGCGCGATGCTGAGGAGGTCGTGGATAGCACGTTTAGTGAATTGGTCACACCGCAGATTAGGATTGCTGAGGGAGAAAGGGAATGGGTGACCAAAAGGCAGAGAAAGAGCAGGAAGGCAGCGCAGGAGTCCCCTGCGGTCATCTCCCTCCAAAACAAGTATACCGTTTTGGATACTGTTGAGGGAGATGGCTCACCAGGGGAAGGCAGCAGTAGCCAGGTCCATGGCACCGTGGCTGGCTTTGCTGTTCAGAAGGGCGGGGAAAAGAGTGGAAGGGCTATAGTCGTAGGGGATTCGATTGTAAGGGGAGTAGATAGGCGGTTCTGTGGTCGAAAACGAGGCTCCCGAATGGTATGTTGCCTCCCAGGTGCACGGGTCAGGGACGTCTCAGATCGGCTGCAGAACATTCTAAAGGGGGAGGGTGAACAGCCAGTTGTCATTGTGCACATAGACACTAATGATATAGGTAAAAAACGGGATGAGGTCCTACAAGCAGAGCTTAGGGAGTTAGGAGCCAAGTTAAAAAGTAGGACCTCAGAGGTAGTAATCTCAGGATTGCTACCAGTGCCACGTGATAGTCAGAGTAAAAATGAAGGAATAGTCAGGATGAATGCGTGGCTTGAGAGATGGTGCAGGAAGGAGGGGTTCAGATTTTTGTGACATTGGGACCGGTTCTGGGGGAGGTGGGACTATTACAAATTGGACGGTCTACACCTGGGCTGGACTGGAACCAATGTCCTTGGAGGTGCTTTTGCTAACGCTGTTGTGGAGGGTTTAAACTAATGTGGCAGGGGGACGGGAACCAATTGAGGTCAGTTGACAGTAAGGAGCTGGTAACAAAAGCCTGTAAGGAACTAGATAATGAAGTCACTGTGACTAAGGGGAAGAGCAGGCAGGGAGCAGATGATGAATATAAAGGGACTGGTGGTCTGAGGTGCATTTGTTTTAATGCAAGAAGTGTAGTAGGTAAGGCAGATGAACTTAGGGCTTGGATTAGTACCTGGGAGTATGATGTTATAGCGATTACTGAGACTTGGTTGAGGGAAGGGCATGATTGGCAACTAAATATCCCAGGATATCGATGCTTCAGGCGGGATAGAGAGGGAGGTAAAAGGGGTGGAGGAGTTGCATTACTGGTCAAAGAGGATATCACAGCTGTGCTGAAGGAGGGCACTATGGAGGACTCGAGCAGTGAGGCAATATAGACAGAACTCAGAAATAGGAAGGGTGCGGTAACAATGTTGGGGCTGTACTACAGGCCTCCCAACAGCGAGCGTGAGATAGAGGTACAAATATGTAAACAGATTATGGAAAGATGTAGGAGCAACAGGGTGGTGGTGAAAGGAGATTTTAATTTTCCCAACATTGACTGGGATTCGCTTAGTGTTAGAGGTCCAGATGGAGCAGAATTTGTAAGGAGCATCCAGGAGGGTTTTCTCGAGCAGTATGTAAATAGTCCAACTCGGGAAGGGGCCATACTGGACCTGGTGTTGGGGAATGTGCCCGGCCAGGTTGTTGAGGTTTCAGTCGGGGACTACTTTGGGAATAGTGATCACAATTCCATAAGCTTTAAAATACTCATGGACAAAGACGAGAGTGGTCCTAAAGGAAGAGTGCTAAATTGGGGGAAGGCCAACTATACCAAAATTCGGCAGGAGCTGGGAAATGTAGATTGGGAGCAGCTGTTTGAAGGTAAATCCACATGTGATATGTGGGAGGCTTTTAAAAAGAGGTTGATTAGCGTGCAGGAGAGACATGTTCCTGTGAAAATGAGGGATAGAAATGGCAAGATTAGGGAACCATGGATGACAGGTGAAATTGTGAGACGAGCTAAGAGGAAAAAGGAAGCATACATAAGGTCTAGGCGGCTGATGAAAGACGAAGCTTTGAAAGAATATCGGGAATGTAGGACCAATCTGAAACGAAGAATTAAGAGGGCTAAAAGGGGTCATGAAATATCTTTAGCAAACAGGGTTAAGGAAAATCCCAAAGCCTTTTATTCATATATAAGGAGAAAGAGGGTAACTAGAGAAAGGATTGACCCACTAAAGGACAAAGGAGGAATGTTATGCTTGGACTCAGAGAAAATGGGTGAGATTCTAAACGAGTACTTTGCATCGGTATTCACCGAGGAGAGGGACATGACGGATGTTGAGGTTAGGAACAGATGTTTGATTACTCTAGGTCAAGTCGGCATAAGGAGGGAGGAAGTGTTGGGTATTCTAAAGGGCATTAAGGTGGACAAGTCCCCAGGTCCGGATAGGATCTATCCCAGGTTACTGAGGGAAGCGTGAGAGGAAATAGCTGGGGCCTTAACAGATATCTTTGCAGCATCCTTAAACACGGGTGAGGTCCCGGAGGACTGGAGAATTGCTAATGTTGTCCCCTTGTTTAAGAAGGGTAGCAGGGATAATCCAGGTAATTATAGACCGGTGAGCCTGACGTCAGTGGTAGGGAAGCTGCTGGAGAAGATACTGAGGGATAGAATCTATTCCCATTTGGAAGAAAATGGGCTCATCAGTGATAGGCAACATGGTTTTGTGCAGGGAAGGTCATGTCTTACCAACTTAATAGAATTCTTTGAGGAAGTGACAAAGTTGATTGATGAGGGAAGGGCTGTCGATGTCATATACATGGACTTCAGTAAGGCGTTTGATAAGGTTCCCCATGGCAGGCTGATGGAGAAAGTGAAGGCGCTTGGGGTCCAAGGTGTACTAGCTAGATGGATAAAGAACTGGCTGGGCAACAGGAGACAGAGAGTAGCAGTCGAAGGGAGTTTCTCAAAATGGAGACGTGTGACCAGTGGTGTTCCACAGGGATCCGTGCTGGGACCACTGTTGTTTGTGATATACATTAATGATTTGGAGGAAAGTATAGGTGGACTGATTAGCAAGTTTGCAGACGACACTAAGATTGGTGGAGTAGCAGATAGTGAAGGGGACTGTCAGAGAATACAGCAGAATATAGATAGATTGGAGAGTTGGGCAGAGAAATGGCAGATGGAGTTCAATCAGGGCAAATGCGAGGTGATGCATTTTGGAAGATCCAATTCAAGAGTGAACTATATAGTAAATGGAAAAGTCCTGGGGAAAATTGATGTCCAAAGAGATTTGGGTGTTCAGGTCCACTGTTCCCTGAAGGTGGCAACGCCTTCAGTGCCTGGGGTCTTATCGGTGTTTGTGTCTGTTTCTGTATCTGTCTCCCTCCGTGCCTTGTGTCTGATCGGTGTGTGTGTGTGTGTGTTTGCATAAATGTCTGCCTCAGTGCCTGGGGTCTAATCGATGTGTTTGTATATCTTTCTGCCTCAGTGCCTGGGGTCTTATCGGTGTTTGTGTGTGTTTGTCGATCTGTCTGTCTCAGTGCCTGGGGTCGAATCGATGTCCGTCTTTGCAACTTGGTCTGAACATGTCTACTGACCACCTGTGTTCATCACTGTCAGCTGAACATACATTCAGCAGCCCGAAGAACCCCCTCGAGTGTTATTTAAATGGGCCAGTCATTTGACTTACTTCTGCTGTTGTGCAGTTAGTGGAGGTGCTGTGGATGGTTTTCTGGAGGTTGTGTTGTGAGCTGCTGCAGACATTCAGCGAGACAGAGAATTTGGTGACGCAACTCTGGACGCGGTATGGGGACTGTAGTAACAGTGTCTCTGTGGCTGTCACATGTCCAACAAATGGTGCAGAGCTGCAGAGAGGAGAAGCTCTGTCAAGAGGGAGGAGGTAGAGCCTCTGCCCTACCCAGCCCGGGTTTTCCAATAGCATTTTTCCTACCTACACCTAAACCAGGAGCAGTGTGTGACGTGACTCTGATTCAATAAGGAGGTGGTCACAGAGCTGCGTCACCTCCTGTAACACGATCTGGAGCCACACACCAGGGTGAGGACGAAGCTGTCAGTGACCATTAAGGTCACAGTTTCATTGAACTTCTATGTATCTGGATCTTTCCAAGCAGGAACAGGCGCTGTATCCACATAGAGTCATCGAGAGTAATAGAGTCATTTTTGGCACAGAAGGTGGCCATTCATCCCATCATGTCCATGCTGGCGCTCCATGGAGCAATCCAGTCAGTCCCATTCCCTCGCTCAAACCCTTTAGCAAATCCATGTCCTTCAAGTGCCCACCAGTTTTCATTTGACGTCATTGATTGTCTCTGCTTCCAACACCCCGATGGACAGTGAGTTCCACGTCATTATCACCCGCTGTGCAAAAAAGCTGTTCCTCATATTCACTCTGCATTTCTTGCACCAAAACCTTCAATCTGTGTTCGCTAGTCCTTGTTCCTTCAGTGTATGGGAACAGTTTTTCATTGCCGAAATTATCTAACCCTATCATAATCTTGTAACCTAACCATGTAACTAAAATCTTCCATCCCTGGAACCATTCTGTTAAATCTCCTGTGCACCATTTCAAGGACTTTTACAATCTTTCTGAAATGTGATGACCAGAATTGGACACAATACGTCAGATGAGACCTAAGCAGAGATTTTTAGACATTCATCATAACGTCTCTGCTTTTGCACTCAATACTTCGATTTATGAAATGTAAGATTATATGTCATTTACTAACCACTCTCTCAGTATGTCCTGGCACCTTTAAAGATGGATGCGCATGCACCCAGAGGTCTCGCTGTTCCTGCACACTGTTTACAACTGTGCGATTAAGTCTATATTGCCTTCTTTACCTTTCTGTCAAAATGCCTCATCGCACACTTGCCTCACACTTCCAACTGCCACTTGCTACTTGTCTGCCCATTCCACTCACTATCTATGCCCTGTCGCAACTTCCCTTTCCTACCATGGATCCCCCCATTCTGCACCATTACACCCATCTGAGACGCCCCATCACAGTGTCCCCTTGGAGAAAATCCTGCAATAAAAAGCACCAGCAAAATAATTTTCAAAAACATCTTTATCCAACAACACATCCAATTATACAAACAAAACTGGACGATTCACCCTTTTGTATTCCATTCGTACCTGTCTCATGTATTCGCTCAACTTGCCTAGTGCTCCTACACAGTGTTTCCCCAGTGACTGCAGCATGGCTGGTGGAAGGCTGCTGACCTTCACTGGGGGAGACTGCAGATGGCCTTGCAGGATGTCCTCGAGCAGCTCCAGGCTTTGTGGTATCGGATTCAGACTGCACCACCTCGACATGGACAGCAGCAGCCTGGGCTGGCTGATGGGTAACAGCAAGGACACTGGTGGAGTGACAGTGAAGGGAGAACAAATACTGCCATCCTGAGAGAGGACAGCAGGTTCCTGCTCCACGGAGACACTGTCACTCCCACGGGGTGACACCTCATCAATCCTATTAATCTACTGCATCACAGATTGCTGGACTGCTGTGAGAGCCTGCAAACCACTTTGAACACTGATGTCCACAGTCGTGATTGCAGCATCTGATCCTGCATGGCAGCAAGCATGGATCTCATAACCTCAGACTGAGCTTCCACTGCAGCACTGAGACGTTGGGTGTCTGCTGTCTGTGCTGCAGTGGAAGCTGAAACAATGGTCACCAGACACTGTATCACGGCTGGGTCCGCTAGTGCTGTCATGGAGTTAGTGACCACTTCCACAGGGGAAAGAATGGTCTTCAAGCTCTGTGCAATGTCCTGTGCCATGCTGGAGCTCCCAGACTCCTCCACATTCCTTGACAGTGACAACAGACTGTCTGATAGGCCTGTCAGTGGACAAAATATCGCATTGTACATGTCCATCAGCATTCTCCTTATGCTGTTCCAGCAATGTTCGTATCTGAGTCCTCTGTATTATAACTCGTTTGTGATCTTGCCTTCTGGTGAGCTGACACATGAACTATCCTTTCCTCCTGGCCTGTCTGCAGCTCACTTGTGCTCGGTGACTCACCACGTGCAGATTCCGACTCTATACCAGCCTCTAAGGTACACGCAGTGTAAGTATTTGATCTGGTGACTATGAGTTTCAGACCAAATGATGGGGCTTCACTTTCAATGCTGTGATGCTGCTGTCTGTCTCTCATTCTCCTGCAGCTGCTGTGATTGGGAAGCTGTCAGTTTCGGGTTATCATTGGAAAGTATAAAATCGGAATGGGAGAGTTGGGGTCAGGGATTGGGGATGGGATTGAAAGCAGGGGGTCCATGGTCCCACCATCTGCAGCTTGTACATCATCCCAGACAGCAGGATGAGGGCGAGATGGGAGTTAAGAAGGGACATAAGGCAGAAATATAGCAACATCCTGAATGCTCTCGGTGATGCCGGATGCGACGGGCTCTGTTACAGTTAGTTCCATGATGTGAAGACCTATCTCCTCCCTCAGGCTCAGGGGATGAAGGTATGTCTGGTCCCCGCCGGTTCACTGCTGCTCCCTGTGATTATGGGCCACATTGTCCTGCAAGTGAGAGGGCAGAATGTCACTGGTTATGTTGCACTATGTTTGGGTGATGTACCTGCCATAGCTGAATAGCTGGAGGTATATGGAGGCAGTGAGAGGTGGGTATGAGGCTGGTATCATTGGAAGGTGTGTGAGGGTGAGGTGGAGTATGTGAAAATTAGGTGTGAGTCCTGAGTGTGAGGGACTGCTGATGGGTGAGTGATGGGAGTGTGGTTCATTGAGCAGTGTGAGAGGTGGTGTTGGATGTAGGAGATGCCACGTGCCGATGAATTCACTGACATTGACCACCCGTGGGAGCTTATTAACTTCTTCTGGCTCTGCTGCCAGGTCCTTTGGGCCAGACATCTTGCATTCACCTCCCTGGCCACCTGCTCCCATTCCCTTCAGAGGGCGTTCCTTGAAGGTCTCCACCCCACCCCACACTAACTTGGCGCATCTTCCCCGTCAACCTCATGACTAAGCCTTCCAGCACAATATCCGTGAACCGCAGAGCCCTCTCTCTGCCTGATATTCCATTTGCCTTGTATCCATTTGCAGCAGCAGCCTCCGATGCTTCAGTGAAGCCTCCTTTTAAGTGACAGACTGCCTTTTAAGAGCTGAATCCTGGCTGAAACGCATGCCAGCCTCACACACAGTTAGGTCCCTGTTAAGCGGGCAGACAGACAGCAGCACGGATCACCCCGAGCGGCACGTAGAATTCATGGAAATGATGAGGGAGCAGGAAGTTTGTGTGTCACCTGCCTCAACAGGAAAGGAAAGGGGCAGATCATGATCCCTCGACCCAAAAATCTATTAAAAGCCGATCTTCTCGCTCTTTCCATTTCCCTATCTTTCATTCACACAATCTCTCTCTCTCGACTCTCTAAATCTATTGCTCATAGTATCATAGATTGATGCAGCACAGAAAGATGATTTATGAAGGAAGAGCAGTTGATGTTTATTTATTTTATTTAGGGATACAGACTCTTCAGCCCATCGAGTCGGTGTCGACTAACAACCGCCCATTTATACTAACCGTGCAGCAATCCCATATTCCCCACCACCTACCTACACGAGGGGCAATTTATAATGGCCAATTGACCGATCAACCTGCAAGTCTCCGGCTGTGGGAGGAAACTGGAGTACCCGACGCAAACCCACGCAGTCAAGGGAGAAATTGCAAACTACACACAGGCAGTACCCAGAATCGAACCTGGGTCGCTGGGGTGCTAACCACTGCGCCACGGTGCCGCCATGGAGATGTTATCTATATGGACTGCAGTAAAGCCTTCCAGAAAGTCCCTCATGGCAGATTGGTACAAAAGATGAAGTCACACGGGTACAGAGGTGAGCTGGCAAGATGGATACAGAAGTGGCTCGGCCACAGAAGACAGAGGGTATCAGTGGATGGGTGTTTTTCAGAATGGAGGGATGTGACTAGTGGTGTTCCACAGGGATCAGTGCTGGGACCTTTGCTGTTTGTAGTTTCTATAAATGATTTGGAGGAAAATGTAGCTGGTCTGAGTAGTAAGGAGCTTGGTTGGAGGGTGGACAGGAGCGAAGGCGCACAGGGACTCGGCGTGACAGGGGCTCGGGAGGAGGGTGGACAGGAGCTCCGGGTGGCAAACAGGAGCGAGGGGGGACTGGGGCATGGAGCGGAACGGTGCTCAGGGGGACAGAGGCCCTGGTGGCAGGGGCTCATGTGGAGGGGAGACAGGGGCTCGGGGGAGCGGTGACAGTAGCTCTGGTGGAGGAAATCAGGAGCTCGTGTGGAGGGGAAACAGGGGCTCGGGTGCTCGGTGGACAGGGGCTCGCGGGGCGGGATCTCTGGTGGAGGGCGGACACGGGGTCGGGGGGACAGGGCCTCAGGTGGAGGGTGGAAAGGAGCTCAGGGAAGGAGGGTTTGGGGGGAAAGGAGGACAGCAGCTCTGGGGAGGGGGTACAGGATCTCGGGGGGAGAGGGTGCGGGAGAACGGAGTCAGGGGGGGGCAGGAGCTCGTGGAGAGGGCGGAAAGGAGCTCGGGAGGAGGGGTACAGGAGATCAGGGGGTGGAGGACAGGAGCTTGGGGGAATGGGGGACAGAAGCTCGGGGAAGTGGGGCAGGATCTCGGGGGGAAAGGGCAAGGAGCTCAGGGGGTGAGGGGAATGGATCTTGGGGAGAGTGGGACCAGAGCTCGGGGGCAGCAGGACAGGAGGTCGGGGGAGGAGTGTCAGGAGCTCGGGGTGCAGGGGCTCGTGGAGAGGGGTTTCAGGAGATCAGGGGGAGATGGGACAATACCTCAGGGGGGCAGGGGCTCGGGGGCGTGGGGTGGGCGACCAGGTGCCCAGGTGTACAGGAGCTCTGGAGGAGGGCGGATAGGTGATCAGGGGGAGAGGGGACAGAACCTCAGGGGGGCAACGGCTCAGGGGAAGGGGAACAGGATGTTGGGGGGATACGGACTGGGGGGACGGGGACAGGTGTTTAGTTGGAGGGAATACAGGTTATTGGGGGGAGGGGGGACAGGAGCTCTGGGTACAGGGGCTCGGGGGTAGAGGGGTGGTAGATTCGGGGGAGAGGGGACAGGACCTCAGAGGGGCAAGGGCTCAGGGGGGAGAGGAGACAGGTGCTCAGAGGGAGAGGAGCACTGGGGAAGGGGGGACAGGAAATCAGCGGGAGAGTGAACATGACCTCGGGTGACAGGGGCTCAGGGGCAGGGAGAAGGACAACAGGATCTCAGGGGGAAGGGGGCAGGACCTGAGGGTGGAGGAGTGGCAGGAGCTTGGTGGACAGGGGCTCGTGGGGAGGTGGCACAGGAGATCGGGGGGGGGCAGGGGCTGGCGAGGTGGGAGTCAGGAGTTCGGGGAGGGGGTCCAGGGCCTCACTGGGACATGTGCATGGTGCAGGGGTAAGGTTCAGGGTGGAGGGGGGCATGAACTCGGTGGAACTGGGGCTCGTACTCGGGGGCAGGAGCACAGGGGAGGGTGCCAGGAGCTCGGTAGGAGGCGGGACAGGATCTCAGGAGGCCAGGGGCTCAGGGCATGGGGGACAGGAGCTCGGGGGCAGGTGCTCGGGGGGAGGAGGGAATGGAGCTTAGGAGCAGTAAGGACAGGGGTTCAGGGGGACAGGGGATCGGATGAAGCGGACAGATCTGTGGGGAGCGGGCCAGGAGCTCGGTGGGACAGGTGCTCGGGGGAAGGAGGCAATAGCTCGGGGGGAGGGGAGGCAGGGGCTCTGGAGGAGGGGGACAGGAGCTCAGTGGGAGAGTAGCTCATGGGGACAGGAGCTCGGGCCAGGGGGAAATGAAACTTAGGAGGAAAGGAATTCGTGCGGAGGGGGACAGGAGTCCAGGGGGACAGGGGCTCGGGGGATGTGGTACAGGATCTCAGGGAGAGGGTCACAGGAGTTCAGGGGGACAGGGACTCGGGGGGGAGGATGTGGAGGAGCACATTGGGAAAAGGGGATGGGAGAAAGGAGGTAGAGGACCTCAGGGGGACAGGGGAGGGGGCCAGTATCTCTGGGTTCAGGGGCTCTGGGGAGGAGGTAGATGAGCTCAGTGGGAAAAGGGGCTCGGAGGGAAGGGGGGCAGGAGGTCAATGTTTGAACCTGAACCAAAATCAATTGGCAGTTTATTCTGAACCGATATGTTGTCTTATTTAATCTCGAACAGTTTAGAGCTTTTTGCAACACTTTTCATCAGAAAATGCTTTGCAGCAAACTTTTACTGAGCCCCACTCAGGGGGCAGAAAGATCAAAGCTTCCATCCCCGGCCTGTCCTTAGTCAACACCCACACGCAATCGCTTTCTCCAGGAGTGTCTGATTGGGAATCAGGAAAAGGAAACAGCGTGATATTTAATTTCCAGATCCCAGGGATTGTGACTGTGATTCTAACAGCCTCACCATCAACCTGACTCAGATCCGAAAATGCAACGCAGACAACGCACATTAAAGTAGATAGAACGCTGAACATAGGAAGATATCCCAAGGTGTTGCACAAGAGTGCTAACTGATAAAAGTAACCGAGCCACATTAGGAAATATTAGGACAGGTGACTGAATGCTTCGTCAAAAAGGTAGGCTTTAAAGGAGGAAAGCGAGTAATGGAAACAGATATGTTCAAACATAGAACAGTACAGAACAGCACAGGCCCTTCGGCCCACGATGTTGTGCCGAACCTTTAACCTACTCTAAGATCAAACTACCTACCGACCCTTCATTCTACTATCATCCATGAACCTATCCAAGAGTCGCTTAAATGTCCCCAATGCATCTGCTTCTACTAACACCACTGGCAGCGCATTCCATGCACCCACCACTCTCTGTGCAAAGAACCTACCTCTGACATCTCCCCGAAACCTTCCTCCAATCACCTGAAAATTATGCCCCCTGGTGATAGTCCTTTATGCCCTGGGAAAAAGTCTCTGTCTATCCACTCGATCTATGCCTCTCATTATCTTGTACCCCTCTATCAAGTCACCTCTCATCCTTGTTCGCTCCAATGTGAAAATCCCCAGCTCCCTCAATCTTTCTTCGTAAGACATGCCCTCCAGTCCAGGCAGCATCCTGGTAAATCTCCTCCGCACCCTCTCAAAAGCTTCCACATCCTTTCTATAATTAGGCAACCAGAACTGAACACAATATTGCAAGTGTGGTCGAACCAGGGCCTTATGGAGCTGCAGCATAACCTCGTGGCTCTTGAACTCAATCCCCAGTGTTAATGAAAGCCAACACACCATACGTCTTCTTAACAACCCGATCAACTTGGGTGGCAACTTTGAGCGATCTAAGGACATGGACCCCAAGATCCCTCTGTTCCTCCACACTACCAAGAATCCTGTCTTTAAGCCTGTATTCTGCATTCAAATTCGACCTTCCAAAATGAATCACTTCACACTTTTCAAGGTTGAACTCCATTTGCCACTTCTCAGCCCAGCTCTGCATCCTGTCAATGTCCCGTTGCAACCTGCAAAAGCCTTCCACACGATCTACAACTCCAGCAATCTTCGTGTCATCGGCAAACTTGCTAACCCAGCCTTCCGCTTCCTCATCCAAGTCATTTATAAAAATCACAAAGAGCAGAGGTCCCAGAACAGATCCCTGCAGAACACCACTGGTCACCGAGTTCCATGCTCAATACTTTCTATCTACTACCACCCTCTGTCTTCTATAGGAAAGCCAATTTTGTATCCAGACAGCCAACTTTCCCTGTAACCCATGCCTCCTTACTTTCTGAATAAGCCTACCATGGGGAACCTTATCAAACTCCTTGCTAAAATCCATATACACCACATCCACTGCTCTTCCTTCATCAATGTGTTTTGTCACATCTTCAAAGAATTCAATAAGGCTTGTGAGGCATGACGTGCCCCTCACAAAGCCATGCTGACTGTTTTTAATCAAACCATGCTTTTCCAAATAATCATCAATCCTGTCTCTCAGAATACTCTCCAATAATTTGCCCACTACCGACGTACGACAGACTGGTTTATAATTCCCAGGGTTATCCCTATTCCCTTTCTTGAACTAGGGAATAACATCTGCCACCCTCCAATCATCCGGTACTACTCCAGTGGACAGTGAGGACGCAACGATCATCGCCAAAGGCGCGGCAATCTCTTGCCTCGCTTCCCGTAATATCCTTGGGTACATCCCGTGTTACCCCGGGGACTTATCTATCCTCATATCATTCAAACCTTCCAGAGCATCCTCCCTCTTGGCCTCAACCTGTTCGAGCATATCAGCCTGTTCCACGCTGCCCTCACAAACGATCAGGTTCCTCTCACCAGTGAATACTGAAGCAAAGTATTCATTTAGGACCTCCCCTACCTCCTCCGACTCCAGGCACAAGTTCCCTCCACTATCCCTGATCGGCCCTACCCTCACTCTGGCCATCCTCTTGTTCCTCACATAAGTGTAGAACGCCTTGGGATTTTCCTTAATCCTTCCCGCCAAGACTTTTTCATGTCCCCTTCTAGTTCTCCGAAGTCCATTCTTCAGTTCCGTCCTGGCTTTCTTGTAACCCTCTAGAGCCCTGTATGATCATTGCTTCCTCAACCTTAAGGAAGCTTCCTTCTTCCTCTTGACTAGATGTTCCACATCTCTTGTCATCAAAGGTTCCTTCACCCGACCATCCCTTCCTTGCCTCATCGGGACAAACCTATCCAGCAGTCGCAGCAAGTGCTCCCGAAACAACCTCCACATTTCTGTCGTGCATTTCCCTGAGAACATCTGTCCCCAATTAATGCTCCCCAATTCCTGCCTATTAGCATTGTAGTTCCCCCTCTCCCAATTAAATATTTTCCCTTCCAGTCTGCTCCTGTCCATCTCCATGACTATAGTAAAGGTGAGGGAGTTGTGATCACTGTCACCGAAATGCTCTCCCACCGAGAGATCTGCCACCTGGCCTGTTTCATTGCCAAGCATCAAGTCCAACACAGCCTCCCCTCTAGTCGGCCTATCTACATATTGAGTCAGGAAACCTTCCTGGACACACCTGACAGAAACTGCTCCATCCAAACTATTTGCACTCAGGAGGTTCCAACCAATATTAGGGAAGTTGAAGTATCCCATGACAACAACCCTGTTACTTCTGCACCTTTCCAAAATCTGCCTCCCAATCTGTTCCTCTGTGTCTCTGTTGCTATTGGGGAGTCCAAAAAAACTCCCAACAAAGTGACTGCTCCTTTCCTGTTTCTGACCTCCACCCATAATGACTCAGTAGACAAACCGTCCTCGACGACCTCCCTTTCTGCAGCTGTGATACTATCCCTGATTATCAATGCCACTCCCCCATCTCTTTTACCTCCCTCCCTATTCCATTTGAAGCATCTGAACTCCGGAACATCGAACATCCATTCCTGCCCCTGTGATATTCACGTCTCCGTAATGGCCACAACATCGTAGCTCTAAGTACTGATCCATGCTCTCAGTTCATCACCCTTATTCCTGACACTTCTGGCGATAAAATAGACACACTTCAACCCATCATACTGGCTGCAACTTTGTCGTGTCAATTCTCTAACCTTCCTCACAGACCCTCTGCACTCGGTATCTCCCTGTTCAACAGCTGCCCCATCCACTGATCCATAGCTCCGGTTCCCATCCCCCTGCCAAATTGATTTAAACCCGCCCGAAGCGCTCGAGCAAACCTCCCGCCCAGAATATTGGTGCCCCTCCAGTTCAGATGCAACCCGTCCCTCTTGTACAGGTCCCACCTTCCCCAGAAGGTATCCCAGTGATCCACATATCTGAAGCCCTCCCTGCTACACATGCTCTGCAGCCACGTGTTCAGCTGCACTCTCTCCCTGTTTCTCGCCTCACTAGCACGTGGCACCGGTATGAATCTTGAGATTACTACTCTGCTCATCCTGCCTTTTAGCTTCCAACCTAACTCCCTATATTCTCTTTTCTGCTCCTCATCCCTTTTCCTAGCTATGTCATTGGTACCGATATGTACCACGACCTCTGGCTGCT
The DNA here is from genome assembly GCF_036365525.1 of Heterodontus francisci. Classification (NCBI taxonomy): domain Eukaryota; kingdom Metazoa; phylum Chordata; class Chondrichthyes; order Heterodontiformes; family Heterodontidae; genus Heterodontus; species Heterodontus francisci. The sequence continues at coordinate 1,000,542 of NW_027140486.1, forward strand.
AGCGGGGAAATTCCAGAGCTCAGAGCCAAGGCAGCTGAAAGCACCACAGCACCACAGAAATATTATGGCACAGAAGGAGGCCATTCAGCCCGTCGCGTCCGTGCCGGCCTAAAAACGCTAGCTGCCCAATCTAATCCCACCTTCCAGCACCTGCTCCATAGCCTTGCCGGTTACAGCACTTCAGGTGCATGCCCAGGTGACTTTTTAAAAGAATTAAGAGTTTCTGCCTCCACCACCGTCCCTGGCCGTGAATTCCAGATACTTACCACCCTCTGGGTGAAATAATTTTCCTCATGTCTTCTCTAATCCTTCTATCAATCACCTTAAATCCGTACCCCCGGTAATTGACTTTCCATTTGCGGAACAAGTCCTTCCTGTCCACTCTATCTATGCACCTCATAATTTTTTACACCTCTACTAACTTGCTCGTCAGCCTGCTCTGTTCTAAGGAAAACATCCCTAGCCTACCCAATCTTTCCTCATCGCTGCAACTTTCAAGTTTAGGAACCATTCTTGTAGTTCTCCCCTGTACTCTCTCCAGAGCAATAATGTCCTTCCTGTAATGTGGTGACCAGAACTGTACGCAATACTGCAGCTGTGGCCTAATCAGCGTTTCATACAGTTCCAGCACCACATCCCTGCTTTTGAAACTTATACCTCGGCCAATAAAGGAAAACATTCCATTTGCCTTCTTCACAATCGAACTACCTGTCCTGCCACCTTCAGGGATCTGTGGACATGCATTCCAAGGTCTCTCACTTCTTCTACCCCTCTCAATATCTTCCCGGTTATTGTGTATTCCGTCCCTGTATTTGCCCTCCAACGTGCATTATCTCAGACTTCTCTGGATTGAAATCCATTTGCCACTTATTCTCCCACTCACTCAAACCATTGATATCTTTCTGGAGTCTACTGCTATCCTCTTCATTATCAACTACATGGCCAATTTTTGTGTCATCAGCAAATTTCCCAATCATGCCTCCCATATTTAAGTCAAAATCATTGATATATACGACAAACAGTAAGGGACCCAACACTGAGCCCTGTGGAACACCACTGGAAACAGCTTTGCATTCACACAAAAAATGTCATCCGTTGAATACTACCCTTTGTTTCCCGGTTCTGAGCCAATTCTGGATCCAACCGACCACATTCCGTTGTATCCCATGTGCTTTCACTGTCCTGACCAGTCTGCCATGTGGAGCCTGATCAAATGCCTTACTAAAATCCATATAGAGCAAGCCTACTGCACTACCCTCATCAATCTTTCGTGTTACATCCTCAAAACACTCAATTGGGTTCGTAAAGTGTGGCCTTCCCTGAACAAATCCATGATGATTATCCCTGACAAATCCATGCCTTTCTAAGTGGCAGTTTATCCTGTCCCTCAGGATAGTTTCTAACTATTTACCCACCACCGAGGTCAGACTGTCGGGCCTATAATTGTTTGGTCTATCCCTTGAACAATATCTAAACAATCGTACAACGTTTGCATAACGCTAATCGTCTGGTACCTCGCATGTATCTGGTGAGGATTTGAAGATGATCCTGGGAGCATCTGCGATTTCTCCATGTCTTCCTTTAATGACCTGGGATGCAATCCATCCGTCCCTTGGGATTAATCCACTTTCAGGGATGCCAGACCCTCCAATACTTCCTCTCTCATTATGCTGATCGTATCTAATATTGTACACTGCTCCTTTTTAACTACAATGTCCACATCATCCCTCTCCTTTGTGAAGACAGAGACAACAAACTCATTATGAGCATTTCCCGCATCTTCTGCATCCATGTATAAGTTCCCTTGTGCATGTCAGATAGGCTTGACCTTTTTCCTTTGTTATCCTCTTGCTCTTAATGTAGGTTTTCCTTGATTTTATTTGCCAATGATTCTTCATGTCCTCGCGTTGCTTTTCTAATTTCTTTTTTTTCCCTTCACCCCTGCAATTTTTATCCTCTAAGCTTTCTAAAGTATTAAGTCTTTGTGATCTTCATAAGATTTCATTTTCTGCTTTAACTTACCCGTCAAGATATTAGATAACCAGCGGTTCTAGATTTGATAGTACAATCCATTATATTTGTGTGGATATGCCGACATGGCTCCTTAGATAGCACCTTCCAAACCCGCGACCTCTACCAACTAGAAGGACAAGGGCATCAAATACATGGGAACACCACCACCTGCAAGGTCCCCTCCAAGTCACACACCATCCTGACTTGGAACTGTATCGCCGTTCCTTCACTGTCGCTGGGTTAAAATCCTGGAAATCCCTTCCTAACAGCACTGTGGGTGTACCTACCCCAAATGGACTGCAGAGGTTCAAGAAGGCAGCTCACCACCACCTTCTCAAGGGCAATTAGGAATGGGCAATAAATACTGGCCTGGCCAGCGATGCCCACATCCCATGAATGAATTTAAAAAAAAAACACTGTGTCTGCAGTATCTCACTTTTGAATGCATCCCACTGGTTTACCACTGATTTTCCTTTACGTCGCTGCATCCAGTCCACTTTAGCCAGGTCAGCTCGCAGTTTCATACAATTTGCCTTCCCCCAATTTAGAACCCGTATACCTGTTTTATATGTTTTTCCTTTTCCATGATTATGCTAAGAGATAATGGATTATGGTAACCATCTCCAAAGTGGTCAACCACTGTTACTTCCTCCACTTGCCCAGCTTCATTACTGAGGACTAAATCTAGAATCGTGCCACCTCTCGTTGGGCTTGTTACGTGCTAGCTGAAAAAAGTTCTGTTGATGCAGTTCAAGAATGTTGTCCCCGCTGTACTTTTCACACTGTATGTATCCCAGTTGATATTGGCGTAGTTGAAATACCTAACCTTTTTTGCCTATAGTTTTTGCACTCAGCAATTTGCCTACATATTTGTTCTTCTACCTTTCTTTCTTTTGGGCCTCCTTATCTCGAGAGACAATGGATACGCGCCTGGAGGTGGTCAGTGGTTTGTGAAGCAGCGCCTGGAGTGGCTATAAAGGCCAATTCTGGAGTGACAGGCTCTTCCACAGGTGCTGCAGAGAAATTTGTTTGTTGGGGCTGTTGCACAGTTGGCTCTCCCCTTGCACCTCTGTCTTTTTTCCTGCCAACTACTAAGTCTCTTCGACTCGCCACAATTTAGCCCTGTCTTTATGGCTGCCCGCCAGCTCTGGCGAATGCTGGCAACTGACTCCCACGACTTATGATCAATGTCACACGATTTCATGTCGCGTTTGCAGACGTCTTTATAACGGAGACATGGACGGCCGGTGGGTCTGATACCAGTGGCGAGCTCGCTGTACAATGTGTCTTTGGGGATCCTGCCATCTTCCATGCGGCTCACATGGCCAAGCCATCTCAAGCGCCGCTGACTCAGTAGTGTGTATAAGCTGGGGATGTTGGCCGCTTTAAGGACTTCTGTGTTGGAGATATAGTCCTGCCACCTGATGCCAAGTATTCTCCGAAGGCAGCGAAGATGGAATGAATTGAGACGTCGCTCTTGGCTGGCATACGTTGTCCAGGCCTCGCTGCCGTAGAGCAAGGTACTGAGGACACAGGCCTGATACACTCGGACTTTTGTGTTCCGTGTCAGTGCGCCATTTTCCCACACTCTCTTGGCCAGTCTGAACATAGCAGTGGAAGCCTTACCCATGCGCTTGTTGATTTCTGCATCTAGAGACAGGTTACTGGTGATAGTTGAGCCTAGGTAGGTGAACTCTTGAACCACTTCCAGAGCGTGGTCGCCAATATTGATGGATGGAGCATTTCTGACATCCTGCCCCATGATGTTCGTTTTCTTGAGGCTGATGGTTAGGCCGATGGTTACTACCTCTTACTATTTAGGGATCTGTAGTATACTCCTAGTAGTGTGGCTGCCACTTCTTTTTTTATTTCTGAGCAGCACGCGCATGGCCTCATTTGATGATTCTTTAGCATATCACTTAACTGGGAGCAGAGCAGAGCGGCGGCTGGCGGACCTGCGTGGAAGCTGATCCGGAGCTGCGGCAGAACTCCCTGTGTCTCTCAGCGCGCGCTGAGACTCGGAAAGAGGAAAATCAACTTACAGTGACATCACGAAAATTCTGCAAGGTGATTGGTTGGGTAAGGAACAGCTGTTAATGCATTTTAAGTGCTTGAAAATGGGAAGCTTTTTTTCAAAAAAGCTCAAATGATAAAGTGACCAGTACTACTTAAATTAATGTAATTTATTTAGGGCTTTAGATTGTACTGGGTAGTGTTGCAGTCGAACAAGACCCCTAGTGTAATTAGTATTTTTTAAAGGGAGCCACTAAATTAATCTAAGTTTACTCATGGAAGGAGAGCTCAGAACCGTGGTACGCTCCTCCAGCACTATGTGGGAAATCAGGGATGCTTCCAGTGTCCCTGACAACCATGTGTGCATGAAGTGTATCCATCTGCAGCAACAGACTACCCACATTACGGAGCTAGAACTGCGGGTTGATTCACTGTGGAGCACCCGCGATGCTGAGGACGTCGTGGATAGCATGTTTGGAAAAGTGGTCACACCGCATGTAATGGCAGCACAGGCAGAAAAGGGATGGGTGACCACCAGGCGGAGTAGTAGGCGCGGGTAGGTAGTACATGAGTCCCCTGTGGGCATCCCCCTCTCAAACAGATATAGCGCTTTGGATGCAGTTGGGAGGGGCGTGGGGGGAGCGGTGCGTTGGAAAGACCTCTCAAGGAAAGCACCAACAGCCAAGTCCGTGGCACCAGGGATGGCTCTGCTGCACAGCAGGGGAGAAAAAGAGTGGAAGAGCTATCGCGATAGGAGATTACATCGTAAGGGGTGCAGATCGGCTTTTCTGTGGCCACAAACGTGACTCCAGGATGTTATTATGCCTGCCTGGTGCTAGGGTCAAGGATGTCACGGAGCAGCTGCAGGACATTTTGAAGGAGGGGGTGAGCAGCCAGAAGTCGTTGAACACATTGGTACCAAAGACAAAGGTATAAAAAGGGATGAGGTCCTGCAACAAGATCTTAGGGAGCTCGGTAGCAGATTAAAAAGCAGGACCTCTAAGGTTGTAATCTCTGGATTACTCCCAGTACCACGTACTAGTGAGTTCAGAAATAGGAGGAAAGAGCAGATGAATGTGTGGCTGACGAGATGGGGCAGGAGGGAGTGCTTTAGTTTCCTGGATCACTGGGTCTGTTTCTGGAAAAAGGTGGGACCTGTACAAGTTGGACGGATTGCACCTGAACCAGAATGGAACAAGCATCCTTGCTGGAAGATTTGCTAGTTATGTTGGGAGTTTGGGGGTGGGCGGGGATAAACGAATTTGATAGGGGCATGGGATACAGAGTGGAGGCACAGATATGGGGCAATATGGAACAGATAGTGAGTCTGCCTGGAAGGCAGAGCAGATATAAACCTGGTAAACACAAGGGAAAATCTATTTCAATGACGGGAGTCTTACTTGAGGGATTAAGATATTATTGCTATCACAGAGACATGGTTGAGGGAGGGACATGACTGGCAGCTCAATATTCCAAGGTATAAAATCTTCAGACGTGACATGGGAGGGGGTAAAAGAGGAGGTGGCATTGCACTGTTGATCAAGGGGTCAATTACTGCAGTAAGGAGGGATGATATCTTAGAAGGTTCCTCAAATTAGGCCATTTGGATCGAACTTTAAAACAAAAGTGGGGCAATCACTTGGCTGGGAGTGTACTACAGGCTTCCAAACAGTCAGGAAGGGATAGAAGAGCAGATATGTAGGCAAATCTCTGAGAGGTGTAAAAATAATAAGGTTTCTCAACTTCCCCAATATTAACTGGGATAGTCTTAGTGAAAAACGCTTAAAGGGGGAGGAATTCTTAAAATGCATATAGGAGAGCTTTTTGAGCCAGTCTGTAGAAATTTCGACAATGGAAGGAGCAATACTGGACCTAATCCTAGGGAATGAAGCCGATCAAGTGGTAGAAGTGTCAGTGGAGGAGCACTTTGGGGCCAGTGACCATAACACTATTAACTTCAAGATAGTTATGGAAAAGGATAGGACTGGTCCTCAGGTTGAAGCCTTAAGTTGGGGGAAAGCTAATTTCGATGGCATCAGGCAGGAACTCTCTGAAGTTGAATGGGAGAGGCTTTTTAAGGTAAAGCGACGTCTGGCAAGTGGGAGGCTTTTAAAAGTGAGATAGGAAGAGTTCAGGGACGACATGTTCCTGTTAGATTGAAGGACAAGACTGGCAAGTTTTGGGAACCTGTGTTGACGAGGGATATTGAGGGTCTGGTCAGGACAAAGAAGGAGGCATATGTCAAGGACAGGCAGCTGGTATCAAGCGAGTATTTCGAGGAGTATAAGGGATGTAGGAGTACACTTAAGGAAATTAGGAGGGCGAAAAGGGGCCATGATATTTCCCTGGAAGGTAAGATAAAGAAGATTCTAAAAGATTCAATAAGTATATTAAGAGTAAAAGGGTATCTAGGGAGAGATTAAGTCCCCTTCACGATCAGCGTTGTGATCTATGTCTGGAGCCATGGGAAATGGGTGAGGTCTTAAATGAATACTTCTCTTCTGCATTTACCGTGGAGCAGGTCACGGATCCCAGTGAGTTCAAGGGAGGGAACAGCGATATCCTGGAGCATATCAGCATTACAAAGGAGCAGGTGTTGGAGGTTTTGAAGTGCATTCTTCTTTTGCCTCCCGGTCTCGAGAGACAATGGGTAAGCGCCTGGAGGTGGTCAGTGGTTTTTGCTGCTGCTCCTGGAGAGGCTATAACGGCCAATTCCAGACTGACAGACGCGTCCACAGGTGCTATAGATAAAATTGGTTGTTGGGGCTGTTACACAGTTGGCTTTCCCCTTGCGCTTCTGTCTTTTTTCCTGCCAACTGCTAAGTCTCTTCAACACGCCACAATTTAGCCCGGCCTTTATGGCTGCCCACCAGCTCTGGCGATCGCTGGCAACTGACTCCCACGACTTGTGATCAATGTCATAGGACTTTGTGTCGCCTTTGTAGACGTCTTTAAAGCGGAGACATAGACGGCCGGTGGGTCCGATACCAGTGACGAGCTCGCTGCACAATGTGTCCTTCGGGATCCTGCCATCTTCCATGTGGCTCACATGGCAAAGCCATCTCAAGCGCCGCTGGCTCAGTAGGCTGTATATGCTGGGGATGTTTGTCGCCTCGAGGACTTCTGCGTTGGAGATACGGTCCTGCCACCTGATTCCAAGGTTTCTTCGGAGGCAGCAAAGATGGAATGAATTGAGACGTAGCTCTTGCCTGACATACGTTGTCCAGGCCTCGCTGCTGTAGAGTAAAGTATTGAGGACACAGGCTTGATACACTCGAACTTTTGTGTTCCGTGTCAGTGCACCATTTTCCCACACTCACTTGGCCAGTCTGGACAAAGCAGTGGAAGCCTTTCTCATGCGCTTCATTTCTGCATCGAGAGACTAGTTACTGGTGATAGATGAGCCTAGGTAGGTGACCTCCTGAACCACTTCCAGGGCATGGTCGCCAATATTGATGGATGAAGCATTTCTAACGTCCTGACCCATGATGTTCATTTTCTTGAGGCTGATGGTTAGGCTAAATTCGTTGCAGGCAGCCGCAATCCTGTCGATGAGTCTCTGCAGACACTGTTCAGTGTGAGATGTTAATGCCGCATCGTCAGCAAAGAGGGGTTCCCTGATGAGGACTTTCCATACCTTGGTCTTCGCTCTAAGATGGGCAAGGTTGAACAACCTGCCACCTGATCTTGTGTGCATGAAAATTCCTTCTTCTGAAGACTTGAACGCTTGTGAGAGCAGCAGGGAGAAGAAGATCCCAAACAGTGTAGGTGCGAGAACATAGCCCTGTTTTAAGAATGTTTAGGATTATGGGGAAAAAGGCAGGGAAATGAATTACTCACTCGGAGAACTGGTGCAGATACAATGGGCTGAATGGGCTCCATCTGTGCTGTAACAGCTTTGTGATTCTCTGTGATTCTGTCATAATCTTATACACTTCTCGGAAATATTCCCTCAATCTCAATTACTCCAGGGAGAACAACCCCAGCTTTTCCAACCTAGTATTGTAACAAAATCCCCATCCCTGGAACTATTCTGGTAATTCTCCTCTGCACCCTCTCAAGGGTAAAGTATGATGACCAGAGCTGGACACAATACTCCACTTGGGGCCTAACCAGAGTTTTACACATTTTCAGCATGACTTCCTGCTTTGTACTCTATGCCTCTATTTAAGAAGATCAAGATCTCATATGCTTTGTAGTCATTCTCTCAATATGTCCTGCCACCTTCAGAGATCTCTGCACATCCACACACATGTTCATCTGTTCCTGCACACTCTTTAGAACTGTACCATTCTGTTTGCATCGCCTCACACTATTGCGACTTCTAAAATGCATCACCTCACATTCCTCTGTATTAAATTCGATCTGCCACTTCTCTGTCCATTCTGATAGCCTATCTATATCCTGTTGTAGGCAGGTTGCATCATCCTCACTGTTTACCACTCCTCCAAGTTTGGTGTCATCGGCAAATTTTGAGATTCTACTTTGAATTCCAAGATTGAAGTTTTGGTTCAACTGAACCTGAATAGACTATTATATGAAAGTCCATGTACACCCCATCAACAGCATTACCCTTATCAACTCTCTCAGTTACCACCTCAAAAACTCCAGCAAGTCAGTTAAACATGATTTTCCCTTAAAGAAATCCATGCTGGCTTTTCTTAATTAACTTGCATCTGTCCACGTGACTATTGATTTTGTCCCAAATTATTTTTTCTGGAAGATTTCCCACCACTGTAGTTAAACTGACTGGCCTGTCATGGCTGGGCTTATCTTTACACCCTCTTTTGAACAAGGGTGTAACGTTTGCAATTCTCCAGCCCTCTGTCATCACCCCCGAGTCCAAGAAAGATTGAAAAATGATGGTTTGTACCTCTGCGATTTCCACCCTCACTTCCCTCAGTATCCTTGGATGCATGTTATCTTTTCCTGGTGCATTATCCACGATAAGTACAGATAGCATATCTAATACTTCCTCTTTCTCAATTTCAAACCAGTCTAGTGTTTGCCCCACCTCGTCTTTCAACATTGCCTGGGTTGCATCTTAGAATCATAGAAAGATTATGGCACGTAAAGAGACCACTTGGCCCATCGTGTCTCTGCCAGCTGAAAACTATCCACCCATTCTAATCCCACTTTCCAGCATTTGATAGATTATGGCACATGAGGTGCATATTACATTTGGAATGAGTTGTGGGTTACTGCCTCAACAAACCTTTCGGGCAATGAATTCCAGACTCCCACCACCCTCTGGGAGAAAGTAAAGTCCTCATCTCCCCTATAGTCTTTCTACCAAGCACTTTAAATCCATGTCACTTCGTCACTGACCTCTCAGATAAGGTGAATAGACCCTTCACCTCCACTCTATCCAGGCCCCACGCAATTTTGTAAATTTGAATCAGATTTCCCCTCTGCCTTCTCTGTTCCAAGGAGAACAGCCCCAGACTATCCAACCTTTCCTCATAGCTGAATTTTTCCAGTCCTGGCAACATCCTCATAAATCTCCTCTGTAATCACTCTAGTGCAATTACATCCTTTCTGTAATGTGGTGACCAGAACTGCACACAGTACTCAAATTGCAGCCTAACCAGTGAGTTATACAGTCCCAGCGTAACCTCCCTGCTCTTATATTTTATACTTCAGCTAATAAAGGAAATAATTCCATATCTTCTGCCTTGCAAAAGATAGATGCAAAGTATTTATTTAGTGCCTCAACTATGCCCTCCGCCTCCATGTGTAAATCTCCTTTATGGTCCCGAATCGGCCCCATTCCTCCTTTTACTAACCTTTTGTTATTTACAAGCCTATAGAAACTTTGGAATTTCCTTTAATGCTAGCTGCCAGTCTCTTTTCTTGCGCTCCTTTTGCTTCTCTTATTTGCTTTTTCACTTCTCTTCTGGACCTTCTATATTCAGCCTGGTTCTCAAAAGTATTTTTATCTGGCAAATGTCAGAAGTTTGAATATCAGTGAATAAACATGTCAACTTTCGTGCAACCTTCAAAGATCTGTCTCTTCATTTAATCCATTTGTCTACATTGCCTTCCCTTACACTTCCTACCCAAATGTCTCACTTCACACTTCACTGTGTTAAATTATATTTGCCATTCGCCTGACTATTTCCCAAGTCAGTCTCTGTCCTCCTGAAGTCTGTTACTATCCTTCTCACTGTTTATTAACATTTATGAGTTTCCCCCTGTGCATAAGCCCATTGTATTAACATACAGCAACAGTGATCCCAACACTGGGGTACCCCACTGTGTACATCACTCCTGACTGAAAAATAACCATTCTCCACTACTTTCTGCTTTCTGTCACTGAGCTAATTTCCTGCATTCTGGCATTGAAAATAAAAGAGAATACATCCATTTATGTACCGCCTTTCATGGCCACTGCAAGTCCCAAAGCCATTTGCAACCAATGAGTACGTTTCAAAGCGTGGTCAGTCTTGTAATGTAGGACGCACAACAACGGATTTCCTGTTACGACCACGTGAGAAATGTGACTAGGGTTCTTTTCCTGTCGTTACCTGGCATTATTGAAACCGGGTTAAATTTTAAACGCACTGTGTTTTGAGCTTCCACTTTGTGAATCCTTGTTGACAACTTTACAATCATAAGGCAATAAGAAATTAACACAAACAGGCTTTCTTTGTTTAAAGAAGAATGAAAGAAATTTATTAAACCTTCAGCCTAAACTCCAGTATGGTTCACGCCCACGGATATACAATGTGTCCACACTAGCATGCACATGCAATATAAACATGCAAATAGGGGCAGAAAAGAGCAGAACAGAAGATAAGTAGAACGGCCTGAGGCAATATCTTGTCACTGTTTCTCGAGCTCGCTGTATTCCTTGATTGAGTATCTGATCTTTCATTTCGTTGGGACCCAGTAGACTTGGTAAAACCTTGTTCACGGAGGAAACCATTCTCTCTTTAAGTTTCATGTGTTTTTACAAGATTCAGTCCGTGGGAAAAGATGAAGGCCGGCAGACAGGAGAGGTGATGTTCTCAGTCCATGAGCACATGTTGTTCTGAGTTCAAAATCTGTTTTCCAGTTTAAAACACCCCGAGTCGTCCAGCAGGTGTTCCCGTGACCGACTGGCCTGACCAGGTCTCTTTCTGTGTATTGCGACAGGTACTGGCTCTTTTTGTTTTCACATTGTCTGGTCGTATTCAAACGTCTTTCCAGTCATGGACTTACAATGTTTAAGTTTTAATGTTCATGTGGTGAAATAATGTGTGCCTCTGTCTTGGCAGATGGGGGTTTGCCTGACCCCTCCACACCCAGGGGAACGAAGTGCCATTTAAAGACAAGCCGTGCATTTCATAACAGAGTCTCAGAAATAGATGATATAGAAAGTCCATTCATTCACCAATCTTGAGCTTATTAAACATGGACTGTTCTAGGTGCCAAGTCTGCTTTAATCTTTCCCTTTCTTTACCCTCAGGAGAATTGTGGGTGTGGCAGCGGGTCTATCCTGAACTCCCTGATTCATGCAAAGACTTTTGTCTTCAGGAGATGTGTGGTTCCCTTTCTCTCTGACTGTGGGGGGAAGAGTAATTGTTACTCTCTGCTTTGATCTCTGGGACAGTCCTACCTGCAGGTATTTGTGACACTTCGACTACGTGGGTAAGGAGGACTTTGCAGGGTCGACAGGGCTGGGTTTGTCGTTGTCCTTTCTAGTGCCTAGGTCGATGCCGGGTGGGCCATCCAGTTTCATTCCTTTTTATTGCCTTCGTAGAAATGAGATGCAACTGAGTGGCTGGCTAGGCCATTTCAGAGGGCCTTATTGCTGTGGGTCTGGAGTAACATGTAGGTCAGACCAGGTAAGGTCAGCAGATTTATTTCCTTGAAGGACATTCGTGAACCTTGAATGTCACTGGAGGGTTTCCATCTTCTATCACTCCCATATCCAAAGATGACTGAAAGATTCTGACCAGTGCCTCTGCTATTTCCAGCATATCTTTCCTCAGCAACCCTCATACATCCCATCCAGACCAGGGAAATATTCAACTTTGTTGCGGTGCAAAAAGTTTTAGATTTAAAGTGGTTAACTAAACCTGTTTATTCAGTGACTGTAAATAATGTCAGTCTCCATGGACCTGAATTGAGTCATTGGAGGGTTTCCTTCTTCTGTTAATAAGGGGCTCCTTTCAATGTGTTATTTCATAGTATCAGCGGGAGCATCACCTCCGGCACTAACAGATATCAGTGACTTGAGAAGAGAGTGACAGGATGGATCAGAATCTGAGAACAATAGATTGGAATGTTACAACAATGGATCAGAATCTGAGAACAACAGATTAGAATGTTACAACAATGGACAGCAGGACTTTCTGCACTTGATTTGGCCTGCTTGCTGTAGATTGGATAACATTAGAATATCGGGTCTATTATGCTCTGAGGATGATTCAATGTATTTATTATCCATCCTCGCTATTATTGGTGTCCCTGGTAAGTCTCAGTATCCTGCTATTAGATTCATTAACCATATTTCACTGATTTCGGGTTATTGCCAATTAAAAGCATGAGAAGATTGTCGTCATTGTCTTCAGCTTCTGTCACAAACTCTATTCCCTATCCACAATCTGCATCCCCCTCACTGGCCATTGACTGAGGTGGAACCAGGACGTTTACAATCTCTGGTAGCTGTTTAATGCTGAGCTGAGTTCATCCCCATATTCTCTCCATCCCCCACTCTGCCTATTGTTACGGCCAGGTAAACAGGGGTCACAGTCGCTCCTCTTGTCCTTCCTCGTATTTGACCGCAATAGTGTTTGTCCTTTTTAAACAGTGGATGTGCTTACCATCTCAGTGAATGTTTTACTTTTTGCCTTTGGTGTGATGGTGAAGGAACCGATCGGACAGGCTTTCTTGAGTTTAAACACGAAAGAGCTGAGTTTATTATACACAACAATCTAAACCCGATCTAAATAAAATCATGAAAAAAACACTGCGTATTTATGCACACACTCACATGAGAATCACACAGAAATGGTTTACAGAGTGAGAAGTATATTTGTGGTTGGATTGGAGTCCAGAATTAATATTTTTAAAATATTCTGTGTGGATGTACGATTCGGTGGTTTTCTGGCTGAAGTTGTATTCTTGAAGTCTTTGGCTGGTTAAAGTGCATTTGTGGCAGGCCCACATGGCTCAGTGTTCACTTGGAGGTGGTTTTCTTCCCCTGGTTACTCTGTCTGTAGCAATATGTAGGCTTGGAGGTCCCACAGTCACATGTGGTTTTCAAACTTGTGATGTTAGGTGGAGAGAGAGACAGACTGAGAGGTGGGGGTGGGGGGCGGGGACACAGCCCTTCTGCTTCCGCACAGTTTGAATCACTGGCTTGTCTGTCTTTGTCCAAGGCAAATTCCCAGCTTTCACAGAGATGGACAGACGGTCCCATGACTGCCTCACTGTATTCTTTGTACCCTTATAATGAGATTCAAGCTTAGAAATTCTACGTCCCCAGGGCTTAGTCTACCAGTATTTACTGTTGGAGAAGTTGGCTCTTTCAAAGTCAATGTGTCAGGATGTAAGCTTAGGTAATTCAATCACTAGAGCAAGCCAATGATGTCGGTCCAGGCTCATAAGATATGTGTCTCCTGTTGGAGGCCTTGGAATGTGAAAAGGTGTTTCAGAAAACAATTGTGGTAGCCAGCTTGGCTGCCAGTTTTTTCAAGGTTAACTGCAGGATTTTCTCCATTAAATGATTAGTGCAAGTTTCCAAACGATAAATTAAAATTCCTCATTGGGCATATGGTGGTATCTTGACACTGCCGCAGCACATGGAAAGCAAAGTGAGACTCGGAACATTTCATGACAGAATTGTGGGAACAAATGGAATGAAACACTCATTCATTCTCAATAATAACTTCTCAAATTCACAGATTAATCTTAGAATTACTGCAGCTGACATTTTCTGTTTCAGTTGTACTGATATAATTGTGTTGGAGTTTCGTCTGGGATGTATATGTGTCAGGTTTGATTCTGGCTGTTCTTGCAGAGTTCTGCTTTGAACTGTTGGGTTATATTTGCTTTGGGTTTGGGACCTGATCATTGGGTTCTTCAGTGGGTAGATCCACACTGACCTTACTTTTAGCGTTCTGGTGAGGTACACAAGTGCTGTTTACTTTAGGGTATTTTCCGTTCCCTTTCCCCTTTACTATGGGAAGGATCTTTTTTTCTGATCTGCCCTATGTCCTCAGAGTCATTACCACACACAAGTCTCTGTCCAACTTACACTGGACTCTCTTGCGACACTTTGACGAGGTGAGGAATCTTCCACAGCATTGGCATCGTTTTTGGGAAGTTTCCTTGCCCTTGCACGTTTCTGTAATTGCTGTTAGCAGCCTTTTGAGGGTGCTTCTTTGACCTGCATTTAAGGAAGAGAGCGTGTGGTCTAATCTATCTAACATTTCAGGGTTGGCTAATCGGAGAGTTGGGGATTCTAGTTGGGAATTCTTCTGGCCCTCCACTAACCTGTCCTCACTGTCCTTTCCAATTCTTCCCTCCTGTCTGTCTGACAGATCTGTACTTGTCTGTCCCCTCCACTGCCTTTACTTTTTTCCTTTCGTCTGGGTGTCAATTAAATAATTTACCTGAGTATTCCTTTTGCCACTCGATATGAACCACTGAACCGGGATTTCAGGGGTTCACCCTGCAGTTGGAATAGTAACAATACATGGTCTCTGGGCTGAAATGTTCTAGCCTTGGCATTTTTGCCTGCTTATCTTTTCATAGCTGCCTGGGAGGTCTTTAGGTGTTCCTGAGCCATTGCACAGGCTCTCGTGAGCCACTCCCAGAGCATGGAAATGTTGTCTAAAATGGAAGACGCATCCCTGTGTCCCATAAACCTCTCCTTGATTCGTTTAAGAGGACCTCTCACTTCGTGTCCATAAACTAATTCAAAGAGACTAAAGCCAGTGGACTCATTAGATAAGTCCCTGGTCACCATCAAGAGAAATTCCAGCCCTTTGTCCCAGTCATGGGGTTACTCATAGCAGTATAGCCTGATCATTGTCTTTAGGATCTGGTGGGACTGCTATAAAGCCCCTTGTGACTGTGGGTGATAGACTGAGGACTTTAGCTGGGTTATGTCCATAATATCCATGACATTTTCAAAAATACTGGACGTGAAATGTGTGCCCTGATCCATCTGGATCTCAGCAGGCAGCCCATATCGGGTAAAGAATTGGGTTAGCCGCTCCACCACTACCTTGGTAGAGATTGTTCTTTGGGAAAATGGCCTCTGGGAATCGGTTCACCACATCCATAATGGTGAGAAGATACTGGTAGTCCCGTTTTGTTTTCAGCAGGTGTCCACACAATCCACCAGCATTCTGCTGAAGGGTTCCTGTATGGGAATTAGGGGTGCAGGTTTTATTGCAGGTTGGGACTTCCCCAGAACCTGGCACGTTTGACCAGTTTGACAGAACTCCACCACATCTTTGTGGAGTTGTGGTCAGTCAAAACGCTGTGTTATGCGGATTTGATTATTCATGCACTGACAGGTCCATCCATTAGAAGGTCGTGGGCCATTCATAATATTTCTTAAAGGGACCTCAGCGGCACCACTCTCTGGTGAACCACTGTCCACTCATCATCCGCAGGTCTATGAGGAGGTCTACACTTCCTCATCAGCACATCACTCTTTAAATAGTAACACTCTGCAACTCTCTCTCCTTCAGTTTTGGTTTGGACAGACTGTGCTAACATTGTACTGTATTTTTAACACTGGATCAGGTTGTTGAGACTCAACTAAGGAAAATCTGTTTCACACACCCTTTGGATCCTCTAACATCCCAAAGATGATTTCACACAATCAGACAGTCGGGTCATCCGCCTGCAGTGTCAGTTCAGGGGATTGTTTGGCCATGGACTGGGTCACCATACAATCAGGGAGAACATCAGGGACCTTCTCCTGTAAATGCTCTGTCTCCCTGACCTCTTTTGGTCTCTCTAGAACTACTAGGGATGCTGCCACCTTTTCCCCTGTCAGATCATTACCCAGGAGCAGGTCGACCCAGACACTGATAAACTAGGAACAATCCCGATGGTTACCAGTCCTGAAATTAGATCACACTCCAAGTGCAGCCGATATAAATGTAAGGACATATGCTGACTTCCGATACCATTCACTCACACTCTAGCATTCACTGCACTGCCTTTTCCCAGCAGGAGGGATTGGGTGGCCCCTGTATCCCTAAGTATGACTATGGACTTGCTTGACTCACTCAAGGGGTATGGGGTCACCTTTCCTTTGGAAAAGTTCCTGATAACTCTCAGGGCTTTTGTTAAGTTTTCCCGCACTCTCTGTGGTAAGTTTACTGGGTCTTACTGCCACAGTGAAAGGCACAGCCTGATCTGCTGTGCTTTCCATCAGGGCCCCTATTCCTGCACTTATCTGGTGGACCCTGTTTAATCCTACAGGTTTTCCAATAATGCGCAACATTCAGCTCGAATGTGACCTTCCTTATTACAGTGGAAACACACAGATCTTCATCAGTTACTCCTGCTCTCAGTACCGTCCTATTTGGCCTGAGGATGGGCCTCTGTGTCTCCCACATTTCCTTCTTGCCCATGGCTGTTCGGGCTCCTATCACTCCCCCACCTTTTATTCTCAGTTCTTTGGGATGACTGGGGAAGGGTTTCCCTTTTGGGTAAGGCCTTCTGTACAAAGGAAAATTCATTAGCCAGAATTGCAACCGGTCTGGCTCTTTCAACCTTTTGTTCCTCTATGTGGGTTTTAATGAGAGGTGGCCTGCCTTACTACAGTGGAAACTCCTCGAGAGAAGGATCGCCACTCTGAGGTTTTCATATGTGGGCTCTATCTTGACTGTCCATATCTACTGGTCAAAAGTAAACTCAAAAATGCATTGTAAAATCTTCTAACGGTACGTATAACGGAAACATTTAGCAAAGACAAATGTGGGTCCATTACAGGCAGAGTCAGGAGAATTTATAATGGAGAGCAGAGAAATGGCAGAGAAGCTAAATGATTATCTTGTGTCTTTTTTCACTGTGGAAGATACAAGAAATCTCCCAGAATTAGGGATCCAAGTGATTTGGGAGAATGAGGAATTGAGACAAATTAGTATTAGTAAGAATAAAAACAAAATACTGCTGATGCTGGAAATCTGAAATAAAAACAAGAAATTCTGGAACCTCTCATCAGGTCTGGCAGCATCTGTGGAAAGAGAAGCAGAGTTAACGTTTCGGGTCAGTGACCCTTCATCGGAGCTGACAAATATTAGAAAAGTCACAGGTTATAAGCAAGTGAGGTGGGGGTGGGGCAAGAGATAACAAAGGAGGTCTAGATTGGACCAGGCCACATAGCTGACCAAAAGGTCACGGAGCAAAGGCAAACAATATGTTAATGGTGTGTTGAAAGTATTAGTAAGAAGTTGTATTGGAGAAATTAATAGTGCTGAAAGTTGAAAATTCACCAGAATCTGATATTCTACTTCCCAGAGTGTTGTAGGAAGTAGCTATGGGGATTGTAGATACATTGGTGATCCACTTCCAAAGTTCTATCAAGTCTGGAACGCTTCCTGCAGATTGGAAGGTCGCAAATGTCACCCCACTATTTAGGAAGGGAGGGGAAAAGAAAATTGGGAATTACAGACCTGTTCGGCTTCCATCCGTACTCGGGAAAGTGCTAGAATCTATTCTAAAGTATGTGATAAATGGATATGATTGGGCAGAGTCAACATGGATTTATGAATAGGAAATCATGCATGCCGAACCTGTTGGATATTTTTTAGAATGTTACTCACAGAATAGAAAAGGGGAGCGGGTGGATTTTCAGAAGGCTTTTGATAAAGTGCTCCACAGGAGCTTGGTAAGCAAAATTAAAACACATGGGAAATGAGGTAATATACTGACATGCAGTAAGGATTGGTTAACAGGCAGGAAACAGAGTAAGAATAAACGGGTCATTCTTGCGTTGGCAGGATGAGACTAGTGGTGTACCGCAGGGAACAGTACTTGGGCTCCAGCTGTTCACAATATATATCGATGATTTGGATATGGGAACCAAAGTAATATTTTCAAGTTTGCAGATGACACAAAACGAGGTGGGAATGTGAGTTGTGAGGAAGATGCAAAGCGGCTTCAAGGGGATTTGGACAGACTTAGTGAGTGGGCAAGAACATGGTAGATGGAATATAATGTGGAAAAATGTGAGGTGGGCCACTTGGGTAGAATGAGTAGATATGCAGAGTATTTCTTAAATGTTAAGAAATGAGAAAGTGTAGGTGTACAAAGCGACCTGGGTGTCCTTGCCAAAAGGTCACTTAAAGCTAACATACAGGTGCAGCAAGCATTTAGGAAGGTTAATGTATGTTACTTTTATCGTTAGAGGATTTGAATACAGGAGGAGTGAATTCTTTATTCAATTGTATGGAACCTTGGTTAGATCGCACCTGGAGTACTGTGTGCGGTTTTGGTCCCCTTATCTGAGGAAGGATATTACGACCATAGAGGGACTGCAACGAAGGTTAACCAGACTTGTTCCCGGAATGGCGGGACTGTTCTATGAAAAGGGATTGAAGAAACTGAATATGCATTCTCTAGAGTTTCGAAGAATGAGCGGTGATCTCATTGAAACCTACAAAATACTTAGAGGGATAGACAAGGCAGCAAAGATGTTTTCCCTGTTTGGGGAGTCTAGAACCAAGGGGCACAATTTCAAAGCCACTTCGGACAGAGATGAGGAATAATTTATTTACTCAGAGCGTTGTGAACCTTTGGAATTCTCTACCCCTCTGTGGAAGCGCAGTCATTGAGTATGTTTAAAACAGAGATTAACAGATTTATAAATACCACTGACAGAAGGGGATATGAGGATACTGTGGGAAAAAGAGAATGATCAACCATGATCATATTGAATGGTGGAGCAGGATCGATGGACTGAATGGTTGAATTCAGCTCCTATGTTCCTATATTCCTTATCTGTTTAATTCCTTCAAACTCGAGGTCAGTTTAGTCAGGCTGCTTTCTGAGGGTTCAGAATCTTTGGCTGTACACTTCCGATGCTATCTCATATACTCCCAGGATCGCATTTTTAGTCATCTCAGAATCTGATGTACCTTTATCCGGCAGCAGTGAATAAACCCCATAGGCTTTCCCTGTTATTTTGCATTGTACAAACAGTATCCAGTCATCTGCTGGCCATTTCAGCTGCTTTGAAAGCTTTTCAAAAGTGATGAAAAATGCTGCCACATCCTCCTCATTGAGCTTTGGAATGAACTGGGAGAACTTTAAGAGCTCAGCACATGGTCCTGAGCTAGGGCTATCTCCCTCACTAGCTGTGCCTTCACGAGGTGCACTGGGTCTTCATCTAGTTGTTTGAGTCGCCTGAACTCCCTTTCCTCCTTCTTCTTCTGGAACACTCTTACTTTTTCCCTTTCTTGACGTTCACTCTGCTCTTTCTCGCGCTCTCTGGAATTCTAATTCTAGTCTCTTCTGTTCTAGTTTTACCTTAGCTAACATTACTCTATCTGTTAGTGATTCTAACCCTGTTTGAGTCTTCAGCCTCAAGTGAAAAATGGTTGGCCACAAGGCTTAAGATTTCGGGTTTATTAGCTTTGGATGGAGAGTAATCCCTAACTGTCCAGCTACATTACACAACTTTTCAACAGAGAGGGGTTTTAGCCTGTCCCAAGTTAATTCGCTCTGTATGTAACTCCCTTATTGTGAATCTAGCTCCTTTATTCAAAAAGGGAGAGAGACAGAAAACACGAAAAATTATGAGGGGCATAGATAGGGTAGATGGGAAGAAGCTTTTTGCCTTAGCGGAGGTGTCAATAAACATGGGGCATTGATTTAAATTAAGGGGCAGGCGATTTAGAGGGGATTTGAGGGGGGGAATCACTCAGAGGGTGGTTGGAATCTGGAACACAATACCTGAAGTGGTGGAAGAGGCAGTACCCTTACAAGATTTAAGAGGTATTTAGATTAGCACTTGAAATGCCATAGCATACAAGGTTACGGGACTGGTGCTGGAAAGTGGGATTAGAATGGACAGGCTTGATGGCCGGCACGGACACAGTGGGCCGAAGGGACTGTTTCTGTGCTGTATAACTGACTCTCTGACACTTCCAATTTCTTGTTTGTCGTTGGGTTACGCTCTCTAGAACCTGCACATTTCTGTTACAGCCAGGTGAGGAGAGGTCTCAGGCTCCCCTCTTGTCCTATCTTTTATTTGATCGCAACTGGGTTTATTCCTTTTTAGCAGTGGACGTGCTGACCAATTTAGTGAGTATTTTACCTTTTACCTTTATTGTGAACGTGACAGAACCAATCGGACAGGTTTTCTTGATTTTAAACGAGAGGTGTATTTATTATACTTAACAATCTAAACTGGATCTGAATAAAATAACAAAAATATACGGTACACATTCATGCGCACACTCATTGGCAAATCACGCAAATAAGTTATAGAGTGAGAAATAAATTTGTATTTGTATTAGAGTCCAGAATAAATTAAAAATAAACAAAGTCTGTGAGATTGGATAATTCTGTGGTCTGCGCCTTTACCATCATTATTTATGAGTTTCATGTCATCTTCAAGCGTTGAAATTAAGTTTTTTAACATATACGTCTCTATCACTTGTATATCTATCTACATGTCAGGCAGGGCACTGATTCTAACACTAGCCCCTGAGAAACAACACTGTATACTCCCCCTCCCCCAGTCTGAACAATGACTGTTCACCACTTCTCTCTGCTTTCGGTCTCTGACTCAGTGTCATATCCACACTATCACTGTCACATTAATCCATGTGTTCCATTTTTCATAACCAGTCTATGAAATGCCATTTCAACCAAAATGATTCAAAATGCCTTTTCAAAGTCCGTATACATACCACAAAACACACTATCCTCATTAGCCCTCAGTTATGTCATCAATGAACTTGATCATGATCATCAGACGTGATTGTTCATTAACCTATCCATGCTGTTTGTCATTTATTATAACATGTTTTTCCAAGAAATATATATATATTTGTACAGGGTTATGGCCTCTAGAAATTTGCAACCAGTGACATTAGACAGGGTTAATCTAATCTCTCCTTTTGTAAGCACGGTTTAACATTTACAACCCTCCAGTCCTCTGTCAGCACTCCCAGATCCAAGGAGGATTGAAAGCTTCTGGCCTGTGTCTCCGCTATTTGCACCATTCCTTCCCTCAACAAACCTGATTTATCCCATCCAGACTGAGGAACACTTCTACACTATAGTGGTACAAAAAGTGTTGGAGAAAAAGTGGTTAACTGAACCTGTTTGTTCATTGACTTCAATTAATGTCACTCACTATGGACACT
Source organism: Heterodontus francisci (assembly GCF_036365525.1). Taxonomy (NCBI): domain Eukaryota; kingdom Metazoa; phylum Chordata; class Chondrichthyes; order Heterodontiformes; family Heterodontidae; genus Heterodontus; species Heterodontus francisci. The sequence goes on from NW_027140486.1 coordinate 1,021,901, forward strand.
AATTGTGTCACTGGAGGGTTTCCCTGTTCTATTAATAAGGGACTCCTTTCAATGTGTTAACTCATAGTGTCAGTGGGAGCATTACCCCCTGCACCAACAGGGATCCGTGGCTGCAGAGAGAGAGAGAGAGAGAGAGAGGATCGATCAGAATCTGAGAACAATAGATAGGAATATTGCAACAATGGGTCAGAATCTGAGGGCAATAGATTGGAATATGACAACAACGGACAGCAGGACTTTATCCTTTTGGTTTGGCCTGGTTACTGCTGATTATTTTTGGATGACATTCGAATTTCGGATCTATTATGCTCTGAAAATGATTGAAACGATTTACTATCCCATCCTCACGATTATTGGTGTCCCTGGTAAGTCTCTCCATACAACTATTAGATCGATAAACCACATTTCACTGATTTAGTGTTCTTGTCATGTAAATCTTCCGAAGACTTAAGCCACTGTGTTCAGTCTCTGCCACAAACTCCACTCTATATCCACTACCTGCGTTCCCCTCCCTACCCAATGTCCGAGACTGAAACAGACTGTTTGGAACCTCTGTTTTATATTTATACCTGAGCTGAGTGCATCACCATATTCCCCCCAAGACCAACCCTACCGACTAGCACCTCTGTAACATCACCCGTCATCACCTCTGCCTCAGCCCGTCTGCTGTATAAACCCTCATCTGTGCCTTTGTTAAATCCACACTTGACTGTTCCAATTCTATCCTGGTCACCCTCTCAGTTATAAACCTCCATAAACCACAGCCCATCCAGAAATCTGCTGCCTGTATCCTAACTCACACCAAATCCTGATCACCCATAACCCTTGTGCTCACCGATCTACATTGACTCCGGTCTGGAAGCACCTTAATTTTAATATTCTCATTCTTGTGTTTGTATCCCTCCATGACCTCACCCCTCCAATCAGTCCCATTTCCCTTCCATTTCACATATTATTGAAAATCTTATGCCGTCAAGTCTTTATCCATTTCCCTTTTTGAAGTGAGTTGTTTTCACTCTATTTCTTCCTCTGATGTGATTTTCACTCTGTGGCAGCACTGTTGCCAATGCGATGAAACCTGGATCCAGAAAATGATGTGAACTGCACAGCCGGCCACTTCGAGTGTGGCCAGCACAGTGCCCCGTGCTGGGCAGGGACCCAGCCTGGGTATACCATGCATGTGCTGTTAGTGTGAGGAAGGGTTTTAATTGACGTCAATCAGCCATTCCGACAGCTTTGATGTACTTGTTTTACACTTTGTCTGTGCATGTCCACTGCCTGCCTGTGTTACTCACTCTCAGCTGAAAGTACATTCAGCAGCACGAGTAACTACATCTAGTGTTATTTTAAATTACCAGGCGTCCAAATTACAGGTTAGGGGCTTTTGACTTACGTCTGCTATTGTAAAGTTAGTGGAGGTGCTGTGGATGGTTTTCTGGAGGTTGTGTTGGGGGCTGCTGTAGAGACTCAGGGAGGACAGAGGATTTGTGACCCAACTCTGGACGAGGTATTGGGACCGTAGTTACAGTGTCTCTGGGTCTGTAACATGACCAACAAATGGAGCAGAAGCTGCAGAGAGGGAAAGCTCTGTAAAGCGGGAGGAGGAGGGGATCTTCCCTACCCTCCCCGAGTTTTCCGAGAACACTTTTCCCACCTACACCTAACCCAGGAGCGGTGTGTGAGGTGACTCCGATTCAATAAGGAGGTGGTCACAGAGCAGTGTCAACTCCTGCAACACAATCTGGAGCCTCACACCAGGGTGAGGACGGAGCTGTCAGTGGCTATTAAAGTCTCAGTTTCATTGAACTTTTATGTATATTTGAAAATTGATAATCAAACAAACTTAAAGGTTTGTATCTGAATGCACGAAGCATTCGGAATAAAAGAAATGAGTTAATAGCACAAATGAAGACGAATGGGTATGATTTATTGGCGATTACTGAGAAGTGGGAATTGAATATCCAAGGGTACTCAATATTTTGGAAGGATAGACCGGAAGGAAAAGGAGCAGGTGTAGATTTGTTAGTACAGAAAAAGATCGGTGCGATGGTGAGAAATGATACAGGCACTGGAGATCAAGCTGTAGAATCAGTCTGGGTGGAAATAAGAAATAGCAAGGCGAAGAAGTCCCTGGTGGCAGTAATCTACAGGTCCCCAAACAGTAGTTCCGCAGTGGGGACCAGTATAAACCAAGAAATGCTGTGGGCTTGTGAGCAAGGTACGGCAAGGGTGACTTTAATATGTATATAGACTGGATTAATCAAATTGGCAAAGGTAGCCCCGAGGGAGAGTTCATTGATTGCATCAGAGATTGTTTTTTCGAGCAATTAGAATTAGAATTAGAATATTACAGCGCAGTACAGGCCCTTCGGCCCTCGATGTTGCGCCGATCATCCGACCTACACCATTCCATTTACATCCATATGTCTATCCAATGACCACTTAAATGCCCTTAAAGTTGGCGAGTCTACTACTGTTGCAGGCAGGGCGTTCCACGCCCCTACTACTCTCTGCGTAAAGAAACTACCTCTGACATCTGTCCTATATCTTTCACCCCTCAACTTAAAGCTATGTCCCCTCGTGTTTGCCATCCTCATCCGAGGAAAAAGACTCTCACTATCCACCCTATCTAACCCTCTGATTATCTTGTATGTCTCTATTAAGTCACCTCTCCTCCTCCTTCTCTCTAACGAAAACAACCCCAAGTCCCTCAGCCTTTCCTCGTAAGACCTTCCTTCCATACCAGGCAACATCCTAGTAAATCTCCTCTGCACCCTTTCCAAAGCTTCGACATCCTTCCTATAATGCGGTGACCAGAACTGCACGCAATACTCCAGGTGCGGCCTCACCAGAGTTTTGTACAGCTGCATCATGACCCCGTGGCTCTGAAACTCGATCCCCCTAATAATAAAGGCTAACACACCATATGCCTTCTTAACAGCCCTATTAACCTGGGTAGCAACTTTCAGGGATTTATGTACCTGGATACCAAGATCTCTCTGCTCATCTACACTACCAAGAATCTTCCCATTAGCCCAGTACTCTGCATTGCTGTTACTCCTTCCAAAGTGAATCACCTCACACTTCTCCGCATTAAACTCCATTTGCCATCTCTCAGCCCAGCTCTGCAGCCTATCTATGTCCCTCTGTACCCTACAACACCCTTCGACACTATCCACAACTCCACCGACCTTCGTGTCATCCGCAAATTTACTAACCCATTCTTCTACACCCTCATCCAGGTCGTTTATAAAAATGACAAACAGCAGTGGCCCCAAAACAGAACCTTGCGGTACACCACTAGTAACTAAACTCCAGGATGAACATTTGCCATCAACCACCACCCTCTGTCTTCTTTCAGCTAGCCAATTTCTGATCCAAAGCTCTAAATCACCTTCAACCCCATACTTGCGTATTTTCTGCAATAGCCTACCGTGGGGAACCTTATCAAACGCCTTACTGAAATCCATATACACCACATCCATGGCTTTACCCTCATCCACCTGTTTGGTCACCTTCTCGAAAAACTCAATAAGGTTTGTGAGGCACGACCTACCTTTCACAAAAACCGTGCTGACTATCGCAAATGAACTTATTCTTTTCAAGATGATTATAAATCCTGTCTCTTATAACCTTTTCCAACATTTTACCCACAACCGAAGTAAGGCTCACAGGTCTATAATTACCAGGGCTGTCTCTACTCCCCTTCTTGAACAAGTGGACAACATTTGCTATCCTCCAGTCCTCCGGCACTACTCCTGTCGACAATGACGACTTAAAGATCAACAACAACGGCTCTGCCATCTCCTCCCTGGCTTCCCAGAGAATCCTAGGATAAATCCCATCTGGCCCAGGGGACTTATCTATTTTCACTCTTTCCAAAATTGCTAACACCTCCTCCTTGTGAATCTCAATCCCATCTAGCCTAGTAGGCTGTATCTCAGTAATCTCCTCGGCAACATTTTCTTTCTCTACTGTAAATACTGACGAAAAATATTCATTTAACGCTTCCCCTATCTCCTCTGATTCCGCACACAACTTCCCACTACTATCCTTGATTGGCCCTGTTCTAACTCTTATCATTCGTTTATTCCTGATATACCTATAGAAAGCCTTAGGGTTTTCTTTGATCCTATCCGCCAATGACTTCTCGTGTCCTCTCCTTGCTCTTCTTAGCCCTCCCTTTAGATCCTTCCTGGCTAGCTTGTAACTCTCAAGCGCCCTAACTGAGCCTTCACGTCTCATCCTAACATAAGCCGCCCTCTTCCTCTTGACAAGCGCTTCAACTTCTTGAGTAAATATGTTGTGGAACCAACCAGGGAGCAGGCTATTCTAGATTTGGCATTGTGAAATGAGGTGGGATTAATTAATGAACTCATAGTTAAAGATCCTTTACGGAAGAGTGATCAAAGCTTGCTAGAATTTCAAATCCAGTTTGATGGCGAGAAACTGGAGTCCTGCTCCAGCGTTCTGGAGTTGAACAAAGGTAATTAAATAGACATGAAGACTGATTTGGCCATAGTGGACTGGCCAGGAACACTAAAAGGTTGGAAAGTTGATGAGCAGTGGCAGATGTTTAAGGAGAAATTCAATTCCTCCCAACTAAAATATATACTGGAGTGGAAAAAAGGTTCAAAGAGCGGGAAAGATATCCATGGCTAAGCAAAGAAGTTAAGGAGAACATAAAGACAAAGACGAAGGCATACCATATTGCAAAGGCCACTGGCAGGCTGGAAAATTGGGAAATTTTTAAAGATCAACAAAGGGTTACTAAAAAAGTAATGAAAAGTGCAAAAGTAAATTGTGAAAGAAAGTTAGCACAAAATATAAACACGGATAGCAAAAGCTTCTATAACTATATGGAAGGTAAGAGAGTTGCTGAAGTGAATATTGGTCCCTTGGAGGATGAGACTGGGAAGTTGATAGAGGGGGGCACAGAAATGGCGGAAACATTAAATCAGTATTTTGCCTCTGTTTTCACGGTGGAGGACACTAGTACCATCCCAATAGTCACAGGTAATGCAGAAGTTATAGAAATAGAGGAATTTAGAACAATTATGAGATGGGGAGGCGGTAGTGTAGCATGGGGAGGCGGTGGTGTAGTGGTATTGTCACTAGACTAATAACCCAGAGACCCATGGTATTGCTCTGGGGACATGGGTTCGAATCCTATCACAGCCGAAGGTGGAATTTGAATTCAATTAATAAATCTGGAATTAAAAGCTAATCTGCTGATGGCCATGAAACCATTGTCGATTTTTGTAAAAACACATCTGGTTCCTTCAGGGAAGGAAATCTGCCGTCCTTACCTGGTCTGGCCTACATGTGACTCCAGATACACAGCAACGCGGTTGACGCTTACATGCCCTCTGAAGTGGCCTAGCAAGCCACTCAGTTGTAACTAACTGCTACAAAGTCAATAAAAAGGGATGAAACTGGTCGGACCACCCGGTATCGACCTAGGCACTGGAAACGACAATGGCAAACCTTACAAACATCTGGGGGCTTGTTCCAAAGTTGGGTGAGCTGTCCCACAGACTGGTCAAGCAACAGCCTGACATAGTCAGACTCACGGAATCATACCTTACAGACAATGTCCCAGACACTGCCATCATCATCCCCGGGTATGTCCTGTCCCACCAGCAGGACAGACCCAGCAGAGGTGGTGGCACAGTGGTATACAGTAGGGAGGAAGTTGCCCTGAGAGTCCTCAACATCGACTCTGGACCCCATGAAGTCTCATGGCATCAGATCAAACATGGACTAGGAAACCCTGCTTCATTACCACATACCGTCCTCGCTCAGCTGATGAGTCAGAATTCCTCAATGTTGAACAGCACTTGGAGGAAGCATTGAGGAAGGCGAGGGCACAAACTGTATTCTGGGTGGGGGACTTCAATGTCCATCACCAAGAGTGGTTCAGTAGCTCCACTAGTGACCGAGCTGACCGAGTCCTAAAGGACATATCTGCTAGACTGGGTCTGCGGCAGGTGGTGAGGGAACCAACAAGAGGGGAAAACATACTTGACCTCGTTCTCACCAATCTGCCTGCCGCAGATGCATCTGTCCATGGCAGCGTTGGTGGGAGTGACCACAGTCCTTGTGGAGACGAAGTCCCAACTTCACATTGGGGATATCCTCCATCGTGTTGTGTGGTTCTTCCGCCGTGCTAAATGGGACAGATTTCCACCAGATCTAGCAATGCAAAACTGGCCATCCGTGAGGCGTCGTGGGCCATCAGCAGCAGCAGAATTGTACTCAACCACAATCTGTAGCCTCATGGCCCGGCATATATCCCACTCTACCATTACCATCAAGCCAGGAGACCAACCCTGGTTCAATGAAGAGTGCAGGAGGGCATGCCAGGAGCAGCACCAGGAATACCTCAAAATGAGGTGTCAACCTGGTGAAGCTACAACACATGACTACCTGCGTGTGAAATTACGTAAGCTAAGCGAACAGAGCTAAGCGAATCCAGATCCAACGGATCAGGACTAAGCTTTGCAGTCCAGCCACATCCAGCCCTGAATGGCGGTGGACAATTAAACAACTACCTGGAGGAAGTGGCTCCACAAATATCGCCATCCTCAGTGATGGGGGCGCACAACACATCACTGTGATAGTTAAGGCTGAAACATTTGCAAAAATCTTCAGCCAGAAGGGCCAAGTTGAGGCCGATTCCGGCCTCCTCCTGAAGTCCCCTGCATCACAGATGCCAGTTTCAGCTAATTCGATTCATTCCACATGATGTCAAGAAACGACAGAAGGCACTGGATACTGAAAAAGCTATGGGCCCTGACAATATTCCGGCAATAGTACTGAAAACCTGTGCTCCAGAACTTGCCACACCCCGAGCCAAGCTGTTCCATTGCAGCTAAAACACCGGCATCTTATCTGGATCTATCCAGGGAAGATCGGATGACGTATCCATTAGCTCTCTCCATCTTGTTTATTGATATATCTGCGGTGTGACGGAGGCCATCTATGTCGGGTGAGGTGAATTATACTGTCTGCTACCTCAGCAGTGAGAAGCAGGATGAGAGATCCCGTGGCATTGTCAGGATAGCGGGATTCCTGATGGTGTAGGTGGCTCTGCGGGGCCCCCATATCAACGGGGAGAGGTACAGGAACTGAAAGAACTCTCACTCCATTAATGTACGGTGGGTGTGTAAGCATGCCCAGAACATCATGCTGCTGAATGTCCACTATCCTGGCAGCAGCCACCATACCTTCAGTCAGCCATTCCCAACACTTCGGGCCTCCATGCAGTTCCAGAATGTGGCTCATGACCTCTAAACTCAAGACACTCCTCTCCCCCACACACAACCACCAGGTGAAGCAATGTTTCCGATGTCTGAACCGCTCGGTGGGAGTCCTCCAGCACACACTGGATCAGGTGTCCAAGTTCATGGTGTTCTGATGCACCATCATGAGGACACAGGCATTGGCACCAGGAATCCGGAGGCGACCTCAGGAGAATGAGCAAGGAGGGAGGCTATTTACTGGATGCCATCGACCCGGACAGGCTATCGGAGAGTCCCTGCTAAGATCCCGGTTTGCATAGGACAACCTCCCTTTCCCATCATGGATACCCCATTCTCCACCATTACTCCCATCTGAGACGCCCCATCACAGTGTCCATCGCAGGTTACCATCCTGCAAAAAACACCACCAACAAAAACCTTTTCATTAACATCTTCATCCAACAACACATGTAATTATACAAACAAAACTGAACTATTCACCCTTGTGTATTCCGTTAGCGCCTGTCTTGTCGGATCTCTCAACTAGCCTAGTGCTCCTACATAGTGTTTCCCCAGTGGCTGCAGCATGGCTGGTGGAAGGCTGCTGACCTTCACTGGGGAGACTGCAGATGGCCTTGCAGGACGTCCTCGAGCAGCTCTGTGACTTGAAGACTCGGATTCTGACTGCACCACCTCGACCTTTATAGCCACTCCAGGCGCTGCTTCACAAACCACTGACCACCTCCAGGCGCGTATCCATTGTCTCTCGAGATAAGGAGGCCCAAAAGAACCTCGACATGGGCAGCAGCTCCAGCAATGTTCACATCTGAGTCCTGTGTATTCGAACTCCTTTGTGGCCTCGCCCTCTGGTGAGCTGACACATGAACTGTCCTTTTCCCCTGGCCTGGCTGCAGCTCACTCGTACTCGGTGACTCACCACATGCAGATTCCGACTCTTTCCCAGCCTCTCAGGTACACGCAGTGTAAGTATTTGTTCTGGTGAATGTGAGTATCAGACCAAGTGATGGGGGTTCACCCTCAGTTCTGTGCTGCTGCTCTCTTTCTGTCTCTTGGAGCTGCTGTGACTGGCAAGCTGGCATTATTGGGTCATCTTTGGAAAGTATAACATCAGAAGGGGTGAGGGATTGGGGGTGGAATGGAAAGCAGGAAGTCCATGGTCCCACTATCTGCAGCTTGTACATCAACATTTCTAACGTTTACCAGTTCTGATGAAGCGTCACAGATCTGAAACATTAACTCTGTTTCTCTCTGCACCGATGCTGCCAGAAATGGTGAGTATTTCCAGCACTTTCTGTTCTCTTCCCCTGGCTCTGGAATTCTCTTCCTTAACCCTAAAAACAGTTAGTTTCACAGAGTCCAGTTTTAGGGAGTACTGCTTATACAGAGTACTAAATACAGTAAAGTTAATGAGTGACTGAATTTTAAGAGATCGAAGAGTTGATCTCCTTCCAAAAGTTAGTTAACTATTGCATTTAGCATTTCACATTATTTTAATCTGAACTTGTAGTTTCTTTCACAGTCTGTTTCTGAGAGCTGGACAGTTAATTGATGTTCATGGAATAGGAGGGTCAGTGTCAGCTTGGATAAAAAATAAAACTGTCTTAATGACAGAAAACAGTGAGTTGTGGTAAACAGCTGTTTTTCAGACTTATTGGCAGAAGATACTGGTATTCCCCACGGGCCAGTGCAAGGAACACTGCTGTGTTGTGATATGTATAAATGATTAGGATATTGGAATAGAGAGCAATCAGATCGAGAGAGCTGCTGCTCATATCCACCATTCCCAGTTGCTGCTTTTGAGCCCTGGCCTCAACGGCAGTAAGGGACCTCTGCGTGGTTGTGTGGCGACATCTCCCTCACTGTCAGTGACTGTGGCTGGTTACTCACTGATCCCATCTATATCAGTCTTGTTCTTAGGCTGGCCTGCAGTTTAGGCCCAGGTTAACAGACACCCGGGTATTTTCCAGTTATCTTGTCGTCCTTGTACAGAGGAGGCGGAGCAGAGGCTGTGAGGCTCACAGATATGGTGTCCCAAGGAAAACCGGGATATCTGGCTTTGTTTAGATTAGATTAGAGATACAGCACTGAAACAGGCCGTTCGGCCCACCGAGTCTGTGCCGAACATCAACCACCCATTTATACTAATCCTACACGAATCCCATATTCCTACCAAACATACCCACCTGTCCCTATATTTCCCTACCACCTACCTATACTAGTGACAATTTATAATGGCCAATTTACCTATCAACCTGCAAGTCTTTTGGCTTGTGGGAGGAAACCGGAGCACCCGGAGAAAACCCACGCAGACACAGGGAGAACTTGCAAACTCCACACAGGCAGTACCCAGAATCGAACCCGGTTCCCTGGAGCTGTGAGGCTGCAGTGCTAACCACTGCGCCACATGTGTTTGGAGATGGCAGCCACTACTGCCCACTGTTGACAATCATGTCTGAAGCTGTCGGAGTTTATCTAAACACAGAGTGTGGTCAGCTTCAGGGGAGGCAGAGCTTTAACATGGGTCTAATTCCCTCAAAGCCCCTCCTCACATCTTCTAACTCCTCACCTAGTCTGGGAGTTTCTGCCTGTAACTCAGTGTTTTGGTCCAGTATTTGTTCTAATTTTCTCAGTGGAGAATATACTCCGTCATGTGGCTCCTGATCCCAGAGTAACTGATTGCACAGGATGCCAATGTTCTCCTGCCAACCTTCATTTTCCATCTGTAAATTGTCCATGTCTTCCTTCAATTCTTTGAGTCTTTTAGAATTAGAACATTACAGCACAGTACAGGCCCTTCGGCCCTCGATGTTGCACCGACCTGTGAAACCATCTGATCTACATTATTCCATTTTCATCCATTTGTCTATCCAATGACCACTTAAATGCCCTTAAAGTTGCGAGTGTACTACTGTTGCAGGCAGGGTGTTCCACGCCACTACTACTCTCCGAGTAAAGAAACTACCTCTAACACCTGTCCTATATCTATCACACCACAACTTACAGCTATGTCCCCTCGTGTTTGCCATCACCATCCGAGGAAAAGGACTCTCACTACCCACCCTATCTAACCCTCTCCTCCTCCTTCTCTCAAACGAAAACAACCTCAGGTCCCTCAGCCTTTCCTCATAAGACCTTCCCTCCATGCCAGGCAACATCGTAGTAAATCTCCTCTGCACCCTTTCCAAAGCTTCCACATCCTTCCGATAATGCGGTGAGCAGAACTGCACGCAATACTCCAGGTGCGGTCTCACCAGAGTTTTGTACAGCTGCAGCATGACCTCGTGGCTCCGAAACTCGATCCCCCTACTAATAAAAGCTAACACACCATATGCCTTCTTAACAGCCCTATTAACCTGGGTAGCAACTTTCAGGGATTTATGTACCTGGACACCAGGATCTGTCTGTTCATCTGCACTACCAAGAATCTTCCCATTAGCCCAGTACTCTGCATTCCTGTTACTCCTTCCAAAGTGAATCACCTCACACTTTTCCGCATTAAACTCCATTTGCCATCTCTCAGCCCAGCTCTGCAGCCTATCTATGTCCCTCTGTACCCTAAAACATCCTTCAGCACTATCCACAACTCCACCGACCTTCGTGTCATCCGCAAATTTACTAACCCACCATTCTACACCCGCTTCCAGGTCATTTATAAAAATGACAAACAGCAGTGGCCCCAAAATAGATCCTTGCAGTACACCACTAGTAACTAAACTCCAGGATGAACATTTGCCATCAACCACCACCCTCTGTCTTCTTTCAGCTAGCCAATTTCTGATCCAAAGCGCTAAATCACCTTCAACCCCATACTTCCGTATTTTCTGCTATAGCCGACCGTGGGGAACCTTATCAAACGCCTTACTGAAATCCATATACACCACATCCACTGCTTTACCCTCATCCAGCTGTTTGGTCACCTTCTCGAAAACTGAATAAGGTTTGTGAGGCACGACCAACCCTTCACAAAACCGTGCTGACTATCGCGAATGGACTTATTCTTTTCAAGATGATTATAAATCCTGTCTCTTATAACCTTTTCCAACATTTTACCCACAACCGAAGTAAGGCTCACAGGTCTATAATTACCAGGGCTGCCTCTACTCCCCTTCTTGAACAAGGGGACATCATTTGCTATCCTCCAGTCTTCCGGCACTATTCCTGTCGACAATGACGACATAAAGATCAAGGACAAAGGCTCTGCAATCTCCTCCCTTGCTTCCCGGAGAATCCTAGGATAAATCCCATCTGGCCCAGGGGACTTATCTATTTTCACACTTTCCAAAATTGCTAACACCTCCTCCTTGTGAACCTTAATCCCGTCTAGCCTAATTGCCTGAATCTCAGTATTCTCCTCGACAACATTTTCTTTCTCTACTGTAAATACTGACGAAAAAATATTAATTTAACGCTTCCCCTATCTCCTCTGATTCCACACACAACTTCCCACTACGATCCTTGATTGGCCCTAATCTAACTCTAGTCATTCTTTTATTCCTGATATACCTATAGGAAGCTTTAGGGTTTTCCTTGATCCCATCCGCCAATGACTTCTCGTGTCCTCTCCTCGCTCTTCTTAGCTCTCCCTTTCGATCCTTCCTGGCTAGCTTGTAACTCTCAAGCGCCCTAACTGAGCCTTCACGTCTCATGCCAACATAAGCCTTCTTCTTCCTCTTGACAGGCGCTTCAAATTCTTTAGTAAACCACGGCTCCCGAGCTCGACAACTTCCTCCCTGCCTGACAGGTACATACTTATCAAGGACACGCAGTAGCTGCTCCTTGAATAAGCTCCACATTTCGATGTGTGCCCATCCACTGCAGTTTCCTTCCCCATCCTACGCATCCTAAATCTTGCCTAATCGCATCACAATTTCCTTTCCCCCAGCTATAATTCTTGCCCTGTGGTGTATACCTGTCCCTGCCCATCGCTAAGGTAAACCTAACCGAATTGTGATCACTATCACCAAAATGCTCACCTACATCTAAATCTAACACCTGGCCGGGTTCATTACCCAGTACCAAATCCAATGTGGCATCGCCCCTGGTTGGCCTGTCGACATACTGTGTCAGAAAACCCTCCTGCACACACTGGACAAAAACTGACCCATCTAAAGTACTCGAATTATATTATTTCCAGTCAATAATTGGAAAGTTAAAGTCCCCCATAACAACTACCCTGTTACTCTCGCCCCTGTCGAGAATCACCTTCGCTATCATTTCCTCTGCATCTCTGGAACTATTCGGAGGTCTATAGAAGACTCCCAACAGGGTGACCTCTCCTCTCCTGTTTCTAACCTCGGCCCATACTACCTCAGTAGGCGAGTCCTCAAACGTCCTTTCTGCCGCTGTAATACTCTCCTTGATTAACAATGCCATAGCCCCCCCTCTTTTACCATCTTCTCTGTTCTTACTGAAACATCTAAATCCCGGAAACTGCAACATCCATTCCTGCCCCTGCTCTCCCCATGTCTCCGAAATGGCCGCTACATCGAGATCCCAGGTGCCAACCCGTGCTGCAAGCTCTCCCACCTTATTCCGGATGCTCCTGGCGTTGAAGTAGACACACTTTAAACCAAGTTCTTGTATGCCAGTGCCCTCTTGCGTCCTTGTAACCTTATCCCTGACCTCACTACTCTCAACATCCTGGACACTGGAACTACAATTTACTTTCCCATCCCCCTGCTGAATTAGTTTAAACCCCCCCGAAGAGCACTAGCAAATCTCCCCCCCAGGATATTGGTACCCCTCTGGTTCAGGTGAAGACCATCCTGTTTGTAGAGGTCCCACCTACCCCAGAAAGAGCCCCAATTATCCAGGAAACCAAAACCCTCCCTCCTACACCATCCCTGCAGCCACGTGTTCAACTCCTCTCTCTCTCCCTATTCCTCGCTTCGCTATCACGTGGCACGGGCAACAACCCAGAGATAACAACTCTGTTTGTTCTCGCTCTAAGCTTCCACCCTCGCTCCCTGAATTTCTGCCTTAAATCCCCATCTCTCTTCCTACCTATGTCGTTGGTGCCTATGTGGACCACGACTTGGGGCTGCTCCCCCACCCCCTTAAGGATCCCAAAAACACGATCCGAGACATCACGATCCCTGGCACCTGGGAGGCAACACACCAACCTTGAGTCTCTCTCGTTCCCACAGAACCTCCTATCTGTTCCCCTAACTATGGAGTCCCCAATGACTAATGCTCTGCTCCTCTTTCTCCTTCCCTTCTGAGCAACAGGGACAGACTCTGTGCCAGAGACCTGTAACCCATTGCCACCGGCCAAAGATACTAAAAGGAATTGATTTTCAACCGCCCAAAGATATAGTTTTTACTTCCCCAGCATGTCCCTGGTCCTCCGAAAACAAAAGGGAATTAACTTTTAACTTACACTGAAATTGACCTCCCAGCTGCAAGTTCGCTCCATACCTCCACTTCTGTCCAAGCTGCTGCAACAAAAACTAAAAGAAATTGATATTGAACAGCCCAAATATATGTATGACCACCTGGTTTTCCAGACCACACTTAGACAAGCTTGTCCCAATTATCTCCTTTCCAATTTTCACAACATAGGGCAATATATCACAGTATTTTCAATAATCCTTTCCCCTTTCCTCGCTCCATCAACTATTCTCTGCATGAATGGACCAGATGGAAATGGTTTGCCATTGGCTGACACAAAACCTCTCGCTTCCCACAGAGGTAGATACTCGGTCAAACTGTTAGACACCGAGATCCTGTCAGAATTTATATCAACCAGCGGGGGAAACATGTATGGTTGTGTCACCACAAAGCGATTGCAGCTAGTTCTGAACGCTGCACACTTAAACTCGCCAGTAACTAAGGCAATGTCTTTAATAGGTTTTCCATTGTGATCCTGTACATGCAATCCGCACTTTGCCTGCCTAATCCCGTCCTCCACTGTAGAGAAACCGTCAACAAAAATTTTGAGTGCTGGTTTGATTTCTGGTTCCTTCCTTTGTCCACGAACCCCCCCCCCCCCACCCCGCAGCACCCCCCCTCCAATGATTTTGACACAAAATGTCCCTTGATGGTCTTTGCTGTCAAAACCTGTCACTCATGGAGTTCACCCTGGTACATTAAATTGTTTGCCAAGCACGACAAAGACTTTCCCTTTTTTACTGAAATGTCTCGACCTTGCAAGAGCAAGGTCCACCGAGCAATAAGATTCTGACTTTCATGACCGTCCTTCAGTCGTCAATCCAGTAACAACTGGAAGGGCGTGTGTTCAGTTAGGATAGTAACAGGGCTGAGGCTGACAATATAACATTCCCGTCCTTCAGTCGTCCATCCAGTAACAACTGGAAGGGCGTGCATTCAGTTCGGATAGTAACGGGGCTGAGGCTGACAATATCAGTAAAATTTTGATTCACCCAGAAGACGACCAGCAAATGTTTGTCACACAATGTGAAGGCCATTTCTACTGGCATTAACAAGCGAGATGTGTACGCCACTAGACAGAATCGTCCATGTTTCTTCTGAACCAATACCGCTGATAAGGTGGTATGTGTGGTAGCGACCTCGAGGGTAAAGCGTACGGGTGGGTACGGCACCTGTAGCACCTGAGCGATAGCCAGCACCTGTATTAAATCTGTAACCGCATACGTACTCTCTGGTGTCCATACCCACTCAGAGTTCTTTTTCAGGAGATCATATAAAGGAACGGCCTTTAAGGCGACCCCCATCAATATGGTCCCTGCAATAACCAATGAAGCCCAGAAATGATCTCGTCGCCTTAATATCTTGCAGTAGGGGAGTTTGAGGATTGTCTGTACTCGCATCTGCTCAATCGCATGCTTTCTGTGTGTTATCAATATTCCCAAATAAGAAATTTTTCTTTCCTTATCTGTGCCTTTTTAGGGTTAACTTTCACTCCGACATTCCAGAGGTGTCGAAGGAACTCCTCCAGTAGCTCTAGCTGCTTCTCCTTACTCTCCGTTTGGAGCAGTAGGTCATCCTCATATTGTATCAAATATTCTGATCGGGAGAAAAGACTGTTTCTGTCCCCTGTGCCAACCGCTGGTGGAATATCAACAGACGATTATGTAATCCCTGGGAGAGATACATCCAGGTGTACTGCTGTCCCTGGAATGTAAACACAAATTTATTTTGACACTTTTGTGCCAGCGGTGTTGACCAGAACCCATTGCTAATGTCCAACACACTAAACCACTGAGACTGCGACTGTTTTTACAATTTGTTTTCGAAAAGTTTGATTGTCCTCTTAAATGTCACATAAATTTCCCTTTGAATGCTTTAAGTAAACACTCATATCAATTAAATTGTGTTTATCGATTCCAATTACTTCTGCCCAGACTTGGTAATATTGCATTTTCTTTACATTAAAGGTAGAAGTGCTTGCAACTATGTTTCCTTCTCAAGCACTTTGATCATTGATAAAGATGTTGTGACGTTTGTTGCCTGCAATTAAATTATTAAATTCTTAAAGCTGCTGGATCTCTTGTTGTGGCATCAGTTCTCATGTGGCCTTGGAACCAACCGTCATCTGCTTCAAAAAACAGGTAAAATCCATTGTGGCTCTGCCCCTGAGCCCAATGGGTGAATATGCCCAATTTTATCTGATAATTCAGTAATTTAAAACGTAATAATGTCCAAAATATATACATTTTACTCTCAGTAATGCAAAACATCGTGTGGTAGATTAAGTGGAAAAAACATCAGCTGCAGCGGGGTTATTTTTTTTTACTCGTCTCCAAGCGGGTGGGGCAAAACATTCTCTGTTGCGGCACTTTACATAACCTTTTTTCTGTTCGAAAAGAACTACACTTCACTTAAACAGTTTTTGTCAATTCTTTTGGTTTCTTAGGGTTTGGAAACAACAAAATCGTTAGTAACATTATCAACTTCAAAGGAAAGCATTTCCATCAGGATAGACAGCATTTTAGATTAAACTCCAATTGTTTCCAAGCTTTTAGCATCTGTTGTAAGAGGTTTCTAATCCATGGATTTTGTATTATATAACAAAGATGATTGCAAACTCCAATTCACGGTAATAAACTTTTAAAAATCAAAACTGCCAATGTTGTATGAGCGAGTACTGTGTCCGGAAATAAAGACTCCCTCAAAACGTGACACAATAAAATTGAAAGTTCATTGTGGCCACAAATGAAATTCCAGTTTTCTCAACTTAACAGGTCAGTTAACCTTAATAGTACAAACTTAATTCAGACTTATTAACTCATAATGCTCACTAACTACACACAGAGCAGAATAGCACGTGGGTTTTTTTTTAAGCGAGGTAAATTACATCAAAGTTCTTGCTCTTTCTTTCGGCGCCTTTTCAAGTTACTGTAATAAAACGAAAAATGGGAGAAAATGTTATTTAACATTCTTACAACAACAGCTTTAACATCAGCTCCTTGCACAAACTTTAAACGGACAGAACCTTTCCCATAACTCCTTTGTTTGCCCTTTTCTCCATTAAACCAATATCCAATTCCTGACATTTGATACTTAAATAGTCTTTATAACATGTTTTTAATTTAAACTGCAAAATAAAAAACAAGAGCAGATTTTAAATTGGAACTCCAATTAAAGCATTGTTTTAAACTTCATATGGGATTTCTGCCAGACATCTTCAGACCTTCAAGGCTGAAGCTTATCTCTTAGAATATTGTTCATTGCCTTTTCACAGTTGCAAAATCAATTTTTAAAATAAAAATAAAACTTTCACTTAAAGTATAATTTGATTTTTTTTTACCCCACTCCTGGGTGCACAATCTTTAATTGAAATGTCTACACCCAGCTTTTAACACTAATTCAATTCCAAACATAGAAAATTGATTCCTGTAATGGGTTATGAATTCAAAGTAACGCAATCTGTGTCAACATCCCTGACTCGATGCCAATGAACACATACAAGTTCAACTAGTTCACAACCAAAACATGACTCAAGGTTCCCATAAAATATACAAGTGTAAAAATAGAACAAGGAACAGACTCAGGCTTTCAACGTTAAGTCCAGACAGCAAAGAGCTGACAACGATCCTTTTGACTGAATGCAAGGCGTACATTCCAAGGACATTCATTTCAAAGATATAAGAACAAATAACAGCACAGCACAGGAACAGGCCATTCGGTCCTCCAAGCCTGCGCCGATATTGATGCCTGTCTAAACTAAAACCTTCTGCAGTTCTGCGGACCGTATTCCTCTATTCCTATACGATTCATGTATTTGTCAAGATGCCTCTTAAACGTCTCTATGGTACCTGCTTCCACCACCTCCCCCGGCAGCAAGTCCAAGGCACTCACCACCCTCTGTGTAAAGAAATTGAATCGCACATCCCCTCTAAACGTTGCCCTTCGCACATTGAACCTATGTCCTCTAGTAACTGACTCTTCCACCCTGGGAGAAAGCTTCTGACGATCCACTCTGCCATGCCACTCATAACTTTGTAAACCTCTACAATGTTACCCCTCCACCTCCATCGTTCCAGTGAAAACAATCCGAGTTTATCCAGCCTCTCAGAACAAAGAACAAAGAACAAAGAAAATTACAGCACAGGAACAGGCCCTTCGGCACTCCAAGCCTGCGCCGATCCAGATCATCTATCTAAACATGTCGCCTATTTTCTAAGGGTCTGTATCTCTTTTTTTCCTGCCCATTCATGTATCTGTCTAGATACATCTTAAAAGACGCCATCGTGCCCGCATCTAACACCTCCGCTGGCAACGCGTTCCAGGCACCCATCACCCTCTGCGTAAAGAACTTTCCACGCATATCCCCCCTAAACTTTTCCCCTTTCACTTTGAACTCGTGTCCTCTACTAATTGAATCCCCCACTCTGGGAAAAAGCCTCCTGCTATACACCCTGTCTATACCTCTCCTCATAGCTAATGCCCTCCAGAACAGGCAACATCCTGGTTATCCTCTTCTGTACCCTCTCCAAAGCCTCCACGTCCTTCTGGTGGTGTGGCAACCAGAATTGCACGCAAAATTCGAAGTGTGGCCTAACTAAGGTTCTGTACAGCTGCAGCATGACTTGCCCATTTTTATACTCTATGCCCCGACCGATGAAGGCAAGCATGCCGTATGCCTTCTTGGCGACCTTATCCACCGGCATTGCCACTTTCTGTGAACTGTGGACCTGCATGCCCAGATCTCACTGCCTGTCAATAATCCTAAGAGTTCTGCCATTTATTGCATATTTCCCACCTGCATTAAGACCTTCCAAAATGCATTATCTCACATCACATTTGTCGAGATAAAACTCCATCTGGCATTTCTCCACCCAAGTCTCCAACCAGTCTATATCCTGCTGTATTCTCTGACAATCCTTGTCACAACCTATGTGTTGTCCAAAAACTTACTAATCAGACAATCTACATTTTCCTCCAAATCATTTATACATACTACAAACAGCAAAGTTCCCAGCACTGACCCCTGCCGAACACCTCTAGCCACAGCCATCCATTCAGCAAAGCGCCCTTTCACTTTTTCCATCTGTCTTCTATGACCGAGTCAGTTCTGTATCCATCTTGCCAGCTCACCTCTGATCGCATGTGACTTCACCTTTTGTACCAGTCTGCCATGAGGGACCTTGGCAAAGGCTTTACTGAGGTCCATACAGATAACACCCACTGCCCTTCCTTCATCAATCATCTTCGTCACTTCCTCAAAAAACTCAGTCAAGTTAGTGAGACACGACCTCCCCGTCACAAAACTATGCTGCCTGTCGCTACTAATAAGTTCATTTCTTTCCAAATGGGAGTAAATCCTGTCCCGAAGAATCCTCTCTCATAATTTCCCGACCACTGACGTAAGACTCACTGTCCTATAATTTCCTGGATTATCCTTGCTACCCTTCTTAAACAAAGGAAGAACATTGGCTTTTTTCCAATCCTCTGGGACCTCAACTGTTGCCAATGAGGATACAAAGATTTCTGTCAAGGCCCCAGCAATTTCTTCCCTTGCCTGCCTCAGTATTCTGCGTTAGATCCCATCAGGCCCTGGAGACTTATCTACCTTAATGCTTTGCAAGACGCCCGACACATCCTCCTTTTTGATAATGACATGACCGAGACTATCTACAACCCCTTCTCTAGACTCATCATCCACCAAATCCTTCTCCTTGGTGAATACTGATGCAAAGTACTCATTTAGTACCTCTCCCATTTCCTCTGGCTACACACATAGATTCCCTCCTCTGTCCTTGAGTGGGCCAACCCTTTCCCTGGTTACCCTCTTGCTCTTTATATACGTATAAAAAGCCTTGGGATTCTCCTTAATCCTGTTTGACAATGACTTTTCATGATCCCTTTTAGCCCTCCTGAATCTTTAAATTCCTTCCTACTTTCTTTATATACCTCAAGGGCTTCGTCCATTCCCAGTCTTATAGCAATAACGAATGCTTCATTTTTCTTTTTTGACGAGGCTCACACTATCCTTCGTTATCAAAAGTTCCCGAAACTTGCCAAACGTATCCTTCTTCCTCACAGGAACATGCTGGTCCTGGTTTCTAATCAACTGATGCTTGAAAGACGCCCACATGTCAGATGTTGATATACCCTCAAACAGCCGCCCCCAATCTAAATTCTTCAGTTCCTGCCTAATATTGTTATAATATTTCATTCCTGGAAGCTTCCAACATTCGCACATTTGAATGAAAAGCCACAGTAACTTGATTTTACTCATTTGAAATTTCACTAATTCATTGTATTTTTATATCACTCTGTCATAAACATAGTCATGGAGCCCACTGACCCCCCTTCCCCGTTAATAATGGGCCATACATAAGGCCAGGGTGGGGGTCTAAGGCTCGATTGGGGGTTCGGGAGATGGCCATCCCAAGGACTGTAACCATCATCATGGTACTTTGTGGCCTTGTCTGTCAAGTCGGCCTGATTAAAGTCGTCATTGTCATCATCCACCCTTGCTGCAAACGTGCATATTATAGCTCATTGCGCTGAGAGTTGAAACTGTTATTTACTTATCTCCTGCTGACATTTGGAATGATCCGCTGACTGGTACACCCGCTCCTTCTGTGAACAGAGCAGAACCGTCAATGCGGTCAGAAAGTCAGAGCACTTCTGTGCCACTCTTGTGAGCTGTTCCTTCACTCTCTCTGCTTCCCTCTCAGTCTGACCGATACTGTATTCAACCTTGTCAGCTGGAGTCTGGAATTGGCTTAAGACAGACCCCTGGCCCGTGCACTTTTTAACTGCCAAACCTATCCACGAGGGCCACTTGCCCTTCAATTATTTTCGGAATCCCAAGTCCCAATCTGCCTTGGCCATAATTACTTAACCGTTCACCAATCCATTGAATTCTTAAATTAGTTCGAACTTGGCGA
Organism: Heterodontus francisci; assembly: GCF_036365525.1. NCBI lineage: Eukaryota > Metazoa > Chordata > Chondrichthyes > Heterodontiformes > Heterodontidae > Heterodontus > Heterodontus francisci. Next base: position 1,042,488 of record NW_027140486.1, read on the forward strand.
GACTATTTGAAAAAGCCATAACTGGTATTGCAACCAAGTCCCATCTGGGATCGCCAATCATGCTGTGCCTAATCTGCACTTACTCTTAAAGAATTCACAAAAGCGGACTGGCAAACGTATATAAATGTTTTAGTCACACAGTGAATCATCAAAGTACAAGCTCTCCCTGCTTGCATGTTATATTAACCATCAATACGTTTAAGAGACATCTTGACAAATATATGAATAGGAAGCGAATATGGGCCCCGAAAGTGAAGAAGGTGATAGTTTCGGCAGGCATCAAGATCGGCGCAGGCTTGGAGGATGAATGGCCTGTTCCTGTGCTGTACTGTTCTTTGTTCTTTGTGAGACACAAGGTGATCAGTCTCAGACTTGCGGTTGCCCTTCTGTTCCCCGAGTCCTGCACTCAGGGTGTCTTCTCGAGTGTTCTATCCTGGGGTTCTAGTGCCGTCCCCAGTTTCAGTCAGGGGTTAAATCTTGTTTCCAAGACTCTCCCCTCTTACATACTCATCGGGGTCTGGTACAATGACATAATGACAATTCCATATTGGGTTCAGTAAGAGCCTGGTCAGCACTTTCATTTCTCACGGTCTCTCATTGTCTACTGTAAGTATAATCATATCACGTGTCCAAAGCAACTTTTTTATCTGGTATGTGCAAGGCACTGTCTGGAAGCATCTCATTCTGTTTCAGTCAGTTTTTCTGGACTGTCTGAAATTCTCTGTGCCATTTGTGTGCTCTTCCTCCTTTCACCAAGCCCCCCTAAGTTTGAAAGCACTGTGTATTGTTGTCAAACGAGCCCTGTGTCTCAAGTAAGTTCTTATGTGCTTTTACTATGTAGACAGTCTCGTCGTCAATAAGTCACTGAAGCCAAACAAACAGGTTCAGCAAGCAATAAGAGGGCTAATGGTATGTCCGCCTTTATTGCAAGAATATTTGAGTACAGGGGTAGTGATAGCTCACTTCAATTGTACAGCACCGAGGTTAGACCGCACCTGGAGTACTGTGTGCAGTTTTGGTCCCTTTAACCTAGGAAGGATATTATTGCCATGGAGGGAAATCAAGGAAGGTTCACCAGACATGTTCCTGGGATGGAAGGACTGTTCTCTGAAGCGAGATTGGGCAAACTGGGCTTGTAGTCTCTACAGTTTCGAAGAATGAGAGGGGATCTCTTTGAAACCTACAAAATACATAAAGGGATAGACAGGATAGATGCAGCTAATATGATTCCCAAGGTTGGGAAGACTAGAACCAGCAGTCAAACATTCAACATAAGAGGGAAGTAACTCGGGACTAGGATGAGGAGACATTTCTTTACTTCAGAATTCTCTATTCCATAGAGTTGTGGAAGCTCAGTGATGGAGCATGCTAAAGTATAGATTGACAGATTTCTAAGTACCACTGACAGAAAGGGATATGGGGATAATGTGGGAAAAAGACATTGAAGTGGATGATCAGCCACTATCATATTGAATGGCAGAGCAGGCTTGATGGGCTGAATGGCCTACTTCTGCTCCTAGGTTCCTGAGCTGCTAAACTCATTCAGACTCGAGGCAGTTTAGTCAGGCTGATTTTGGAGGGTTTGGAATTTTTGCTGCTACACCTCTGGTACTATCTCATATGCGCCCAGGATATAATTTTTAGTTATTTCATAATCTGATGAATTTTCATCTGGCAACAATGAATAAACCTCATGGGCTTTTCTGTTATTTCGCTTTGTGAAAACAGTATCCAGTCTCTGCTGGCCATTTCAGCTGCTTTGCAAGCTTTTCAAAAGTGATGAAAAATTCTGCCACATCCTCCTCATTGAAATTTAGAATGAACTGGGTGAACGTTAACAGCTCAGCACAGGGTCATGAGCTAAGGGTAGCTCTCTCACTATCTGTGCCTTCACTGGGTGTACTGGGTCTTTCTCCAGTTGTTTGATCCGCATCAACTCCCTTTCCTACTTCTCCTTCTGGAACACTCTTATTTTTTTACCTTTCTTGACACTCACTCTGCTCTTTCTTGCTCTCTCTGGAATTCTAATTCCAGTCTCTTCTGTTCTAATTTTACCGAAGCAAACATTACTCTATCTGTTAGTGATTCTAACCCTGTTTGAGTCTTCAGCTTCAAGTGAAAAATGGTTGGCCACAAGTCTTAGGATTTCGTGTTTCCGAGCTTTTGGACAGAGAGTAATCCCTAACTGTCCAACTATATTACTCAACTTTTCAACAGAGAGGGGTTTTAACCGATACCGAGTTACTTCACTCTGTATGTAACTCCTTTATTACCAATGCAACATGTTATTCAAAAAGGGAGGGAGACAGAAACTACAGGCCAGTTAGCTTCACATCTCTCTTGCGGGAAATGTGAGACATTATTATTCAAGACGTAATAGCAGACATTTAGAAAAACAATCAAAGTATTCAGGGAGAGTCAGCATGGTCTTCTGAAAGGGAAATCTTGTTTAATCAATTTGTTGGAGTTCTTTGAAGAAGTAACATGTGCTGTGGAGAAAGGGGATCCAGTGGATGTACTGTACTTAGATTTCCAGAAAGCATTTGATAAGGTGCCAGGTCAAAGGTTATTGCGGAAATTAAAAGGTTATAGTGTAGAGGGTAACATTCTGGCATAGATAGAGGATTGGCTAGCTATCAGGAAACAAAGTAGGCAAAAATGGGTCATTTTCTAGTTGGCAAGATGTAACGAGTGGTGTGCCACAGGGATCTGTGCTGGGGCCTCAACTTTTTACAATTTATATAAATGACTTGGATGAAGGGACCGAAGGTACGGTTGCTACATTTGCTGATGACACAAAATAGATAGGGAAATAAGCTGTGAAGAGGACATAAGGAGGCTACAAAGGAATATAGATAGGTTAAGTGGGAGGGCAAAGACCTGGCAAACGGAGTATAATGTGGGAAAGTGTGAAATTGTCCATTTTGGCAGAAAGAGTAAAAAAGAAGCATATTATCTAAATGGTGAACAAAGAACAAAGAACAGTACAGCACAGGAACAGGCCATTCGGCCCTCCACGCCTGCGCCGATCTTGATGCCTGCCTAAACTAACACGTCCTGCACTTCCGGGGCCCATATCCCTCTATTCCCTTCCTACTCATATATTTGTCAAAATGTCTCTTAAATGTCGCTATCGTATCTGCTTCCACCACGTCCACTCGCAGCAAGTTCCAGGCACTCACCACCATCTATGTAAAAAGCGTGCCTCGCACATCCCCTCTAATCTTTGCCCCTCGAAGCTTAAACCTATGTCCCCTAGTAACTGACTCTTCCACCCTGGGAAAAACCTTCTGACTATCCACACTGTCCGTGCCGCTCATAACTTTGTAAATCTCTATCATGTCGCCTCTCCACCTCCGTCGTTCCAGTGAAAACAATCGGAGCTTTTCCAACCTCTCCTCATAGCTAATGCCCTCCAGACCAGGCAGCACTCCTCTGTACCCTCTCCAAAGCCTCCACGTCCTTCCGGGAGTGTGGCGACCAGAATTGCACGCAATATTCTAAGTGTGTCCTAACTAAGGTTCTGTACAGCTGCAACCCGACTTGCCAATTTTTATACTCTGTGGCCCGACCGATGAAGGCAAGCATGCCATATGCCATCTTGACTACCTTATCCACCTGCGTTGCCACTTTCAGTGACCTGTGGAGCTGTATGCCCAGATCTCTCTGCCTATCAGTACTCCTAAGGGTTTGCCATTTACGGTATACCTCCCATGTGCATTAGGCCTTGGAAAATGCGTTACCTCACATTTGTCTGGATTAAACTCCATCTGCCATTTCTCCGCCCAAGTCTCCAACCGATCTATATCCTGCTGTATCCTCTGACAATCTTCATCATTATCCACAACTGCACCAATTTTTGTGTCGTCCGCAAACTTACTAATCAGACCAACTACATTTTCCTCCAAATCATTTATCTATACTACAAACAGCAAAGGTCCCAGCACTGATCCCTGTGGAACATCACTCGTCACATCTCTCCATTCAGAAAAGCACCCATCCACTGATACCCTCTGTCTTCTCTGACCGAGCCAGTTCTGTATCCATATTGCCAGCTTACCTCTGATCCGGTGTGACCTCACCTTTTGTACCAGTCTGTCATGCGGGACCTCGGTGAGAGATTGCAGAGCTCTGAGATGCAGAGGTATCTGGATGTCCCAGTGTGCGAATCGCACGAGGCTAGTATGCAGGTACAGCAATTCCTTCAGAAAGCTAATGGAATGTTGTTGATTGTGAGGGGAACTGAATACAAAAGTAGGGAGATTATGCTTCAGTTAGACGGGGCATTGGTGAGATCACATCTGGAGGACTGTGTACAATATTGGTGATCTTATGTAAGGAAGGATGCAAATGCATTAGAGTCAGTTCAGGAAAGGTTTACTGGACTAATACCTGAAATAGGTGGATTGTCTGACGAGGAAAGAATGGCAGGCTAGGCTTGTATCCGCTGGAGTTTAGAAGAGTACGAGGCGACTTGATTGTAACATATATGATCCTGAGCGTTCTTGACATGGTGGATGTGGAGAGGATGTTTCCTCTTGTTGGAGAATCTAGAATTCTGGGTCACTATTTAACAATAAGGGGTCGCCCTTTTAAAACAGGAAAGAGGAGAATCGCTTTCTCTCAGAGGGTCGTGGGTCTTTGGAACTCTCTTCCTCAAAAGGAAGTGGAAGCAGGGTCTTTCAATATTTTTAAGGCAGTGGTAGATAGATTCTTGATGAGAAAGTGGGTGAAAGGATATCGGGGGTACGTGGGAATGTGGAGTCGAGTTTGCAATCAGATTAGCCCTGATCTTATTGAATGGCAGAGAAGGCTCGAGGGGCCGAGTGGCCTCCTTCTGCTCTTAATTCATATGTTCGTATGCTCTGGCTGCAGAAGGTACTGACTTCGAATGTGGACATTTTAATGTTCTAACAGTGAAAACCACAGTAAAATCTGCAATGAAATGATTTATTTTTCTCAGAGTCAATTGATTTTACCACTTCTCTGGCCACAGGAGAGATGCCAGAGGACTGGCGAATAGTGAATGTGTTACCATTATTCAAGAAGAAGGGATAAATCATGTAATTACAGGCCAGTGAGTATAACATCATTGATAGGGAAACTATTGGAGAAAAAATCTAACAGATAGGATTAATCTCCACATGAAGAGGCAGGGATTAATCAGGGATAGTCAGGCTTTGTCAGAGGGAAATCGTATCTCAAACTTTGATTGAATCTTTCGAGGAGGTGACTGGACGTGTCGATGAGCATTTTTGATAAGGTCCCGCTTGGGAGATGGGCTAAGAAGTACTTAAGAAGTCCCAGAGTACTTAAGGAATTGGCCCTAGAAATATTGGATGCATTGGTGGTCATCTTTCAAGATCCTATGGACTCTGAAGCATTTCCTACAGATTGGAGGATAGATAATGTAACCCACTATTTTAAAAAGGGAGGGAGAGAGAAAAGAAGGAATTATATACCAGTCAGCCTGACGTTCGTAGTGGGGAAAATTCTATACTCCATTCTCAAAGATTTTAAAGCAGAGCACTTTGAGAAAAGTGATAGAATCGGACAGAGTCAGCAGGGAATTACGAAAGGGAAATCATGCTTGACAAATCTACCAGAATTCTTCGGGGGTGTAACTAGTAGAGTTGATGAGAGGAAGCCAGTGGATATTGTTTATTTGGACTTTCAGAAGGCTTTCGACACAGTCCCACATAAGAGATTGGCGTGTAAAATTAAAGCACATGGGATTGGAGGTAGTGTATTGCGATGGATAGAAAATTGGTTGCCAGACAGGAAACAAAGAGTAGGAATAAATGGGTCTTTTTCTGAATGACAGGCAATGAATAGTTGGGTACCGCAGGGATTGGTGCTGGGACCCCAGCTATTCACAATGTATATTGATGATTTAGATGAGGGAACTAAATGTAATATGTCCAAATTTGCAGATGACACACAATTGAGTGGGAGGGTGCGTTGTGAGGAAGAAGCAGAGTGGCTTCAGGGTGATTTGGACAAGTTGAGTGAGTGGGCAAATGCATGGCAGATGCAGTATAATGTGGATAAATGTGAGGTTATCCACTTTGGTAGCAAAAACAGGAAGGCAGACTATTATCTGAACGGCTATAAACAGAGAGAGGGGAATATGGAACGAGACCTGGGCGTTCCTGTACAGCAGTCGCTGAAGGTAAGCATTCAGGTGCAACAGGCGGTTAAAAAGGCAAATGCTATGTTGGCCTTCATAGCGAGATTATTCGAGTACAGAAGCAGGAATGGCTTGCTGCAATTGTACAGGGCCTCGGTAAGGCCACACCTGGAATATTGTGCGCCGTTTTGGTCTCCTTATCTGAGTAAGGATGTTCTTGCCATAGAGGGACTGCAGCGAAGGTTTACCAGACTGATCCCTGGGATGGCGGGACTGACGTATGAGGAGGGATTGCGTCGGTTAGGATTTCACAAGATTTCTGAAGAGTGAAGGGGAAATCTCATAGATACCTCTAAAATTCTAAAAGGAATTGACAGGGTCGATGCAGGACGGATGCTCCCGATGGTGGGGGAGTTCAGAGCAGGGGTCATAGACTAAGGATAAGGGGTTAGCTTTTCAGGACTGAGATGAGGAGAAATTTCTTCACCCAGAGAGTGGTGAGCCAGTGGAATTCGCTCCCACAGAAAGCGGTTGAGGCCAAAACATTGTATGTTTTCAAGAAGGAGTCAGATATAGCTCTTGGGTCGAAAAGAATCAAAGGATATGGGGGGAAAGCGGGAACAGGTTACTGAGTTGGATGATCGGCCATGATCATAATGAATGGTGGAGCAGGCTTGAAAGGCCGAATGGCCTGTTCTTGCGCCTATGTACTATGTTTGTAAGATAGGAGCCCATGGTATCCAGTGCAAGTTGGCAAATTGAATCCAAAATTGGCTTACTAGCATGAGGCAGAGGGTGATGGTCGAGGGTTGTTTTTGTGGTTGGAAGCCTGTGACCAGTGGTGTACCACAGGGATCGGTGCTGGGACCATTGCTGTTTCTGGTGTACATCTATAATTTAGACGTGAATTTAGAAGGTATGATCAGTAAGTTCACAGATGACACAAAAATTCGTGGTGTCATAAATAGTGTGGAGGAAAGCCTTAGATTATAGGTCGATATAGATGGGCTGGTAAGATGGGCAGAGCAGCGGCTAATGGAATTTAATCCTGAGAAATGTTACGTGATGCATTTTAGAAGGACGAACAAGGCAAGGGAATATACAATGGATGGTCGCACGCTGGGAAGTACAGAAGGTCAGTGGGATATTAATGTACTTGTCCATAGATCACCGAAGGCAGCAGCACAGGTGGTTTGGAAGGCATATGAAATGCTTGCCTTTATTAGCTGAGGTATAGAATATAAGTGTGGGGAGGTTATGATGGATCTGTATAAAACGCTAGTTAGGCCACAACTGGAGTACTGTGTACAGTTCTGGTCACCACACTATAAGAAGGATGTGATTGCACTAAAGAGGGTGCAGAGGAGATTCACCAGAATGTTGCATGGGCTGGAACATTTCAGCTATGAAGAGAGAGTGGATAGTCTCGTGTTGTTTTCCTTAGAGCAGAGAAGGCTGAGGGGGGACATGATTGATGTATACAAAATTATGAGGGACATTGATAGGGTACATAGGAAGAAACGTTTTTCCCATAGCGACGGTGTCAGTAACCCGGAGTGTTGATTTAAGGTCAGGGTGGTAGATGCAGGAACACTCACAACGTTGAAGAAGTATTTAGATGAGCACTTGAAACGCCAGAGCATACAAGGTTATGGACGAAGTGCTGGAAAATGGGATTGGAATGGATTGGCTTGACAGCCGACACAGACACAGTGGGACAAAGGGACTGTTTCTGTGCTGTTTAACTCGGTGACTCTGACAGTTCCAATTTCTCATTTGTCGTTGGGTTACGATCTCTAGAACCTCCACATTTCTGTAAAAGCCATTTGAGACTTATATCCACAGAAATTTACAAGAGTCAGAGGCGAATTGATGGAAACATATATGATCCTGAGGGGTCTTGACAGGGTGGATGTGGAAAGGATATTCCCCGTTCTGGGAGTATCTAGAAATAAGGGGTCGCCCATTTCAAACAGAGTTGAGGAGAATATTTTTTCTCTGAGTGTCTTGAGTCTTTGGAATTCTCTTCCTCAAAAGGCAGTGACAGCAAAGTCTTTAAATATTTGTAAGGAAGAGCTAGATAGATCCTTGATAAGAAATGGGTTGAATGGTTATCGGGTGTAGGTAGGAATGTGGAGTGGAGGTTGCAATCAGATTGGTCATGATCTTATTGAATGGCCGAGTGTCCTACTCCTGCTCCTAATTCATATGTTCACATATTCGTATACTCTAGCTTCGGAAAGTACTGTCTTCGAATGAGGACATTTTTGTGTTCTAGCAATGAAAACCACAATAAAATCTGCATTTAAATTTTAAATTTTTATTCTCAGCATCAATCGTTTTTCCCACTACTAATTTCTCGTTTGTCATTGCGTTACAATCCCTCGAGCCTCCACATTTCTGATACAGCCAGGTGAGGAGGGGTCCTAGGCTCTCTTCTTGCCCTATATTTGATTTGATCATAACAGGGTTTATTCCTTTTTAGTAGTGGACGTGCTGGCCACTTCAGTGCATTTTTTACCTTTTACATTTGTTGTGATCGTGAAATAACCAATCAGACATGTTTCCTTCAGTTCAAACAGAGGTGAGTTTATTATAATTAACAATCTAAACTGAATCTAAATAAAATAATAAAAAATTATATGCTACACATTCATGCATGCACTCACACAGAAATCACACACACATGAATTACAGAGTGACAAATAAATTTGTGTTGGATTGGAGTCCAGAACCAATAAAAAACAATAAAAGTTCAGTGAGGTTGGATAATTCTGCGGTTTGCATTTTTGCTACACTTAGTTATGAGTTTCATGTCATTTGCAAGAGTTGAAATTATTTTTTTTTACATTAAGGTCTCTCTCATTTATATATCTATCTATCTGTCAGGAACAGCACTGGTTCTAATATCGATCTCTGAGAAACAGCACTGTATATTCCCCCTCCCCCGTTATGAACAATGTCTGTTCACCACTTCCCTCTGATTTCTGTCCCTGAGTCAGTGTCTTATCCACACTACTACTGTCACATTAATCCATGTGTTCCATTTTGCATAACAAGTCTATGAAATGTCATTTGATCACAGGCCTTTTGAATGCCTGCATACATAACACGAAACACACTATTCTCATCAATATTCACAGTTATGTCATCAACGAACTTGATCAAGATTTTTACACGCGAATTTCCATTAACCTACCTATGCTGTTTGTCATTTATAATCCCATGTTATCCAAGAAAGATGTATTTTTGTACTGGGTTACGGCCTCCTGAAATTTCCAACCATCGACTGCAGATGGACTGGTCAGAAATTACTGGGTTGATGTCATGTCTCCTTTTGCAAACAGGGTGCAAGATTTACAACCCTCCAGTCCTCTGATGACACTCTCATATCCAAGGAGTATTGGAAGCTTCTGGTCAGTACCTCTGCTAGTTCCAGCACTCCTTCCCTCAACAAACCTCATATATCCCATGTCGACCGGGTACAATTTATTGTGGTACAAAAAAGTGAAGGATTGGAAGGGGTTAACTGAGCCTGTTTGTTCAGTGACTGTAATTAATGTCAGTCACCATGGGCCCTAATTGTGCCACTGGAGGGTTTCCCTCTTCTATTAATAAGGGACTCCTTTCAATGTGTTATCACATAGTGTAGGTGGGAGCATCAACCCCGGCACTAACAGGGGTCTGTGGCTGCAGAGAGATGGAGAGGATAGATCAGAATCTGAGAACAATAGATTGGAATGTGGCAACAATGGGTCAGAATCTGAGAACAATAGATGGGAATGTAACAACAATGGGCAGGAGTTTCTCCTTTTGGTTTGGCCTTGTTACTGCAGATTATTATTGGATAACATTAAATGGTCGGATCTATTATGCAATGAAGTTGATTCAAACGATTTACTATCCCATCCTTGCGATTGTTGGTGTTCCTGGTAAGTCTCTGTATCAGACTATTATATCTATTAACCATATTTCACAGATATTGTGCTCTTGTCATGTAAATCTTGGGATTAACTTCAGTCTTGTCCTCAGTCTCTGTCAGAAACTCAATTCCATTTTCACTGTCTGCAATTCCCTCCCTGCCCAATGTCTGAGGCTGAAACAGACTATATGCAACCTCTGTGTTCTATTTAAACAAGAGCTGAGTTCATCACCATATTCTCTCCATCATCAACCCTGCCTACTACCACCTCTGTAATATCACCCGTCTTCACCTCGGCTTCAGCACATTTGCCACATAAACCCTCATCTGTGCCTTTGTTAAATCCACACTTGACTATTCCAATTCTATCCTGGTCATCCTCCCATTTATAAACCTCCATAAACCACAGGCCATCCAGAACTCTGCTACCTGCATCCTATCTCGCACCAAGTCCCGATCACCCATCACCCCTGTGCTGACTGACCTACATTGGCTCCCGGTCTGGCTGCACCTTAATTTTAATATTCTCATTCTTGTGTTTGAATCTCTACATGACCTCACCCTTCCAATTAGTCCCATTCACGTATTTTGCCAAATCCATTTTGAAAGTGAGTTGCTGTCACTCTACATCTTCCGTGGCTGTGATTTTCGGCTCTCTGCTGCCACTGGGACAAACACTATGAAACCTGAATCCATAAAATGATGCGAACTGCACAACTGGTCACAGTTGTGGCCTGCACAGTGCTCCAGGCTGGACAGGGCACGAGCCTGTGTGTACCGAACATGTGCTATGCGTGTGAGCAGGAGTCTGAATTGACATCAATCAGCCATTCCAGCAGCTTTGATGTCCGTCTTTGCAACTTGGTCTGTACATGTCCACTGACCACCTGTGTTCATCACTGTCAGCTGAACATACATTCAGCAGCACGAAGAACCCCCTCGAGTGTTATTTAAAAGGACCAGGCATTTGACTTACTTCTGCTGTTGTAAAGTTAGTGGAGGTGCTGTGGATGGTTTTCTGGAGGTTGTGTTGTGAGCTGCTGCAGACATTCAGGGAGAAAGAGAATTTGGTGACGCAACTCTGGACGAGGTATGGGGACTGTAGTTACAGTGTCTCTGTGTCTGTCACATGTCCAAAAAATGGCGCAGAGCTGCAGAGAGGAGAAGCTCTGTAAAGAGGGAGGAGGTAGGGCCTCTGCCCGACCAAGCCCGGGTTTTCCAATAGCATTTTTCCTACCTACACGTAAACCAGGAGCAGTGTGTGAGGTGACTCTGATTCAATAAGGAGGTGGTCACAGCGCTGCGTCACCTCCTGTAACACGTTCTGGAGCCTCACACCAGGGTGAGGACGAAGCTGTCAGTGACCGTTAAGTTCACAGTTTCATTGAACTTCTATGTATCTCGATCTTTCCAAGCAGCAAAAGGCGCTGTATCCACATAGAGTCATAGACAGTAATAGAGTCATTT